>NC_057345.1:3647500-3977142 GCF_016509475.1 Prionailurus bengalensis
TCCATCCATCCACCCATCCATCCATCCACTCATCCATCCATCCACCCATCCAGCAAATATCTCCTGAGCTATCTGGTGGGCTTCACATTTGCTAGAACTCCGGTTTTTTGCTAAGTCAAGGAGCAGGTCATCGGGGGTCTGGGGGCTGTGGACCCAGAATAGTTTTGCTTTGGGGAAAAGCAATGCCCCCCTCTTTTCTGACCCCAGGCCAGGAGGGGGAGATAGGCATCTACTGAGAAGACAGCAGGCTGCCCAAGTCAGCCGTGACCCCTGAGCCCTGAGGCCCCCTCTTTGTGGGGATGAACCTCTCCACAGTTGCCCGTGGAGGCCCCACTTGCCCTTGGATGTTGGGAAGCAAACTAGAGAGAAATCCCAAGAGAGACCCCTCTCCCCCCCCCCCTCGCCATGACCCAGAGAGTGGCTGTGGCCATCCCAGCCCCTCATCACGGACTGCCCTCAGGGCGCCCACCCGGCATCAGTCCGATCTGGTTGCTGTAACAAAACCATCGGACGCTGGGTAGCTCATAGACAAGGGAAGTTTATTTCCCACAGTTCTGGAAATTGGAAGTCCAAGCTCAAGGAGCCAGCAGGTCCAGTGTCCAGTGAGGTCCCGCTTCCTGGTTCAGAGCCAGCCCTTCTTGCTGCGTCCTGGCGGGGGGCGGGCAGGGGAACGGCAAGGAAGCTCTGCAGGGTCCCCTTCATATGGGCACAAAGCCCATCCTGAGGGCTCTGCCCTCATGACTAACCACCTCCCAAAGCTCCCACCGCCTAGTACCATCACAATGGGAGTTAGGAATCAACATATGCATTTTGGGGGGACACAGACACCCAGACACTAGCCCACCCACTCCCAGCCTCGGCCTCCTGACACCAGGGCCCCAAGACAGCTGAGGCCCCCCTACCTCAGGAAAAGGTCAGCCCAGAACCAACTTCCCTAACTCCTCAACAAGGGGCCATGCTGCTCCCAAGGGGGTCCAGATGGCTAGGCCAACCTGGGTCAGTGTGAGCTGCAAGGACACAGAGAGACAAGAGTGCCAAAAATATAGTTCCCCAAGACCCAGCATCCAGATCTGGTGGGAAAGACCCCCAAGGCCGGAGTCTGAAGCTGGTGGGCGTCAGGCGCTATGCTCGACACTTGGCTGACATGTTCTCATCCAGCCTCAAAACAGCTCTGCGAAGCAGACGCTTCCATTACCCTTACTTCACATGTTGGGGGAAGGGCTCAGAGAGGGTCAGTAATTTTTCCAAAGTCACACAGCAGGTTAACATCAAAGCTGGGATTCGAGCCCAAGCCCTGTGATGCCACAGCCCGAGTTGACTTCTCTGCATCCAAGGACCTTCTTTTTCACTGTGGCTTCTGACTCCCAACCCTCCTTACTCTGAGAAGAGCCCCTTTCTCTGACTTTAGGGCAGAAGTAGCAGTCAGCACAAAATTCCCCTCTGACAGAGCTTGACAAAACCCCCTGCACAAGGAAAACAGGTTTGCCCCACCCAGAGCTCCATCCAAAAAGACAATGTTGTGGGGTGAATTGTGTACCCCTCCAAAAGATGCTGAAGTCCTAACCTGAGTACCTGTGAAGGGGACCTCCTCTGAAGACATGGTCTCTGCAGATGGTCGAGTTAAGGTGAGGTCATTAGTACGAGTCCTGATCCAACAAGACTGATGTCCTTACAAAAAAGGGAAGGGGCGTCTGAGTGGTTCAGTTGGTTAAGCATCCAACTTCAGCTCAGATCATGATCTCACGGTTCATGAGTTCGAGCTCCACATCGGTCTCTGCACTGACAGTGCAGAGCCTGCTTGGGATTCTCTCTCTCTCTCTGTCTCTCTGTCTCTCTGTCTCTCTCCCTCTCTCTCTAAGTGAATAAATAAACTTTAGAAAAAGGTGGGACAGAATCTGACATAGAGACACAGGGGGAGCGGCACAGACCAGATTCTTTTTCACAGCCCTCAGGAAGAACCCAGCCTGCTGACAGCTTGATCTCAGATTTCTCCAGAACTCTGGGCCAAGAAATATCTGCAGTTTAACCCACACGGTCTGCGGCGCTCGGTTACAGCAACCCTAGCAAACAAACACCAGTGACCAGACCGGGGTTTCTGGAATCAGACAAGTAGAATAACCAGCCACCGACCCAGATGTCCTCAGAAAATGCCACTTTGCCCCCAGACCTCGTTCTGGGAGGAGAGCCGGGCCGGGTCAGGCTGAGTCAGAAGACTCTTGAAAAGTCAGCCCGGCCCTGGGCCCAGAGCACCTGCAACTTTAGGCAGGAACGCTGTCTCACCACCCGCCTCGAGGCGGCCCCCAGGTTGGCAGAGGCCAAGGACCCGCGCCGCGGCAGGTGGACGTTCCCACGGACATCTGCATGCATCCAGGCCGGGAAGCCATTTTTCAAAAGCGGAGCAAGTTGAGGAGCTCTGAGCACAGGCACTTAGCGGGGTCACAGAACTGTTGATCTGGAATGATTCTAAATAAAGCCTCAGATTCAGCACGAGCCACTCCTACTGTGGCAACAAGTTTCTGTTATTGAGGAAGAAAGCTCTCAGAGCTGAAGGAGCATGAATATTTGCAAATTCTGTGCAAATTCCACTTTTCTTTCCCCACAAACCAGCTCCTTAAAGAGGCTTTTGGACAGAACCGGCATTCCAATTAGAAGTGCGCACTCGCTGCCTCCATACCAGGGACAAGAGCTCCCCCCTTTGTCACCTGCTGGCCACACGCACACCAGCACCTGCGGGCCTGAGCTGCGGCTTTGCCCTGCGCACAGACCCCACCACTGGTGGTGTGAGACCACGAGACCGGGGGCCCCTCACCCCCACAGGCCCAGAGCACCCTCCCTGAGGCGGGGGAAGGTGGGAGTCGGTACAAAGGCAAAAAAGCTCTAGACCGTATTGGCCACAGGGTTGGTAGACCAGATGGCTCAGTGACACAACGAACTGGGGAGAAGATGGAGGTGGGGGTGCCACACCCCAGGGCCGGAGGAAGCAGGCAGCAGGGTTGGAAACTACAGGGAGAAGTCCAGGCACCAGCTTAACACCAGGGGTTGAGTTAGGGAGGGGATGCTTTCTGGAGATGAAGTAACTCAGAGAATTCATACTGACGTCCCCAGGCCAGCCCAGCACCCAATGCACCGGACACTCAAGAAATGTCGGCCAGGGGTGCCTGGGTGGCTCAGTCAGTTGAGCATCCGACTTCAGCTCAGGTCATGATCTCATGGTTCGTGGGTTCGAGCCCCGCAGTGGGCTCGTTGCTGTCAGCCTATCAGCACGGAGCCTGCTTCGGATCCTCTGTCCCCCCCCCCCCCACTCTCTTTCTTTCTCTCTCTCTCTCTCTCTCTCTCTCTCTCTCTCTCTCTCTCTCTGCCTCTCCCCTGCTCACGGTCACTCTCTCAAAAGATCAATAAAACATTTATTTTTTAAAAAAAAGAAAAGAAAAGAAAAGAAATGCCGGCCATATCTACAGCCTGATCCCTTCAAGTCAGGGTCCTCTGCGTCTGAATCAGCAGAGGCATCCACCCTCTGGCACTAAAGCAGTAGCTGTCTGACTGCAGATCGCCGTGTCCTTTGTCCCTAGAGATGACACTTTTGATCTGCCGCTAGGACAGCCTACACTCGGGGCCCTGAAAGACACCCAACGCACTGAAGAGAAATGAAGAAGGGTTTGAATAAAAGCTAAAGTCGAGGTCGTGGAAAAAGAATGGCTAAAGTGGTTGCCAGGTCTCTGTTAGGATTAACTGTGACACTTACCCACACGACCACCCCTGACGGAAAAACCACCACTACCCCCATTCTGCCACCCGAGACAGCAAAGCAGAAGGAATGACGTCATTTCCCTACGGCCGGGGTGACGCAGCCAGGAGGCAATCCCGGGCCCTCCGGCTCCGAGTCCCGTGCACCCCTGTCCTGACCTGCCTCTGGAGACCATGTCCCCACCACCTCCCGCGGCCGTGACCCTGTTTGGTGAAGCAACGCTACGGGGGCACTAGAAACGACACCAGACTCTACGGCCCTCCCTAGCTCACAGGGAGACAAACTGAGCCCAGGGAAGAAAGGACCACACACATCAGTAAACACTGAGTTCCAGAATGTTCTCTACCCTTGCTTTACTGACTGAGCAAGACTATGCAGACGAGCCTGTGAGAAACCCAGCTTCTGACCTGAAAACCTTGGGGGTAAAGCAGCCATGCTGGGAAGCAGCCCGGCTGGCTTAGGGTCTCCAAGGTGATGTGACGGTGGGGTGCATCCTCAGAGAGGATGAGGGGCAGACAAACCCTGCTCGGGACCAAGCCCTGTCCCAGAACAGGACCACAGCCAGAGCACCTGCTTGCTCGTCCAGAGGCCACACCGGCCACTCCTCGGAGAAAGGTGTGGCCCCTGCTGGAGAACTGATCTGCCAGAACAAGGAACATCGCCCTGTTGGGACTTCTCGCCACTGAGCTGCACCCTCTCACAGAATATTCCACTCCTTGTTCATAGTCTCCCTTTCCTCGGACACTTCAGTCTGACATATGAACCAACCCCTGAGAGATGTCACGCCGGGTCATGGAGATGTCAGGGTGCCAGCAGGCAGGCGAGGGGGGCCAAACAGCCGGCTGAAAACACGCCGCCCCCCACGAGCACCTCGTACTCCCGGAGCCCTGGGGCCCAATTCCGGGGAATGCGTCTCACAGCTTGCGGAGAAACTCAAACGCACAGTCTGGAGCCGGACAGCTGCCCAGGGCCCCTGCCCGAGGTGGCCACTGCAAACCCAGCGTGTCTGTGAGGCTTCCTGCTGGAGCCTGAAAGTTCAGATCCATTCTGCCTCCCCCTCCTCGTGTACACTCTTCAACAGAAAAATAATGCCGTGCCCCAACCTTGCAGGGAAGCCATCCACACTGGAGCTGCCTCTGATTCAGATGGGTGTAACTGCAGAGCGAGACTGTGGACCCCACCTGCCCTGGCACGTCTCTCGTCAGTATGTGTGGTGGCAGGGGGGGCGGGGAGCTCAGCATGCGGGCACCTGAACTCAAATCTTGGCTCTGCTACTTTCTTGGCCACGTGACTTCAAGGAAATAAGGTCACCTCTCTATGCCTCCGTTTTCTTCTCTGTAAAATAGGGCAGAAATGCTGCCTACCTCACTGAGGAAGCTAAATTCTCTAACGCAGGACATGTGCTTAGAGCAGGACTGGGCCCCGTAAGCCACGATGGTTACTTATGAGAACGGTCCCCTGCCGGACGAGGGTGGGATGGCTGGGGAGGGGACTTCAGGGGGCTTCTTTGCGGAGCTCAGGAAGCCACCCAGGTCCTGGCTGGAGCAGGCGGGGTGACGGGGGAACCTAGGTGCCCACGCTGGTCCTCCAACACGGCTCCGCTCCAGGAGGGGGCTTTCCCTCCCCCACCCCTTCCCCGGCAGCACTGGGACCCCACACGAAGAGGAGCTTCTGAGAGGAGTGGCCGCAGACCTCACCCTGCTCATGACACGAGAGCTCACACTCAGCGCTGCGTGCCTGAGCGGTCTCCCCCTGGAGCACTCTTCAAGGCCGGGCTTAAGGAGATTCCAAGGCATTCCATAGCGTGCAGCCACTCGGTCAGGGACACAGCCGCTCTGCACTCTGAGCAAGCAAAGGCGGGCTTTCCCCCAAAGGTGCGCACTCAAGGACTCCCAGGAAGAGGCAGGGGCGACAGAGGGAGGGTCTTCACATCAGACGCACTCAGGGGCCGCGGCCCGTGGCCCCCACCTCGATCGCCAAAGCCGGCACCAGCGCCCCCTCCGTTGTCATCACCCGCCTCTCTGACTCTCGGCCTGCCCTGTGATTACATTGGCTCCACCAGAATGACCCAGGCTACTCTCCTGCGTCAAGGTCAGCTCATGAGCAGCCTTGATTCCATGTGCCACGTTGACCGCCGCCCCCCCCTTGCCACACAGCCCAACCCGTGTACAGGTCTCGGGGCTTCACACTTGAACATCTCTGAAGGCATTGATCTGCCAGCCGACGCAGCCATGGCACAGCTGACAAGGACAAGTGACAAGCACTTAAGGAGTGCTTCCTGGGCGCCAGAGCTGCTCTGTGTGCTTCAGACGCGCTGTTCTTCCTCAACACGGCCCGCGCGGTAGACACAATACCGTCGCCATGTCAGACGGAGCCAAGGTGCTGCTGGGAGGCTGAGGATTGGCCGGAGATCACCGGCACCGCCGCCGAGCCCCGAGGAGCAGGACCGGGCTCCGTGACAAGTGCCCGCTCGCTGGGAGGGGCCGGCAAAACCCACCCGGAAAGGCGGACTCTCGGGCGCTCCGGCCGCGCAAAGTGGGAGCTGAGAAGTCGTCGAGGAAGCCGGTTATCGTATCAGCCACGGCTCAGCCGCCTCCCCCGCGGTCCCCGGGCAGCCGCGCGAGCGAGAACGCAGCCCGTCCCGGCTCATCTCGACACTTGTCACAGCTCTGGGCCAACTGTTAAAATAACTTTTTGGTTGTTATTACAAAGTAATAGATGTTTATTGCAGAAATTTTAGAAAGTGCAGACAAGCCAAAAGAAGGGAATAAAAATTACCCAAAAGCCCCAAACTGCAAATGTACCACTTGACATGTTTTTGTACATCCTTCCAGTAATTTTCCTCAGCATTCATTTCTATGTTTTTCTAAAATGAGCTCTCTAAAAATGGGCTCACACTTTTCTTCCTGTTTGGCAAAATGCCTTTTCTCCTGAATGTATCGGGACTGTGTGGGGGAGAAAGCTCTCGCCCCTTCTCATCCCGCCCCTCCGTCTCCGCTCCCCCGCCGAGGAGGGAAGCTGGTGGGGTCAGAACCTGAGAGGGCTGCGTCTCCACATGAGCGGCCGTGAGTTAAGAGATCACACACACATGTGCACATATGCATATATGTGTGTACATGTGCAGGCACATGCATTGCACATGCACCTATGCCTACATGAATGTGTAGCACATGTGCACACGTCTGCACACATATGCACGTACACACACACACACACACACGCACAGGCATGGCTCATCTCCCGCCCAGGGCTGTCCTTGGGCTTATCTGACCGCATGGCTCCGCCCTGGTGTCTTCACAGGCGCACACTGTCACTTTCTTTGGGGGGGGGGGGGTCTCTGCAGTCCCCAGGGGGGTACATCTGACCTTGAGAGAACAAACGAGCCTTAGTGGGGCCTTGAGCCTGCCTTCCAGGATGCTCTCTGGAGAACCCAGCACGGTGGGCCATGGGTCTGGACGCACCCCGTAAGACCCCCTCCTCGCCCGTCTGCTCCCGCTCACCGAGCACACAGCCACCTCCAGGCTCCTGGCTCCCCTGGCCAAATGGCATCTCAGAGCCCCACCGCCTTCCGGCACTGGCATCTTTACCGCCGTGCTTTTGTGTGACGTCATCGTGGGAAACCACAGGGCACCCAGGGTATGACCCATGTGACCATCCCCTGCTGAGGGACAGACGGAGGGTCCCCGGTTGTCCCCCGTGAGCACACACACAACACCGTGACCAACATCACACGCACCCATGGTTGTTTGTGGGACAGAACTGTGGTGGTAGAGGCAGGGCGGGTCCACGGCACCTGAGTGGGTGTGATAAGGTGGGGGGCCACTGCAGGGGGAGGTTCGGGGGACACCAGCAGTTAGGGAAGGTGACGCAGGCCCCTGGGGCCTGGGAAGGACTCTTCTTTAAGTGCAAGGGAGCCACTGAAAGAATCTTATCTCTGTAGGGAGAGCACTTGCAGCTGTCCCTAACTCATCCCTCGGGTCGCTCCCAATCTCCTCCCCTGTGCCACATTCGTCCTTCTCTCTGTTCTTGCCTGAGCGCTGCATCTCGGAGGAGCGTGTGGGCTCCCTGTGGGGAGACCCAGCACAGGGAAGGACCTTCACAAGGAGGTCTCGTGGTCCCAGACCCAGGCCTCGCTGCTGCGTCCCACCTGTGGCACCCCTTCCCGAGACATTCTGCCTCCCGCCTCTGCAGAGAGCCTGCCAAGCTCCAAAAGGAGGCAGGAGGGCGGAGCAGCCAGGACAAGCCGTGGGAGAAGAGGCAGCAGGTGCCGGTACCTGGTCTGGCAGGTGCACGCCTTCAGCCTTGTGAGCCCAGGAGCACCTCGGCTGGCCGCCCAAACTGCCACAGAGACGGCTCCTCTCCGTGGCCAGGAAGCGGGGACGCTGGCCGCTGAGGGGCTGGCAGCGACAAGGGAGATCAGATGTCCTCTTACCCCAGGCAGTACTGCGTCAGCAGGGGTCTCACCCCACTGCCTCACGTTTAAGGAAAGCTCACGACCTGGAAGCCTCAGCACCCTGGGCGCCCACATCTGGACAACAAAACTGGGTGCTCCTGTCCCCGGCACTTGTGGGACACCCAAACCACACGAGCCTCTGCCTACTCGGGACCTCCCAGCCTGGCCACACCCCAAACCAGATTGACAGCCCTGTACTGGCTCCTGGGGACCCCATAAGCCTCCCACACCCGGTCAGGGTTAGGGGGTGTGTGTGTGTATGTGATCATCAGCCTTGACATCAGAACCAAACTTTGGAGTGGGGGGTGGGGGATGCAGGGGTGGTCCCTTCCTGGTTTTGCAGGTGACCGTGCAACTGCCCAGCGACTGGGCCAGAGAGCCCCTGGCCTGGCCCCACGTGGATGGGACCCCCATGCTTCCGAGTCCCCTTCCTGGAAACTTTCTAAGGTCTCCCCCAGTGCCTAGAACCAGGCAGAGTGCCCCCAAGAACATTCCAGGGCCTGCAAGAGCCCCCGTTCATCTCCCTCGTGGTGCTCTGACCTTTACCCAGAGCCCAGGATCACCCAGATGCCCCCAAGGAGCTCTGAGACTCATGACTGTGGGGTCATCCTGGAGTCCTGGCTCCAGCTTGGGGCGTGGGTGCCAAGCTGATGGCTCCCGCCAGCCTGTGTGGTGCATGAGACCTGGCCACCGGAACGGTGACTCATGCTGACCGCAGGGTCTGGGCTGCAGACAGTGCCCACCAGCCCAAGGCGCTTGAGTCCCCGTGCGGGCCCGCATGTCGGCTCCCGCCTGGCTCCGTTGTGACCCTGGGCCGGCGTCCTTCATGCCGTAACCCCTCCACTGCTGCACAACAGTCTCCTCCTCTGCCGTCTCCACGCCACAGCAGGACTGGCTGGGTCGGTCTCCTCCAAAGCCTTTTTTCTTCTCTTTTGAAGCGCTCATTAGAAGTTCACTGGTGTGGAATCAGGCCTGCTCACATCCTCCTGAGCTCCCCACCATCCCCTCTCGGACAGACAGTATGAATGCACTATTCTCCTTATCCCTGACACTGATGGACGAGGCGGCACCTGCTAAGAGCTTTCTGATGAGTCAGTACGTCCTTGCTTGGTGCTTCCGACATACATGGACTAACGCTGGACATAAAGCTACTCCATAAACTGCCTTCAAAATATCTTTAACTTTTTAAGATAACTACAGATTCACATGCGTTTGTAAGAAATAATACAGAGATCCCACACGCCCCTCACCCAGTTCTCCCTGGCGGTGGCATCCTGCAAAACTGCGGGACAATATCAAAACCAGGATGTTGACGTTGATACGGTCAAGATCCAGAACATTCCCTTTGCCACCAAATCCCGCCTGCTGGCTCCTTCACAGCCACACCCTCTCCCACGCTCGCCCCTCTTCCATGTTTTGCAACCAGCCCTCTGTTCTCCATTCCTGTAATTTTGTCGTTGCGAGAACGTTGCAGAACTGGAACCGTACAGGGTGCTGCCCTCGTGGGACGGGCTCTCTCCACTCCGTGATACTCTCTGGAGACTCATGCAGGCATTGTACGCACAGCACTGAGGGGCGCTATCCCCCCACGGGGGTGCAGGTACCACGTTTCACTTAACCCTAAGTGGTAGAAGGACATCTGGCTTGTCTCCAGGGTCGGTTTGATTTGCGGACTGCAAACCAAGCTGCTATAAACACTCGTGTGCAGGTATTTGCGTGAACATAAGTCTTCGTTTCTCTCTGGGATGAATGCCCAGGAGTGCAGTCCCTGCAGTGTGTGGTAGCTGCCCGTTTGGGTTTTTGAGAAACTGCCCAGCCGCTGTCCAGAGTGGCCCTACTCTTTTCCATTCCCACCAGCGGCGTATGAGGGTTCCAGTTTCTCCACATCCTTCCCAGCATTTGGTATTGTCACCGTTTTTCTCTTTTTAGCATTTCTGGAAGATGTGTAGGGACGGTTCTTGACAATTTTAACTTACATTTCCCTAAAGAATAATCAAGTTGAACGGTGCTGTTTGCCACCTGTGTATCTTCTTTGGTGGAATGTCACCACTTTTTTCCCATGTTCTAATGGGGTAGTTTGCTTTTTGACTGTTGAGTTTTGAGGGGTCTTTATATACATAAGATACTATTCCTTTGTCAGATATGTGCTTTGCAAACATTTGCTCCCGCTGTACAGTTTCTCTTTTCATCCTCTTGACAGGCCCTTTCAGAGAGCAAAATTTTTCATTTTGATGAAGCCAAATTTGCCAGTTTTCCTTTAATCATGCTTTTGGTGTCAAATCTAAGAACCCTTTGCCTGGCCTAGATCCCAAAGATATTTCTATTTTCTTTTCTGTTTCGTATTTTTTTTTATTTTACACTTAAGTCCATAATTGATTTTAGTTAATTTCTGCATAAAATGTGAGATTTAGTTCAAGGTTCATTTTTTGCCTCTGGATGTCCAATTCTCCAGTACTGTTTGTTGAAAAAGCTATCTTTCTTCCTTTGAATTGTTCTTGCACCTTTGTCAAAAATCAGTTGGACATGTCTGTGGTCTTTTACTGGGTCTCTATTATGTTGCATTGATTTGTGTGACTTTTTCTTTGCCACTATAATACAATCTTGATTATGGTTGCTCAGGTCATGATCTCACGGTTCGTGGGTTCAAGCCCCGCTTCGGGCTCTGTGCTGACAGCTCAGCGCCTGGAGCCTGCTTTGGAGTCTGTGTCTCCCTCTCTCGCTGCCCCTCCCCAACTCATTCTCTCTCTCTCTCTCTCTCTCTCTCTCTCTCTCTCTCAAAAATAAGTAAACATTAAAAATTTTTTAAATGAGCAAACATCCTGGAGTTTGGATGGCCCATGCTGGCCAGAGCAGGGTTAGGTGTAGAAAGGAATTTCCAGCCCAGTCCTGAGTGCCAAGAATTAGACGATGGGGCTGGTTCCCAGCTTCCTTCCCCAAAGCCAGGAACAGGCCCTAAGGAAGCCAGTCGGTCTCAGTGGAAACACACCTCCTTTTCAGGGTCCTCCCTGAGCCCTACCTTAAAGTGCTCCTTTAGCTAAAGAAGCATTGATCGCATATGTTCCTGGAAGGCACAGTGGCATTTGGGGTCTCCCGAGAGAAATGTCAGCTCAGAGCCAGTGTCCAGTAGTCCCCAAAAGTTCTGTTTCCCTTTCCCCAATACCCAGTCTTGCTGGGAAAGGGCCACAGTCCCTTTGGGGAAGACTGGCAGAAAGATAAATGATATAAATTTCTGGCAGTGGGGCGGGGTCTTTCCTCAAGGGGACCCGGTCCCCCCTTCACTCAAGGGGCTCTGGGCCTCTGAGCCAACTCAAGTCTGGGATTGATGGGGCCTGAGACGCTGTGTCTACCTGCCCTCAGGTGACTGATCCCGCTGGCTCCCCTCCAAGGAGGATTCTCGCTTGCCTGGCTTCCTCGAACTGTGACAGGAACAGAGAGGGACACAGGCAAGCCACACACACAGCCGCGTAGGGAAAGACCCTGCCCAGCTGAGGTGAGGAGACCAGGTCACCCCTCCCAGACCAGGCAAGGAGGAAAAACCACACAGCAGGAAAGCTGGCCCAGAGGAGGCAGCTCGGACGGAGACCTCCCTCCCTCTCCACCCCCAATCGCAGCCCTTTGCGGGAGGATCAGGCCGGTGAGAGGCCACTTGCCAGCCCAAAAAGGGAGACTTGAGGCTGGCCATGCCCACTGGGAAGGAGGAGGTGACCACACCTCGGGTTCTCACAGTGCCCAGTCCTTACGCGGCTCTCCCACAGAACCAGCCCGGGGGTGGGGAAAACAGAGGCTCCCTTCCCAAGGGGGCAGGAGGGCTGTGGATGGCGTGCTGTGCCTGCCCTAACCCATACTCACACTGACCCCCAAGCCCACTGCCCTGTGTCCGGAACAAGAGCCGCCTGCTGAACCCAGACGTGGCTCACTGTGACTCAAGGACTCTCCTCCTTTGCTTTTGTTTAGTGTGTCTGTTCCCAGGGGAGGTGGGGGGGGGGGTGTGATTTTCTTTTTATCGACTCCCTCTCTTTGCATTATAAATGTGTGTTTTACAAACATCAGGAAACACAGAAAAAGAAAAAAAAAACACTGATCATTTTACCGCCCTCATAAAAACATAATGTAATATAAACTGCGTAACAGAAAGCCTAGAACACAAAAGAAAGAAGGAAAATCCGAAGGTGAACGCAACTTAAGACAAATCCCCAGCTCTGGCATCCTTGCTCTCTGCCTTCTGGGGGCTGCGTGGGGCTCACTGCCCGGTGCCCTGGCAGCTGCCCAACCTCCTCATGCTCACGCCCAGTCCCTGGCTGTCACTAAGTCTCCATGGATCTGCCCGTGCTGGGAATTCCACAGTAAATGGAATTAGACAGTATGTGGTCTTTGTGGCTGAACTGCAGCATTTCTGTATCTCAACACAGGTAGACGGCACGTCCGGTCCACAGCAAGAACACCCGTCCCTTGTCCTTTCTTTCTTATAAAGCCTACGATCCTTCTGTCGGTGAACCCAATACTTGGTCATGTCTGGACCAACTGAAGACGTCGAGTGGGATCGGCCATCCGAAGCCATGGCGGGTCCCTCCACTAGAGGGTTTCCACGTTGGCACTCTCGACACTTGGGGTGACACCATGTTATGGGTGGCCATCCACCATGGGATGCGGCCACAGGTGCAGGAGCAAGGGCACTCTGTGGGGGGCAGCTGGGCACGGCACGAGGAGCCTGGGCACTGGGCTCAGACCAGCCAGGCTGGAATCTCGGCTCCTTAAAGGTCGGCTCACCCTCGTTCCCGATTTTACCTGAGGGGCCCACCTTTCCAAACGTGCACCTGCCTAGAACGACAGGAAAGAGAGCCAACTGCAGACTCAGATGCTCCACAAGGCCCCTGCTGGCACTTCCATCCCAGGCCCCCAACCTGGCCTTCACCCACCCGGGCTCCAGAAGGCGGCCCCACCCTCTGACAGTAGGGCCCGGCCCTTTCAGCACAAGCAAATTCAATCAGTGGAAGAAGCTTCCGCAGCAGAGGGACAGCTGTGACATTTGCAAGCCAAGCCCCTCCTGGCAGCCAGCCTCTAGGACTAGTTCCAGCCAAATGTGTTTCTTTTATTTTTCAAAAGGCAAATAAATGGGTCAGAAGCCAACAAGGGGAACTGGAAGCTTCCTCTGGAGGGTACGTTCCAAAGGAAAAAGTTAGAGGCTCGATTAAGGAAGATTTAATGAGTTAGAAAGAGATCAGAAAGAGGACAAACCCAGGGCATAAATCAAATATTAATCATCGTAAAGGCAAGGCTCACTAAGGCACAAATCAATAGCACTGGGCGGACTTGCGAACATCCGCCTCTCTGAAGAGCTTCCAGAAATCTGGGGCTAAAATGCAGGGGAGCAGGGATCCGGAGGAAGAGAGAGTCTCCTGTAGCCAGGAGTCACGAGGCATCGCTGGAAACTAAGGGAACCCTGGAGGCTGTCTGCTGTCCTGTGGAGCTGGTCTTCCCCAAAGAGGCTGGGCCAGGAGCTCTGGGCAGGAGAGGCCCCTCTTCATCCCTCATTCTGCTCTAGACCCTCCTCTGGGCAGGGCCTTGTCCTAGGCAATGACATGCGTCATTTCAGCCTATCATTACTCTCTCGTGCCACCAAGAAGACAGAGGCAGGAAGAGGTGAAGTCCAGCAGAGGAGACAGAATTCCAAGCTGGGCCCTTTGGTTCAAATCCCTCCCTCCTTCCAGGCCCCATGCCGCCCCCACCCTGCCCAGGACAGCCTGCACCCCAGCTAGAGACGGCGGGCAGCACATCACTGTGCACAGCTGAAGGGAGGAAGCCTCCCCTCACCCACGTCGACCCCATCCCAGTCTTGCTCTCCGAGCTCCCCATCCACCCACCCTTGCTCAGGGCACCAACCCCTCACCCTCCAGAAAAGGCCTTGATCATCTTCCAAGCAAGACAGAAGCAGAGGCTTATGGGGCGCACTCACCTTGCCTTGGCACTGACTGCTTCCAGGGAGCCAACCGTGCGTGCACCTGCTCCCTCTGCCAATCCTCAGGTCAGGCTGGAAGTGCTGGAATGCTGAGGCCCCTGGGACCGGCTCCCTCACCCCCTGGCTGCTGTATTAGGCTCCTGGATCGGCTGTAACAAAGTCCCACAAACTGGGGGTGTTTAAATAGCAGAAATCTATTCTTTCACCTTCTGGAGGCCAGGAGTCTGAAATCAAGGTGTGGGCAGGACCACGCTCTCTGCAGGCTCCCCCGGGGGGGGGGGGGGGGGATCCCTCCTGCCTCTTCAACTTCCCATAGCTCCAGGTGTTCCAATCTCTGCTCCAGCCTCTGCACTGTCTCCACATGGCCTTCTTCCCTCGTCCCTCTGTCTCTTTTCTTCTTTTTTAGTGACCCCAGTCATTAGATTAGGGTCCACCCAAACCCACTATGTCCTAGTCTCAACCCGATTTCATTGGCGAAGACTCTATTTCCAATACGATCACACTGACAGATATCGGGTTAGGACTTCAGCGTTATCTTTTGGCGGACACAAGTCAACCCCTTCAGCTGGTGGAGCTCAGAAATGTGTTCTCCTGTGTAGACTGTGGACCAGCAGCATTTGCTTCAGCTGGGAGTTTGCTAGAGATGAGGAATTCACGCTGCCCCCGACCTGCTGGGCCAGGATCTGCACCTCACAAGCTCCAGACGCCCCAGGGGACTCAACCTCAACCCTACAGCCTTCCCAGGCCTGTCGCGTCCCCTTCTCTGTGACACTTTCTACAGTTTGCTTCCCCATCAATCTTTCACACTCATGTCCTTCGCTCAATGTCTGCTGTGGGGACCCCAAAGGCAGGGGTCGAGGCCCACGGCTGTCTGCCCCAGAAATCTTGATCCTCTGTAGAAACCACAGCCCTTGGCTGCCAGCTCTCTCAGGACACAAACACTGGCCTGTGAACTCATCACACCCACGCAAGTGATGGAAGGAAGAGAGAGGCCAAGAGAAGAGGCTCGTTCAGGGTAGGCTCCCTCTGACCCTCAGCAGTAGGCGAGCTGCCTGCCTTTGGACACAGACACAGGGCCTTGAGAAAAGGAGAAAACAGCCGAGGGACAATGACTTACACTGTCCACCAGAGAGCAGCCCACGCCCCTCCCCCCCCCCCAGGCACCTGGCCTTCTACAATCTCCACATGGGCCAGCTCTGCCTCCCTGGCCCTCCCTAGACCTCACTGAACTAAGAGGGGAGGGGGCGGCATGGCTGGATGGAAGCAGAGGAAAGTGGGTTCCCCAGCCCCCACCTGGCCCCCGCTGACGGAGCAAGCCCACCCCAATTTTCTGATGGATGTTTTTGGAGATGAGATCACCTTTGCCAGCTGTGGCTTTGAACTCTCCTGGGCCAAGGAACAAACGTAGGAGTTTCTGATCTTCTCCAAACTGCTCAGAGTTTACCACATGGGGACAAGGATCTGGACTTATTTGCTTTCTTCAGAACACACCTCCAGCCTCTTTTAAAATTTCCCAAAGAACAGCTTGACCTGGGTGTTACAGGACTGTCTCTGTTCCCATCAAACAAGAACATCGCTTCTAAAGGGGAACAAGAAATCCAAAGGCTCCGTACAAAAGGTTTTCTGTCAGAGCTAACTTTAAGGTGGTCCAGCCCACTTCAAACTCTGGAAAGTTCACAGAGATCATTCAGGGAATGTTTTTAAGTGTCTGGAAATGCAATCTTGCTGCAGCGTCCAAGGCTTGGCTGCGGGACGTCCAGTCCCACCACGAAGTACCGCGGCAGAGGGGCTCTGCTCTGCAAATGCCCAGGGGCAGGAGGCAAAGGGCTCAGGCACATCCAGTGCCCACACACAAATTCCAGAGAAGGAAGGGAAGCTGAACTCAACTCCCAACGGCCAGGACGAGCACTCAACAAACACCTGAATGCCTCTGCTGGGCAGCAGGGGGCCGGGCCGGGGAGGCAGGGTTCACACATGTCCACAGCGCGAGGCTGGGCTCCCGCTCAGGTCTCACTTTCAGTCTCGGTCTCTTCTCGTCCGAAAGCAGGAAACATCCGAATATCTACCCCTTAGGGCGGTCGTGAGACTCATTAGTCACGATGCACCTGATGAGCTCAGCACAGAGCCTGGGAGCAATGACGGAACCCCGCACAGGGGTGCATGCGCTTCCACGACTGGGACGTCCGAAGCGGGGGGCTGTCCTTGAGGGGCCCAGAGCACCCCCTTTCTACCGGCCTCCCTCTCTCCGCTCCCCATTCCTCTAGGTTGGCTTCATTCTCACGCAGGCTCTGCCCGCACTGCAGCAGAACAGCCGCCAACAGACCGGCCGTATTGTCTTCCGGCTCGTGATGAGAGAGAATCTGATTGGCCCTGCCCGGGTCATGTGCCCATCCGTAAGCCAATCGCCATGGCTCAGGGACGGGGCTCTGCAATTGGCCAGCCGAGGGCACGTGATGCATCCTGGGCCGACGTCAGTTTGCGCTGTGGCCTCGCAGAGCAGGTGCTCGTTAAAAGTCTGTTAGTGCTTTGTGACTGCGCGGGCAGAGGGCGCGTGTGCAGGCCCGCAGCCAGGCGTGCAGTCACCGCCGCAGCACCCAGCACTGAGCTGCTCAGAAGTCGTGGGCAGTGCCCAGTCCTGCCTCGCCCCCTGACATCGTGGGCTCCAGCAACCTCGGCTCCCTGGCTTCGCACAACCTTCCCTGCTCCCCAGCAGGTGAATGTCCTCACACACCCTGCCCTGGCCATGCCTGGGGACAGCAGTCTCTGCTGTTTGCCGTGAACACAGGTATGGGCTGCTGGGCAGCCTGGGGCTGGCTGGTGTGGCCAGGGATCTCGGGTCTGTGTGGAGGCTTCAGGTCAGGGGGACAGAACAGAGCCTGGGCCCTCACTGCCTGCCAGAACAGGACCTTGGGGCACTTCCCACAGCACCATGCAGAATGCTACCAGTCCTGCCTGGAAACAGCATCAGAGCCCAGGCACACAAGAGCCACAAGACCCCTGGGAGAAACTGGTCCTAGGCCAACGGTCCCGCCTGAGGGATAGACAGGGGACAAGGAGGAGGACCGACCCCCTGCACTAAGCCCGGCAGGGATGTCCCAGAAGGAACACACATCTCTGGGTCAACAGCACCTGCCGCTCCAGCAGAAGAGACTCCACCAGCTCTGGGCGTCCACAGCCATACAGTTTCCTTGGTACCCGCAGTCAGGGTGCCCGTGCACATGCACAGACTTCAGTGCTCTGACCCGCACTCTTAGCCTCCATCAGAGGTGATGATGAGATCACTAATGTTCATGGAGCTGGGCTGTGAGAAGTGCTTTGAACTCATAAGCTCATTTAACTTTCATCTAATGGCTGTGATGCCCCCCTCCAACCTCCTTGCACCAAGAGGTGATGCAAGATACTCGCAGCCCCACAGTCTACAGACAGAGGCTGGAATTCAGTCCAGGCCTCTGACTTGAGAGCCCCTATCCTGGCCATGGCCCACTGCCCGCTGCCCAAGGCAGCCCAAGAAGGCAGCCAACAAGAAGGGGCTGGGAGACAGGCAGCTCTGTCCATGCAGAGGAGAGAAGAGCTGGCATTCCGGGTGAAGGATGCCTACAAGGTGGATGGGGTGTAGACTTCCCCGGCCAGCAACCCTCTAGAGGACAGAAAGAGCCACTCAGTGCAGCCCTGAGGAGGCAGACAGGGGAACTGGAGGGCTGAGGGCATGGGGGTGTCTCCACAGGCATTCAGAAGATCACTAGCACATTCTGGGGGCTCTTAACCTGCACTGGGGCTCATAAACCCCCAGGAAAATTTAGCCAGAATTCCATGTCTCTGTCCAGTGCACCTTTCTGAGAAAAAGTCCCCAGGAGTCCGTGAACCCCACTCCTCAAGTTAAGAGCCAGCCCACATGCCACGTTCTACTCCACCCCATTTCCCTGTGGGGCACAGGAAGCCCTGGCCCTGCTCACCCCGAAGCTTATTGCCTTTGGCTGGGGGACACCTGACACTCTCCAAACCTGCTCCCTTCTCCGTGAGATCATCACGACTACGGTCCCCGCCTGGCAGATGGAGAAAATAGGGCTGAGCGGGCTGAGGACCTGGCCCAATCCATCAGCTTTTAAGTTGTGAGAAGGATCTGGTCCAGCTCAGTTCCACCCCCAGCCACTGGGCTACACTACCCTGAGCGCTCAGAGACTCGGCCTGGACTTCTTTCACGCTGGCCCCGGCAGAGGCTGGGAGGCGAGGGGCAACCCCTCCCTTTCATGTGCCATCTCTGTTCTGCACATCAGTCACAGAAAGGAGGAGAGTTCACAGTGAGCATGAATCCAGCCGGTGAAGTTGCATGAACACCACCTCGGCAGCCCGTCTCCCCTCGGCCCTTCAGCCCTGCCAGGCGACAAGCCACTGAACACGATGTGAGGCTCACGCTTGAGTTGCGGAACATAGCCTCCGGTTTCAAAAAGGGCGTCTGGCATCAGATCTGTGGATTGCTTAACAGGATTAATCCCACTTGCAAGCACTCTGCTGCTGCTTTGTTCCTGGCAAGACAGGCCCCGGCAGGAAGGAGCAAAAGGGGCTTGAAGTCCAAGGCCCCAGCTGCCGTGTATCCCCCTGGATGCTCCCTCCAACAAGCTTGCTGGGCTTATTACTGAGATGCTGTCAGGGGCCAGGGGGCTGCTGGGACAGAGGCCAGCAGGGACGGAGCTCCCCGGCTTCCTCCAGAAGGTCTCAGCCATTCAAGGTCTCGGCAGGCCACCCCCCACACCTGCATGCGACCCCCAGCCTATTCCGGTTTCTCCACAAAGCCCAAGACCCAGGGTCCAGTGGAGCTTCAGGAACACCTTGGGGACAGCTTCGAGCCTCAGATGCTACAGTAAATGTCGGGACCAGGCCGCCTGAGCTGGGGGACCTGCGTCCCAGCAGTAGAGGCCACATGGTGGTGTATACCCTGAAGACACAGACGCAGGAGCCAAATGGCCTGGGTTCAAATCCCACCTCTGCCACTTCTCTATCGGACGTTAGTCAAGCATCTTAGTCCCTCTGGGTCTCAGATTCATCAGCTAGGAAATGGGAGGCTGGTGCTGATAACGAGGTCTGCATCCCGGGGCCCCTTGGGAGGGCTGGGGGTGTAGCCCGGGCCCAGCGCTCAGCACAGGGCCCGCCCCAGGAAGCGTGCAAGTGTTCTAATTCTTATAATTATCGTGTGTTACACTATTATAATAATGAATGCTGTTACATTGTAATTATTACATATAATCATTATTATATGTTGTATTATAGCACAAATTATGTTATTATAATTATAATATATAATATTATTACTGCGTGACAGGCAGTAGGCTGTGCTCTTTACGTGAACTGCCATCCCGTTAAGTCCTGCCAGCCATTCTCTTGAGGCCGAAAGCATCTAGTCCATTGTACAGATGAAGAGCTGAGAAAGATCACGATTTGTCCACAGCCCCACGGCCAGCTCTCAGCGGGACTGGACCCCAGGCCTGGGCCATCAGGCTCCAGCCCACACCGACTCTGCCACCCAGGGCTGGAGAGCTCACACATCACAGAGTGGGCCAGGCACCGTGGATGACTGGCCCAAAGTTAGATGACAGGCAGACAGACACCTGAGCTCGGCGTTGGGGGCCGGGGTGGGGGAAGGAATATAGGCGTAGCGTGGCCAGACCTTCCCACTTTCCAAAAGAAGTACAGACTATGATTTTCTATTGCTGGCCAGTTGTTCAATATATTTTAAACACAGGATGACCCAAATACATGCATTATTGAAAACCTTCTACCAGCCAGACTCCCCCAGACTCAGCACGCAGCTCCCCCCTCCCTGCCCCGCCCCCAGCCTGGGATCCCTGTAGTAGGAGAGATAATCCAGAGGACCCTAATCCCTGCACAGGGCACATGGCTCTGTCACCCTGACCTTCCCTGGGGGCAGTGGGGGAGGGGCGTCCATCCCTAAAGGAAGCCCCATTTTTCCTGGTGGGCGAGGCCGGAGAACGGGGTTTATGGCAGGAATGCGCACCCTGCACCACACTCCCCTGGGCTGCCTGCAGGAGCAGCGCCTGGCCCAGCATCACCCCCACGGGATACAAGAGCCAGCAAGGGAAGGACAGGTGGGCAGTGGGCAGCAGCGGTCCACCCGAGGGCAGGCAGCCGGAAGGGGCCAGCCCATCTGCCTTAGGTCGTGCTCAGTGCGCATTGGTCACATCCAAGCTCAGAGCTCTGGGAAACTTACAGGGGCCTAAGTGAGGAGGAAATTTGAAAAAGTAGTTTCTACCCGGACCCCACTTCGGTACCCCTTTGCTCTGAGAGTCATGACTTCTGCTCTGCACGGGGCGGGGGAGGGGGGCCTCCTCCGAGCCCCGGAGGGCACAGCTGTGTCTCAGGCATCAGGGTCCCTCCCGGCCCCCGGGGCCTGGCACCGTGTCTGGCAAACGGTAGGGGGAAGAAATGATGGAACAGGAGGACTGAGGGGCAAAGCGGGGCTCACGGGTGGGAAGGAGGGGAAGTGACTGCGGCCATGCCCGCCCCCCACCCCCTGCCTGCATAGGGGCTCGCTGAGGCCCTCCCTTCACCAGCCACCGCTCACCAGCCCAGGGAGGGGCACGCAGCAGCCGCCAGGGAGGGGACAGCTCTCCCCAGAGACCCGGGGCCTCCCATCTGCAAAGCCCACCCCAAGCACTCTGTTTTCCAAACCTACCTTGGACTTCCAGACCCATCTGCAGAATAACCACCATTTGGCAAGGCTGGGAAGGAAGCCACAGGAGAGAAACTGGCCAATAACTACCAGCCCTGTGTTCCAGAATGAAAGCTTGGAGGGGGTCGGACCTGCGTGCTCCTTCCCCCCAGAACTTAGTGAAAGAGTACATCACAGCCACCTGGAGAAGGCCAGAGTCCCGGGGTCCCTGGTGCTCCCGTTCAGAGACAGGAGCCAAGACCCAGGGAGGGAAGGGCGTTGCCCCAAGGTCGTGTGGAGACACACAGAGCAGTTCCGGGGGCCTGACCCCTCAGAGTCCCGGGCCACGGAGGAGGCTGGCCCAGCCTCTGCCCTCAGGGCCATACAGAAGTGGCCACCTGCTCCCCAAGGTGGCAGACTGGCCTCCGAGGGGGCGCCTCTGTACTCCAGCCTCCATCACCTGCCACAAGGCCACCCGTCAGATGAGACAGATGTGCCACCTCCTATCAAAGACCATGAAAACAGTCAGAACGCTTTACACTCTGAAGCTCCCTTTGACTCTAAGCCCAGGCTTGCAAAATATCTTTGCAGAAAAATAACCTCCATTTGTCACGGCACATTCTGACACATTTGTATGGCCCTTTGATCCGTCCCTGGGCTGACAATGGCCCCCCGGTTTCACTTTAAATAAGAACATTCACAACACAGACAGGAAGAATGGGGGAGAGGAGGGTAAATGGACAATTACTCTAAAAAAAGTTAATAACTTTCACAAATGGGAAGACAAATTCAGTCCGTGGAGAACAGGGCTGGGTTCCCGCCCTGAGAAAGATCCAGCCTTGCAGGGGGAGGACAGGGTACAGTGGGGAAGGGGACGCGGGCGTTAACCTGCAGGTCACTGGTTTTCATTGAGCCCAAACACCCTGTCACTAGGAGCTGCTACACTGGCCGCGGAGAAACAGGCAGGCGGGGGTGCTGATGGGAGACGGGGGTCCCCGGGAGCCTGTCCAGGCGGTCACACCTGCTGAAGGCAGGTCTCCACCCTCAGTTCTGCAGTCTCCACTCCAACAGTGATGAAGTCCAGCCTGGCCCGGATCCCGGCGTTCCCTCCCTTCGTGGGAAAAACAGCTCCTAGTGCCCGCCTGTTGTGTGGTGCACAATGCTCACAGCGGCCCTGCAAGATGGGCGCCCCCCTTTCTCAGGGCTCAGGGAGCACCGAGGTTTGCCCCCAGAAGAGGGCCAGCCGGCACTCAAACCGGTCAGCACAGAGCCAGATGCGGGGCTCGAACTCACGGACCGTGAGATCATGACCTGAGCCGAAGTCCAATGCTCAACCGACTGATCCACCCAGGCGCCCCATCAACCATGCTTCTAAACAACAGGCACGGTTTCTCACGGTCCCAGAGGCGGGGCGTGCCAGACCAGAGCGCCAGCACCACCAGGCTCCGTGAGGGCTCCCGTCTGCCTGGCAGGTGCCAGCTCCTCCCTGCGTCCCGTGACAGACGGAGCCAGGGAGCTCCTGGGGTCCTTCAGTAAGGGCCCTAATCATCAGGGCTCCCCTGGCACAACCCGATCACTCCCTAATGCCATCACCATCAGGGGGTCAAGATCTCAACCTGCGAATTTGGGAGGAACACAAACATTCAGTCCATAGCAACCGCAAGAACCCAAAAGATGCATTTCAGAGCCTAGAAGTGGCATCCCTCACTGTCACAAAGCACGCCCTCCCTGCGGCTCTGCGACTAGGTCCCTCACTGAACAATCATTTCTTTTCTTCTTTTAACGTTTATTTATTTTGAGAGACAGAGACAGAGTGTGAGTGGGGGAGGGGCAGAGAGAGAGGGGAACACAGAATCTGAGGCAGGCTCCAGGCTCTGAGCTGTCAGCACACAGCCCGATGCGGGGCTCGAACCCATGAACCGTGAGATCATGACCTGAGCCAAAATCGGACACTCAACCGATGGAGCCACCCAGGTGCCCCGGAAGAAAGAATCATTTCTTAAACACAGGTGCTCTGCTGGGCACTGGGTTAGAGACGAAACATGGTTCCTGCCCCCAGAGAGACCTGAAGCCCCGGGGCGGGGGGGCAGGGGGGCAGAAAGCATGCAGCCCTGCCCTGTGCTCACTCACCCCCGTGTGGGGATGCCCAGGCTGGGGGAGCAGCTGGTACCCAGCGGGGAGCAGCGAGGGCCATGGCTGCCCTTTAGCAGCAGAGAGGGTCTGCAGCGGACAAAGGAGGCTCAAACGTCCCACTGCTAATGACGAGCCCGTCCCTCAAGCCACGAATGCCTTCTTGCCATTTATCCAAGAAACCTCCGGCCGCACATAGGAGCTCACCTGCCCCCACCTGCCAGGTAATCTGTCTTCACTTGGTGTCCCCACCACAGTGAACGGAGGCGTGTGCTCGCAGGGAGTGAAGGATGTGATGTGTATTCGTTGCCTCCCTGGCCATCCTTCAAGCTCCTTCCACGGGAACCAGGAAGAGAGATGGACGGGCCCAGCGCCTCTGGATCCCCCACCCCCACCCCGCCACCCCACCAGACGGGAGCAGGGACACCCCAGTTCCACCCCGGTGTCACACATCGCAACTTTATTATGTTCTGACAACGTCTGTCTGAGATCTGTGTCATTTCCCATCTCAAGGCTTATTTTTCACTTTGGCAAGTTGTCGAATGCGCTTCTGGTTGAGCCGTTATTTCGTCTAGAAGTTGCTCGGTCTGGCTATGATTGAGAGCACTTAATAGAGTTGCTCAGGCCGTGTAAGGATCTCATATCTGATCACTGACGTTTTAATCTTAAAGGAATCCATTAAGGGAGGCCAGCCGCGGCTCACGGTGGCATGGCCGTGTAAACACCGGATCGCGCCACAGTGCCCTTCCAGACGATCTGTCCTCTGGGCGGGGAAGAGCCCATTCTAACCGCCTGCCAGGAGGACAGCACCCAGGTCAGGGGGAAGGCTGGCTCCTGCCCCGGCAGCCAGGCTCCTCACCTTTTACAACCACCCTCGGGAGGGATGCGTTTTCACAGAACACGAGTTTGGATGAACTTGGTTCAAGCAGACCCCTTGAAGCAGACCCCCCACCCCACCCCCCGCACAGCTACAGCCTGGGCCACAGTGGCGGACTGAACATCACACGCAGCCTCGATGTCTCGGTGAGCCAGGGAGCATGGTGGGGTCTGCAGACTCTGGAGGGCCACCAGTAGGGACAGGGCACGGCCGAGGGCAGCGTAGACCCTGCATCGTTGGTGTGCCAACCATGAAGGACCCCCGGACCCTCAGCATCCTGGATGGACAGTCACCCGTGGCTGGGGTGTCACGAGCACTGCCCTGTCGATACAGCCGTGCAGGAGGCAGAGATCACCACCCCTTCTCCGGAGAGTACCCCCGACCACGAGGGCCAGCCCCGGCAGCTGGCTGGCTCTGTGTCGTCCCAGCCCCTGAGCGCAGCTGATGAGATTTCCGGGAGCACTGAGTTGCAGCCTAGAGGAGTTTCCATCCGGGCCACCGGGCTGTCACCTACAAGCTCAGTTGCTACGGGTGGCCACGTGGATGGTGAAGAAACGTGGGCCCCAAAGATGGGCAGGGGTGAAGAAGGGAAAGAGAAAACAGCAGAAGCAGAAGAAAGATGGGGCTGCAACCCTGACCGAGGCTGAGGCTGCTCTGGTCCTTGCCCTGCTTTCCGAGACGAGCCAGCTCGAGCTTGCTCCGAGGAGCCCCCACCGCTGCCGTGGAGGGTGTGGGGTGGGGTTGGGGGAGGGGATGGGGGAGGGTAACCGGGGGAACACCGAAGTGGGAGCTGGTCCCACCACAGGAGATGTCGGTGAGCCCAGTCCTCAGTTTCAACATGCAACGCTCGCGAGTTTCAAACACACTTTGCGTAAATTCAAATACATTTTCACTTACGCGTGAATATTAACAGCCTTCGTGGAAGAACGTCTTATTTAAAACAAGGAAGTGGCGGGGCGCCTGGGTGGCGCAGTCGGTTAAGCGTCCGACTTCAGCCAGGTCACGATCTCGCGGTTCGTGAGTTCGAGCCCCGCGTCAGGTTCTGGGCTGATGGCTCAGAGCCTGGAGACTGTTTCCGATTCTGTGTCTCCCTCTCTCTCTGCCCCTGCCCCGTTCATGCTCTGTCTCTCTCTGTCCCAAAAATAAATAAACGTTGAAAAAAAAAATTTTTTTAATAAAAAAAATAAAAAATAAAACAAGGAAGTGGCCTGCTTTGCCAGCCAAAAGAAAGCCAACCAGAACCTGAACTCATGGATTTGCTGATGCATCACCCAGAGTGGACGTTAACAGGTGTTGGTCTTTGGTTCCCTCCAAACGTGTCCAAGGGTTCGTTTTAATTTTTTTTTTTAATTTTTTAACGTTTACTCACGTTTGAGAGGCAGAGTGCAAGTGAGGGAGGGGCAGCAAGAGAGGGAGACACAGAATCCAAAGTAGCCTCCAGGCTCCAAGCTGTCAGCACAGAGCCCGACGTGGGGCTCGAACTCATGCCCCTTGAGATCATGACCTGAGCCAAAGTCAGACACTGTAACCGACTGAGCCGCCCAGGCACCCCAACGTGTCCCAGGGTTCAAAGCCACAAGATCCACGTGCGTGAGAGAGGACACGGCACCAGCAGTCCTGGAGACCTAGGACTCAGGAGATGGGCTTCCATTTCTTTAAGAATAAGACTTAAAAAAAAAGGCAGAGAGAAGAAATTATTTAAAACCTAAACTAATGATCATATCAAAAATAAACAAATACAGTCCAAGCTGACTATAGCTGGTTCCACCTTCTAAGTGAGACAACGTAACTGACATCACACTATAGTTTTCTATTGCTACACAACAAGTTACTACACGCTTAAGACGTTTGTCATCTCACGGCATCCAGGGGTCAGGAGTCCAGCACAGGGAAGCTGGATCCTCTGCCCAGGGTCCCTGAGGCTGAAATCAAGGAGTCAGCCGTCTGCACTCTCCTTGGAGGCTGGTGTCTTCTTCCAACCCCCTTCAGGTTGCTGGCAGAATCCAGTTCCTAGAATTCTTGAGACTGACATCCCTGTCACTCTTTGCTCCTCTGGGCCACCCTCAGGTTCCAGCCACCTGACCTTCTCACCCATAGCGGTTTGCCTCTTGGAAGCTAGGAGGAGAACGTCTGACTCCAGGAAGGGTGCCGTCCCTTTTAAGGATTCACCTGATTAGGTCAGACCCACCCAGGGAAAACTTAAAGCCTGTTGATTTGGGACCTTAATTGCATATTTATAACTCCTTCACCTTCGTCGTGGAAATGACTTAATCATCCAGTCTTGGGGAGACCCTAAAGTCTTCACGACCTTCGGGAAGATCCATTTCTTCTCCTCACTGTTACCAAGGACGATGCAAGTAGAAATTCCTGCTCACGGCCAGTCGAGGGGCTCACAGAACTCAGGTGAGCGTCCCCGATAGGCAGGGGCGGCCCCTTCCCTGTGTGAACTGCACCCACAGCCCCACTGTGTGTGACCCTCACGGCAGCCCTGGAGAAGAGGCAGAGGAAGGGGGTGCCCTTTGGAAAGGATGGAGTTGGGGGGCAGGACACTGGGGGAAGGGGCCCAGTCCAGTCCCCACTGCAAGCCGGGCCTGCCGGCTGTGTCCTCTCCAAGTGCCGAGCTTTGCCAGTCGCCAGTCCAGACCTCTCCAGCTGTAAGCAGGTCTTCCAGAGCCACCTGTGGTGAGGCGTGGTCCCTGATGTGCTCACCCTCCCTGCCTGCAGATCTCAGTTCAGCCTGGACTTGGTCATGACTGCAAAGGGAGGGATTGAGGCTGCCTTCCTGAAGGAGGAGGCCAGGAGCAGGGCCTGAGATGGGGAGGGGCCGGGCAGGGCTCCCAGGCAGTTGGGACCGGCAGGGGCTGTCCAGGCTCCTGGAAGGCCCAAGTTTCCCATTCCTGTGTCCACTGTGATCCTCCTCTCGTGTCTTTAAGTCTGAAATGCGGAATAGGGTGACCTTTGCCGAGACTGCTCATCAGTTACAGCCCCCGCAGGAAGGACTCAGATCCTTGCGCTGCCTTCGGGTGGGCGGGGGGCAGGAGCGCTGCAGCCGGGGAGGGGGTCAGGCGGCTTGGTCCCCAGCCGGACGAGGCAGCAGAGTGACCGCTGGCTGCAGGATGGACACCCCCTGAGAGCCCCCTACCCGTCCCAGCCCCCGCCCAGCCCCTGCCGGGCCCTCAACCCCGACAGCACGCCCCCCTGCACCCGCCCCGGTGCCCCCTACACTCCCCTGTCCAGCACCACCCACCCACCCCCACCCCGCCCTGCCATGCCCTGCCCTCCCCACACCTGCCCCTGCCCTCTCCCCCCCACCCATCGGGTCCTTGACCCCATCCCTGCCCTGACCCCGCCCCCCACACCCTCCCATCCCTGTGCTCCTAACCCTCCCCACACAGCGCTGCACGTCCCCCACCCTCCCTGGCCTGCCCAACCCCCTGCCCCCCAGCGCCCTCCCTCCCCCCTCCCCCCGCCCTCTTCCATCCCCACCTGACCCTGCTCCCACCCTGCCAGGCCCACCTCTGCTTTTTAACACATCTGTTTTGATGAAGGGGAGGTTGAGACCAAGCTAAAAAAGCTCCAAATACTGATCAACACCTCTGGCTTTGCTGCTTGCAAAGCCTCCCCTCCCTTTTTCACACGGAGGCACAAGGACGCTGGAAATCAGGGACCCAAGAAGCCCCTGCACACCGCGTCTGAACCGCATCTGAACCCCAGCTGTGACCCGCCCCCACCCAGTGCCAGACCTCTGCACATTGGAAATCCGTGCCTTAAAACCACCCAAGCGTCTGTAGATGTGGGAATGCTTGAGCAGCTGTGGCCAACCCGATGGACCAAGGCGCCCCCTTCATCGTGTTTTCACGGCTTGACTGACATAGAATTCACATGGCATACAATTCACTCGTTTCAAGCACACGGCTTGGGGCGCCTGGGGGGCTCAGTCAGTTAAGCGTCCAACTTCAGCTCAGGTCATGATCTCACGGTTCGTGGGTTCGAGTCCCGTGTCGGGCTCTGTGCTGACAGCTGGGAGCCTGGAGCCTGCTTCTGATTCTGTGTCTCCCTCTCTCTCTCGGCCCCTTCCCCACTCGGTCTCTCTGTCTCTCTGTCTCTCTCAAAACTAAACATTTAAAATAAGTTTAATAAATAAAATAAATCAAGTACACAGCTTGCGGGGGGTGGGGCGGAGTATACAGTCCCAGAAATGTGCCACCATCATCACGGTCCATTTGAGAACATTTTCATCACCCCCAAAAACAGACTCCACACCCCTTGACCGTCACCCTGTTGCCCCGACCCTCAGCCCCTGGCAACCTCTAATGTACCTGCTGATTCTGCAGATTTCCTGCTCTAAACATGGAAGCAGAACCAGACGACACGTGACCTTCCGTGTCTGGCTTCCTTGTCTCAACACAATGTTTTCGAGGCCCGTACGCACGGGAGCCCGTGTCCACACTGCACTCCTTTTTGTGGATGAAGACTCCAGTGTACGGATGGACCACATTCTGTTTCTCCAGTCACCTTTGATGGACTTGGGATCGCTTTCACCTCCTGGTGGTGGTCCCGCGGCCGCGGGTGTATGTGGTTTTGTGTGGACGGGTGCTCTCGTTTCTCTGGGGGGCACCCCTCAAAGTGGCATGGCCGCGTCGTGTGGCTCCTACACGCTGCACTCTTGCCTTGGGATCTGCGGAAATGTCACTCTTTCTGTTTGTCCGTCTGTTACCTTTCCATCCCCAAACTGGGAAGCGGATTCGAATCATACCGAGGGTTTGCTTGGCATGGATCCTAGGAGTCGGGCTGGGAGCCATCGAGCATGTGGAGGGTGTGGGCGCATCCACCCGGAGGCCACAGAGCTGGGGGGGGGGGGGGGCTCCCCTGTGTCTCCATCTGGAGAACGGGCAGGCGAAATCGTCAAGGGTGGTGTGGACAGCTTGCAGCCAGGGCACTGAGGGCAGCCAGCCACACGGCAGCGACCTCCCTCTTCATCCGCGACTTTTACTTGGGAGAACCTTGAGAAGCACCACGCGCAGCCAGCCGGGTAAACCGAGTCACGGGGCCCTGCGATCTGCCATCCCGGACGGGCCCGTATGTCGCATACGTTTCTTCATTTGTTCCCCCCAAAAAGAATGTTGGAAGAGTCACAACCGATGCATGGACCCAACACGGTCCCAGTCAAAATCCCAGCAGGGTTTCTGCAGAAATGGATACGCTGATCGCAGAATTCACGTAGAATAGAATAGCCCCAGCGACTTTGACAGAGAGCAAAGTTGGAGGGCTCACACAGCCCAGTCAGTACCGTCATCCTCCAATCTGTACTGTAAATCTCTGTAAAAAGAAAAGGGAGAAGGGGTCACTTTATACTCTGGTCTTTACAGAGGCTCTCACATATGGAGAGTTCAGTTACCTTATTTTTAATTACGGGGTATTGGGGCGCCTGGGTGGCGCAGTCGGTTAAGCGTCCGACTTCAGCCAGGTCACGATCTCGCGGTCCGGGAGTTCACGATCTCGCGAGATCTCGAGTGATCTCGCGTGAGTTCGAGCCCCCCGTCGGCTCTGGGCTGACGGCTCGGAGCCTGGAGCCTGTTTCCGATTCTGTGTCTCCCTCTCTCTCTGCCCCTCCCCCGTTCATGCTCTGTCTCTCTCTGTCCCAAAAATAAAATAAACGTTGAAAAAAAAAACTGATTTAATTACGGGGTATTATTCAGGAGCGACGTGCTGTGCGTGGCATATTAGGACACCGTGGACAGAGAAAGCAGCAGTGGCCACCACTGGGAGAGCTCACCTGGGGATCAGTCACAATACCCGAGCCGTGGGCATCGACTGATTGGTAACCAGAGTCGCAGACAACTTGATCTCAGAAGAACTTACATCGGGCATTTGCTTGTCCCAGGCACGTGCTAAGGAGTTTACTTACGGGATCCCATTAAATTTGCACATCAACCTATGACACGGTACATTCTGCCGTTACCCCCACCTACAGACAAGGAAAGGGTAGCTCGGAGAAGTCGAATGACAAGTGGCCACGTTAGAGCTTGAATTCCAGTCACTGGACCCCATTAGCCGTGATGTCGTGCTGTTCCTGCCAGGGGGCTGGGCCGGCTCTGCCAGACCCAGCAGCAACGACGGAGCAAGAACCCTCGATGGTGAAGTCGAGACACCGGCCACAGCTACTGTGGAAAGCAGTGTGAAGGTTCCTTAAAAACATTACAAGTGGACCAACCTGGCATTACCACTGCTGGGTATATATGCCCAAAGGAATGGCCATCGGGATCTCCTAGAGATGCTCACGCCTGTGCTCACTGTGGCATGATTCACAATAGCCAAGGTCCGGACCCAAGCAAAGTGTCCACGGATGAATGGATACAGGCGTGGCAGGCACACAATGGAATCCTATGCAGGCAGGACAAAGAAAAGCCTACCATCTGGGACAGTTTGGGGTGCGTTTAAGGGCACTGTGCTGAGCGAAATAAGTTAGATGAAATACAGTACGAAATGAATGCAGTACAAAATACAGTTCAGTACGAAATACAGTAAAACCCTGGATCACAAGTAACTTGTGCTGTGAATGTCCTGCAAGGTGAGCAAACATTTCTAACAAATGTTAACTTGATGAACGAGCAATGTTTTGCAATACCAGTCGTCCGTGACGCTGAATGTCACATGATCAGAACTGAGCCAATGGTTCTGTAAATTCGATTTGATATACGAGTGCTTTGGATTACAGCCATGTTTCCAGGACAAACTATGCTCGCAAACCAAGGTTTTTACTGTGCTACATGGTATCAGTCATATGTGGAATCTAAACAAAGCCAAACTCAGAGAATTAGATAATAAAGCAGTGGTTACCAGGGGCCGGGGGTGGGGGAAATGGGGAGATGTCTGTCAAAGAGTACAAAACTCCAGTTACCCGATTAACAAATTCTGGGGATCTAGCATGGTGTGGTGATGATAGCTAATGATACTGTATCATATACTTGAAAGCTGAAAAGCTGAAAAAAAGTAGCTCTTAAACATCCTCACCACACACACACACACACACACACACACAAATAGTAATATGTGAGTGGATGGAGGTGCCAGCTGACTTTGCACATATAATACGTGTATCCAACCAACACATAGGACACATTAACCTTACACAATGTTATGTGTCTATTACATCTCAATAAAGCTGAAAAATAAAACAACTACCCACCACTCTGCCATGCGGATGAATCTGAAAACAGAACTCATGGCTCTAGGGGCACCTGGAGGGCTCAGTCGGGTAAGTGTCCGACTTCGGCTCAGGTCGTGATCTCACGGTTTGTGGGTTCGAGCCCCACGTCGGGCTCTGTGCTGACAGCTCAGAGCCTGGAGCCGGCTTCGGATTCTGTGTCTCCCTCCCTCTCTGCCTCTCCCCCACTTGTGTTCTGTCTCTCTCTCGCTCTCTCAAAAATAAACATTAAAAAAAATTTTAAAGAACTCATGGCTCTAATGATATGAATTCTTGACCAGCTCTAGTCCTGTATCTGCCAGAAATGAGGGAGAAGCCTTACACTCTGATCCTTGAGATCACGAGTAGAGGGGGTTTTCTCCATCTCTTTATGGCAAAGTGGAGGGATTATTTGGGGAGAAATGAACCTCCCTGAAAGAACGTGTCGGTGCAGGCTTGGGGTGCTTACTGAGGCTGCCTGATGATGTCCTTCTAAAGGGAGGCAAAGAAATTTCTGGAAGAAAGGACGGAACTGCCAGCACAGGGGCTGCAGATTCTCCTAACAGTCTCCTTAGGGAGCACCCGAGTCCATGCTCTCTCTCCAGAGACCCCATAGCTTCACTTACAGGACAGAGAAAAACAAAGAGCCTTCTAGTGTTAGGCAAACAGGTACGTGCAGCCTAGGGTAAAACCTTCAGCACCAGGCACAAGTTCGTGGCATCCTGGAATCTTCCTCATTCCCTCCCGCACGGTTCAGCCCAGAAGCCGTCAGTCAGGCCCAAGCCAGACAGGCGTCTGCAGGGGCTGGAGCAGAGAGGGCCGTGGTCTCCCAGCACAAGAGGCCGGCGATGTGCAGGACGAGGCTGCCCCCGGGGCAGGGAGCTGCCTTGATGGAAATCAGGGGACGGGGTGGGGGGGGGGGGCGGTGCTGGAGCCCCAGCAAGGTGGGGTGGGAGCCGGCATGGAGGGTGAGGGGGCAATGATGTCTAGCCTGCAGGATTGGTCAGATAAATCACGGCACGTCCATACTGCAGGGTATTATGTAGCCGTGAAAATCAGTGTTGTAGAAAACCACTTAATGGCACGAAGAAACGCTCATGGGATACTGACGGAAAGAAGCAACTTACAAAAGGCGGCACCTAATGACCCTAATGACCCCTGTTGTGGTTTCCGCTGCACGACAATCCAGCCCGAAACTTGGTGCCGCTTGATTCACCCCTGGATTCTGTGGGTGGTGCTGGGGGCGGGGGGGAGGGGGGGCAGTGGGGGAAGGGCCCCCCCCCCTGCTCAGGGGGCCGGGGCTTCGGCTGGGGTGGCGCACGGGGCCCATGGCACAGGTAGTTGCCGGAGGATCCGGCCAAGGTGGCCGGTGGCCTCACATGCCTGGCGCCTGGGCCGGGGCCACCTCAGGCCAGCCAGGCCGGGCCTGTCAGCCAGAGCACCCGGTGCCCGTGCCCCTGTGGCACTTCTCACACGGCTGCTCGCGGCTCAAAGAGCTCGTGTCCCCGTGAACCAGGCCGACCCCGCGGGGCCTTTTATGACTTAACCCCAGGAGCCTGAGCATCACCGTGGCCACCCTCCGCTGGTGGCCGTGCTTCGGTCACAAAGACCCGCCCAGACTCAAGGGCCGGGCACTGACCACTCCCTGGGATTAGCGCCGAAGCCTTGGCGGCCAGACCCGGAAGCCAGCACACCCGCCCTCAAGAAGCAGCGGGAAGGCCCCGCGTGTCACCGCCCTTGTCCCAGAGGGCTGAGGGTCTAGACGACACAGGCTTCCTCCTTGTGCTTCTTGTGCTTCCCTCTACAGTGGGCGGTCTGTGGGTTCGAGCCCCGCAGCCCCGTGAGCGCGTACTGCCTCACTAAGCCGGGGAACAGATACGCGAGCTCAAGGTTAGGCCTTCCCATCCCCTCCCCACGTGCCCCCCTCGCTCCTCCTTCCGCGGGCGGGGCCTCTGCTGAGCAGGGAAGGGCGGAGGTGACCGGAGGAGCCACCGGGGCTGCGGCCGGTGCGGCCAGGACCGACCGCCAGGTCTCCCGGCAGACGGTCCTCAGGCCCGGGGACCCTGCATGCTCCTCTCACTGCAACAGTGAAGCAGAGCTGGGCCTGCGACGGTCCGAACGCCAGGCCCCCCGGGGCAACAGAAAGAAGCCTCCGAGGGTGTCACTCGACCCGCCTTTCCCAGGCCCTGCGGATGTGGGGGGCGGCGCTCCCCAGACGGGGCGTCCTGGAGGGCGGGGCAGGCCCCATGGCCAGCCAGCACGGGGCCGCAGCGCCCGGGCCACAGTGGCGGGACACGGCAGACCAGGGCTTACAGACCAGCACCGGCGGCCTGGATCCAGCCCGGAGACAAGGCTGTGTGTCCTTCCAGAGTTAGTTGGTGCGTTTTTCATTTGAGGTCACACTTAAAATTTAGGAGGCTGTGTGTAAAATCTCGACCTCCAGATTCTCTTGAGAAAGCTGGAGATTGGGCGACGCCAGCCCACCCTCGCGCAGGGCCGCCGGCAGGTGGCACTGGGCCAAGTCGCTCAGTCCTCAGCCGGACCAGCGCCACTCACACCTGGCCCGCAGCAGTCACACACTTACGCTGCCAGCCCCCGGGGACACTGGCTTTGTGACCCTTGCCAGCTTTGCAGTCCCAGGGTCCCGGCAGTGGGAGTGTCCTCAGAAGGGCGTCCACCCCTTTCGGGAATACACTGTGCCTGGCCGACGGTCACCACGTCTCACTGAAACACCTCCAGGGCCAGGGAACGCTCTCAGTGACGCGTGAGGCCTGGACCAGTCCGGCCCTGCCCAATTCTCCAGCCTCACCTTGTCCCACCAATGTGCTGAGCACCTTCCCCAGCTTCCTGTCGAACCCCTCTGCCTCTTCTACCAACACGCCTTCCCCAGACACCCTCAACAGTAGCTCCTTCTCATGCTTCCGGAATTAGCGTCAACGTCAGCTCCTTGGATAGACTTCTCTGGTCACCCAACCCAAAGCCAGCCCCCCCCCCGCCCCCATCATTTGCTTTCTCTTTCATGGCACCTCGCACAATATGGGAATGCTGTACTTGATTACGTGTTTAGTTATCTTCCTCCCCTACAAGGGTGTCACCTCCATAAGGGCAGGGAGTGGTTGTCTGTGCTGATTGTTGTATCATCACCACCTCAAACCGTGCCTGTTCTAATAATGAGCATCATAGGCGCTTAACAAATATGTGATGGATAGATGGATGGATGATTGTGTGGATGGATGAGTGGATGGATGGATGGATGGATGTGTGGATGGATGGTGGAGGATGAACGGTGGATGGAAGGACAGAGATGGAAGGACAAACCACTACTCATTAATTCATACTCTTATTCAGTGAGTGTGCCTATCTGTTGTAGACAAAATTCTAATGGTACCAATGGGAGCTACATAGAATTGGCTGGCCCCACCCAGGACAGCCTTTCAGATATTGGAAGACCCATAATTGTACCTTCCCATAATCCTTCCCCCAGGCCTGAGGGACCAGCTCCCACAGCAGTCGCTGCCGACCTCCATCCTCTCTGATTCACCCCCATTGCCCTAGCTCCCCTCAGTACCCCATTTAGGCCACTTTCTGCAGCCACAGACTTTCCCTAAATAGTGTCCGTCATTAATAAGTTGCTCTTTTTTTTTTAATGTTTCTTTCTTTTCGAGAGAGAGTGAGCACAAGCAGGGTTGGGGCAGAGAGAGAGGGAGACACAGAATCTGAAGCAGGATCCGGGCTCCCAGCTGTCAGCACAGAGCCCGACCCGGGGCTCGAGCCCACGAACCGTGAGATCATGACCTGAGCTGAAGTCGATCCCCCAACTGACTGAGCCACCCAGGCACCCCAATAAGTCTCTCTTAAGAGCAGACTTATCAACTTTCTGTGGAGAAGGACAGATTTTTTTATTATTTCCTATTCATCGTGAGCTAGTATTTTTGTAACATACAGTAAAAATGAATGGGTAGAAAGCAGTGGAAAGAGAAAAGACACGAGCTACAAGCCACAATTGTTTCATTACATTCAACAGACATAAAATTACCCTGAAAGTTACTGCAAGGATTTCCAAACGCTCACTCTCAATTCCTATACTTTTCTTGTCCAAACGGGTAACAGTTTGGGGACCACCCTTTGAGCAGCTGAATGAAGAAGAACCATAAGCCCAAGGAAATTTCTGGGAGGTGGGGTGGTGTTAACACCTGTGAGCAGATGTGAGTCAGAGGCCCCGTGCTGCAGGACACACGGTGTCCCCCCCACACGCACACACAACCTAGGGTGCTCCAGGGAGACCAGCAGGCCATGCCCCATGCGATCCCTCAGAGCCCAGAGAGCCCAGCCTACACAGCCCCTTCCGGCTCCGGTGCTGGCCCAGTTCCTTTGTTTTTCCGGGGCCAGAATCCAGTCTGGCCATGAAGAGCGCAGTCAAAATGCCAGCCTGGCAACAGCTTACGCTCTCACTGGGGAGGCAGAGAATAGTGGATGATTTAGTATCTGGATGTCAGGTGGTAACACGGGAGGACGGCAAGACTAGAGAGGTTTTAAAAAAATTTTTTATAATGTTTTTTATTTATTTTTGAGACAGAGAGAGACAGAGCATGAACGGGGGAGGGGCAGAGAGAGAGGGAGACACAGAATCGGAAGCAGGCTCCAGGCTCTGAGCCATCAGCCCAGAGCCCGACGCGGGGCTCGAACCCACAGACCGCGAGATCGTGACCTGAGCCGAAGTCGGACGCTCAACTGACTGCGCCACCCAGGCGCCCCAAGACTAGAGAGGTTTTAAATACGGCGGTCGGGAGGCCCGGCAGGAGATCCCAAATGCCCGAAGGAGGGTAGGAGGGAGCCATGCCCACACCCACGGAGTGTCCCAGACAGTGCAGAGAACAGCTGCAAAGGCCCCGGGGTGGGAGCACGAGAGGAGTGTTCCGGAACACCTCTTCCAGGAAGAAACGGGAGCATCTGGCACTCTGCTACTCTACCACCGCCCAGAGTCTTTGGCCCATAAGGGGAGGCCAAGGAGCAGCCACACCGTGCAATTTAGTTGCAGGTGGGGCTGGTATGGAATTTAGGACGCGGTCTCTGTCTGACGGGGAAAATTTTGAAGAAATCACTGACCTCGCCGAGCCTCACGGCCTTACCTAAAAAAAAAAGGGATAGGACACACACACACGTACATCCCCAAGGATGTTGTAAAAATTGAGCGAGAAGCCACAAAGGTGTCTGACGTTGAGAATGGCACATAGAATGACTCCGCATGTATTTAAAAAGAAAAAAAGAAGAAGAAGAAGGAAAGAAAAGCGCAACCTTGGAAGGAGACACACTCGGAGCCTCATCAGTCATTTCTGCTTTAGTGAGAAGTAGCAGCCGGGCCTGTTTGAGACCCCCGCGTGGGGACTAGAGAGCCAGGCCCCCCTCCTCCCAGGATCACACTCCCGTCTGAGCAAGCTCTTCTCCCTCCCGGTAGCAGGAAATCCTAGGGGTCGGCTTGTCCAACCTGCCGGCGGGGAGTGTCCTCTGGGTTCGAATGCCCCTAGCACGGGGGGCTCACTCGCAGGTCAGAGACGCTAACAAGAGCCCCTGCCCTCGGAGCAAAGGAGAACATGGCGAGCGACACTCAAGTACCTGCCGTGTCGGGAACACGTCACAGGCACATGTTTGAAAAGGCGTGAAGACATCTGCACACGCACCCTGTGAGTCAGGCACGATGTGTGCGGCCAACGAGTGTGTTTGCACAACTTGCCCATTTCACTAGGTATCTGTGGCAGAAAGAACTTAGTCCTCATCATGCTCCGAGCCTGAAAATAGGAAACGCATCCGTCTCCAAAAGATGAAAGCATCAATCGCCACTCCGCAACCAGGGCCATTTGGGAGGCATCCCCCCCAGCCCGTGAGGATCCCGCCCCGAGGACCCCAGGCCCCTGAAGTGGGGTCGGCATCTGAGGACACCAGAGAGAAAGTCCCACCGGGACTCCTGGAGGTGAGGTGATGCCAGGGGAGCCCCGGGGAGAGCGGATGCTCCAAGGATGGTGCAGAGCTCCAGAAGGAACCAGCAGCCAGCGAGAAGGGCTCCCATGAGCCACATCTGGGACAGTCGGAGTATGACAATAATGAGAGTGATGGATCGCAGCCCATCGAAATAACAGGAGGGGCGCCCGGGGGGCTCAGTGGGTTAAACGTCCGACTCTTGGTTTCGGCTCAGGTCACGATCTCACGGTTTTGTGGGTTGGAGCCCGCATCAAGCTTTGTGCTGGCAGCACGGAGCCTGCTTGGGATTCTCTCTCTCGCTCTCTCTCTCTCTCTCTCTCTCTGTCTCTTTCTGCCCCTCCCCCACCCACACTGTCTCTGTCTCTCTCAAAATAAACTTAAAAAGAAAAAGAAAAAAATAGGAAACTACAAGTCCATGCATACCTAAATCAATGAATAAGTGAGTACATTGAATAAAAATGGAACAAATTCAATAAATACAATTATGATAACTTTAATAAATTATAGGGGGAGACATGAAAACTCTTCCTTAGAGAATGCCTATAAATAAATATACATGACATGCTGAAATTAGGGAATCACCCATGCATGCTAAAACCAGTGGGTAAAAAGGGTTGTTTAGGGGGGTGCCTGGCGGGGCTCAGTCGGTTAAGCATCTGACTCTTGGTTTCAGCTCAGGTCATGATCTCACAGTTTGTGAGTTCAAGCCCTGCATTGGGCTCCACGTGGAGCCTCCTTGGGATTCTCTCTCTCTCTCTCTCTCTCTCTCTCAAAATAAACTTTTTTTAAAAGGTTGTTTAGGGGCGCAATGATCACCTAGTCTCAAAGCACCTCCCCATGGATGACCTGGTAATTATAACAGGAGACGAGGAACTCATAGCAAAGAGCCCCCAGGGACACAACCACAACCAAGTGATCAGTCCTTGGTCACCGAGGCCTCCTGTGCCTCCCGACATGCTGGGCTGGCGAGGACACAATGCCACCACCTCAGGAGTCCACCTGCCCCTGACACATAACCCAGATCTCCACACGAGGAAACGACACGAGACTCAAAGCCAGAGACGTTACAGAATAACTGGCCTCTTCTCTTCTAAGACGTCAAGGTCAGAGTTGCCAGGGGGAAGGCTGAGGAACAAATCCAGGCTGCGGGCGACTGAAGGAAAGTCTTAACAAAGGAAATGCACTGTGTGACCCGGGTCGGATCCTGGACAATGAGAAACAGGCACCAAGTACATCACGGGACGGTTGACGAAATCTGCACATGTGTACAGAGAGAGAGAGAGAGAGAGAGAGAGAAGGGTAAGGCAAATCGGGGAAAACGTGAACAGGGGTTGCATCTGTGGGGAACACAAGAATTCCTTGTGCTGTTCCCGCAACTTTGGCATAAACTCAGAATGACATCAAAATCTGAAGTTGCAAGAACTGTAACTTGGTTCTAATCACACTGGAGAGTCACGGTGTGTTCAAGGGTCCCCCAAACCACCCCCAGCTTCAGTGATTTGCTAGGAGGACTCCCAGAACTCGGGGAAGTCTTGATGGTCATGGTCATGGCCTGTCGCAAGGAAGGATACAGACCACAGTCAGCAGAGAGAGCGGGCCCGTGGGACAGCGTCCGGGAGAGAGCAGGCACGCGCCTCGGCTGCCGTCTCCCCGCGGGGGCGCGCGGACAGCCCTCACGTCGCCAGAAACAAGTGCCAACACGGACGGAGCGCTGTGAACCAGGGAAGCCCCGCCAAGCCGTGGTGTCCCGCGTTCTCTCTGGGGTGGTCACACAGGCGTGGCTAATGGGCGTGAGGCTGACCTTCAGCCTCCAGCCCCTGCAGAGGTCAGGGGTCAAGGGGCTGTCAAACCCTTACAGAACGTTCCGGTCAGTAGGATGCCGGAACTGAGGCCACTGCCCCTCTTACACAGCTCTGATAGATGGATGTCCTTGTAGGACTTTCTTCCTATCCTCACCCCCTGGGACAGAAGGGGATGCCTTCGCCAGGCCTTCTCAAACATCTGCATCTAACGCTTGGTAGCAGCATAGTCACAGCAGTGGCTAACGGGAAAACGACAAAAAGGTTCTCCAAGCACACTGACCATGTGCATAAAGCAAAGCCCTGTGCATTAACTCCGCTGTTAGGGTCCTGGTTTTAGAGGTGAGGCGGCTGGAGCTGAGAGACGGTGACCAGGGCGACTCTCGAACCGCTCCCCACCTGCCCCTATGCGGGGGCCTTCAGGACAGGTGGACGTGCCTCTGACCCGTTGTCCGCTGCTCCGGCCTCCTCCCCAGACTGAGAGCTGCCTGGCGGGACAGGTGCTGCAGGTGGGGGTGGGGGGCGAGACACGCTGTCCTTGTCCTCAAGGAGCACACCGCCCGGTGGGGAGACGGTTATTGATTGAACGGAAACGCCCACATATGTTAAGCATCACAAATCACAACTATTGTCCTGAAGGCAGAGGTGTGGGTGAGGTGCGAGAAACAACCAGGGGGACCTAGGGTTTAGACGGTGGCCGGGGAGCAGGAGGGACCCAGGCAGGGAGACGGCACACACAGGGGACTTCTTGGGCACAAGAGAAATAACATCCCCTCTCCCTGGCTGAGTTCTGCACCAACTGAAAACAAGACAAAGTGGCAGGCAGGGCAGGACAGAACTGTCACCCTCGTTACCATAAAAGGCAGAGCTGAAGGAAATGGCGTACAGGGTAGGGGTTCCCAAATCAGACACACCCGGCTCCCCTCCAAGCATGAAAGTCAGCCGTGGGCTGGAGGCGCAGAGGGACCAGATACTGCACCAATAGCCGCCCCTCCCCCCGAAAAAGCAGCCCCAGGAGCAGAGCCGCAGCCCCGCCCCCACCGCCCAAAGGGGCGGGTGAGAACAGAGCCAGAGAAAGTGCTGGACCTTCCTCCCCGGGGACCATGCGAGACCATCTGCTTTAGAGCAGGGCCATGCCCCGCTCCAACTTAGATTTCCTTTATTTTTTTTAAATGTATTTCCTCTTTCTGAGATACGATTGCCATACACAATGGCGTGTAAGTTTGTGCACAACACATCGGTCGATACGTTTACAGACTGCAGTGTGACTACTGACCTCTATCCTGTCACATCATTGTCCTTTGTTGTTTAAGGGCACCAACCTGCAAGTAGCCGAATGCCTAAGTCCTGGAGACCTAACGCACAGCAGAGAGAAGAGAGCCCGTGACCCTGGCTTACAAACTTCAAAGTCACTAAGAGACTAGATCTTAACTGTTCAAACTTATATTTTCTAAAGGTGGACATTGCCAGCGTGAGAAGAGCCGGTGGGGAGACGCAGAGGCAGCGGGACCCTAGGAAGCTGGTCCACGGGTCCGGGACGGTGGTGGTGGCCCGAGAGACGCGGGCAGGGGGGAGCTGGAGAGCTCCTGAGCGTGAACAAGCCAGGCCAGTTTTCGCCCCCAGGGAAGACGGCTTCAAGCCTCCCGGCCTTGGGCATTCTATTGTGAACACCCCCGATGCAAGTTATTTGGAGCAAGTATTAAAGGAAAGAAGAGAAATCTTCTTAATGATCTGGAGCACGACGGGGGTCTCTCTCCCCAGGCTGGCTGCAGCAGAGTTTTGGCGGCTCGTCTCCGGGCTTTCTGCTGCTGGCGCTGGGAACAGACCACTGAGATTTTGAGCTCCTACACAGGAGGCCAGGGCCCCGTGCAGCAGCTGAAAAGACACTGGATAAAAAAGAGGAGCACCAGGCTTTTCCAATAATAAAAGCAACACCAACACCGCTCAGAGTCACTTTGGAGAAGACTCCACGGAATCTGGAGGGCATTTAGCCCTTAAAGCGTGAAATGTTCTGTTAAATTACTAAAAGGAAAGATTCAGGTTTCTTTGAACCTGAAAGATATAGTAATTACTGAACCAGAACTCACAGCAGGAGATGTTTTATGGAACCTAATTAAAGCTAACCGGGAGGAGTGAGTCATCAGAACTGGTGTGAAAGAATCCATCACGGGGAGCTAAGTGAGCAAGCAGAGCTCGGAGGTGGCCATCCGGGGACAGGAGGCCCCCGGGGCGAGGACGGGCTGGTGCTGCTCCCGGTCTCAACAGGAGGCCAGGATCCCAAGTGATGCAGGGCACACAGGCGTCCCCTCCAGTGACCCCTTGGAAGGCAGGCCATTTTGTGCATGCACGCGCGTGCACACACACACACACGCATGTGCATTCCCACATACACTTGAGTGTGCATGGGTATACACAGGCGTGCACATATAGACGTGTGCACACACACATACACACACGTGCACACAAAACAGCTCCTCCCTTACGTCAGTTGCTCACAAGGAATACAGCCCTCTGTCCTCCTGATGCATCAAACAAAACTCTTGGGGGGGCTTGACCAGCAGCAGCAGAAAGACACAGATGGGCAGATGGTTGCTTATTCTCCACGGAGCCTTGAGCACCGCTGGGAGCCACGGTGATATTTTCTATCAGCCGATCCCGGGAGAATCTGCAACAAAGCAAAACCCCCTCCACCCCAAGCCGGGAGGTCTCAGCATGGGTTTCCCAGCACATCAAGCCTGAGGCAAGGATTAAAGTCCTGTGGCTTTAGCTGGGAGGTGCAAACCCGGGTCAGCCACAGTGAGAAAAGGAGAGGGACAAGTGTGAAACAAGCAGAGTGATGCACGAGGGCTGCGGCCGCTTGGCGGGGAGCCACGGAGCCCCGTGTGTCCCTGGGCGGGTATGTCAACCTGGCCCGTGTGGCTCCTGTGGCCAGGCTGCCGGCAGAAACTATGATCCCAGTCATTCCACGGTAAGGAAGAGGGGGAAGAATTTCTCTGGTCCGCCTCCCACTGGCCAAAGGTCAACGCCCAGGGCTCTGGTTCCCCAGCAGGGTGTTCAGGATGCGAAACCCCAATCTGGTGAGGCCAGGGCTTTCATCCAAGGCCACAAGTGGTGGAAGGAGCCAGAGGGGAAAGCCCCACCCCCCTCCCCCCAGGGCCAGTGCCAGGCTGGTCCTCGAGGACAGCACGCCCTCCGGGGCTGGTGAATATCACCGAGGACACCCAAGGCTTGTGTCCAATACGGCGAACCAGAGCCCCGTGTGAGCGCAGTGCTGGGCCGGGTTCCAAACTCCCCCACCCAGTTAGGTGGGCCATGCGCTCCGTGAGCCCAGCCTTGTTGGGAAGCCACGCATGCCACGATACCCAGGACACACGAAAGAATCCAGAATCTCATTTCTTCCTTTAGGGGGAAAGCTTGGTTTCCTAGAGGAAAGAAAATAAAATCCATGAATATGGGGGAATTTGGTTTTTTAATGGAGGAATGAAATCAAACAAAGGAAAGGCACCAGCCCGAAGGTCAAGCAGAGGCAAGGAAGAAATCAGTGGGACTTGCCACGTGCTTCATGGATCTGCCTCGTGTGGTCAATTCTGCCAGTGCCACTGGGGTGTCGACGGCGCGGGGCCGGGGTGGGGGGGGATGGGGAGCTCTGTGTGGAGCAGGAAGGCACTGACGTCCAGGTCGTGGAGGCCAGCAGAGAGGGGGCGTCCTGCTTCCTCGGCAGGAGGGGGGACTCACCCACCCTTCCGGGGTCAAGGAGCGCATTGCGGGAGCCCCTGCCGGAGAGGGCGCAACACCTGCTGGTCTCCCGCCAGATCCTAGACTTCTGATGTCGTTTCTCCACCTGTCCCCGCGCCCACACCCACTGCCGGGAAAGGGTCAAGCCTTCCCCAGGCAATCAGCAGGCTCTGTCCAAAGCCATCAGGCACACTGACAGCTCTCTCAGAAAAATGGGAGAAATGGAAGCTAAGCAAGGACACCATTTAGCTATTTTTCCCCAAGACCCGAAGGCATTTTTATGCACACCATTGTGGGGGCTGAGATTTCGCCTGGCTCTTTTACCCCCATCCATCTGGTTTCACTGGCAGCTGCTGGCAGCATGATGGAGCGGACGGGGCCCCCGGCTGGGCGCTGGGCCAGCCCCCTGGGCCCTGCTGGAGCCACGTGGCCCGGAGAGGCCCTCGACCTTCCCGACTGCGAGTGGGGCGGGTGGAGGGAGCGACGGCGGGGCCGGGGGCTCCCAGAGCTCAGCCAGGGCAGACTCAGCTCGAGCAAAAGTCGGGAAGGAGATGCGCCAGGGAAAGAGCCCACAGTAATTTAATCCATTAGGGCAGAGCCCTCCAGGGCGAAGATGCTGGGGGCTCGAGCAGGCCAGATCCCCAACATGGCGGGGTGGGGGGGGCTTTGGAGAAGGATTCGGGGAGCTAAGCCAAGCAGCGCCAAAAACCAGTCATCTGGCTCGCAGAAGCAGCAGCATTTCAGGCCCGGAACAATTAGAGCAGCTTTGAGCATCAGCTAACGTGCTCCATTTCCTAACAGCTGCCTCCGATCGGGACTCAACTCAGGAGGACACTTTCCTCAGGGTCACCCGCTAGACACACAGTCCTGCCTGAGACACCAGCACCAGGCCGGGACTCAGCTCTCCCCAAGAAACCCGGCCTCCGGCAACAGATGAATGTTCGGGCCGCATCCGGCAAGAAATAACGAGGGTTCCCCTTCCCTGTCAACAAGCAGCCAAAACCCGAACCAGTGGCTTGGCAAAGCCCCCTGGGAGCTCAGGCGACCAGGAGAGGGAGGAGGCTGCGGGCAGGCCTTCCCCCGAGGGACACACAGAGGCCGGGGGAGAAACTCTGGAGCCGCTCCTGGAGCTCAGAGTTCAGGGCGAAAAACCAGGCAGCGGATGCCAGGGCCCCTGACAGGTGGCTGGCGTCTCTGTGTCCTCTACCTCTGATGACACATACATGTGACACTGATGTCTGCTAAGACGTGGACGAGCCTGGAGAATATCACACGCAGTGAGAGGAGCCAGGTCTCCAAAGGCTCTGTGGTTATTGATACAAAATGTCCAGAAGCCGTAATTCCACTGAGCTGGGGTGGGGGCAGGGGTCCGGCGGAGAGATGGGGTTTCCTTTGGGGCGATGGGTTGCTTTGGAAGCATAGATGTGATGTTTGGACCACATCGCGAACGCATCAAACAACACTGAATTATCCATCTCAAATGGTTACTCTAACGTTAAGTGAATTTTACCTCAAGAAGGCAGTAGAGAAGGAGGAAGAGAGATTCGAAGTGGGTAAGACAAATGCTAAACAGAGGAGGAGACCGGGACAACAGGTGTAAACCCAGACTGTCCCAGCAAATGGGGGCGCACAGTCAGCTGCTTGAGGACATCGCCTGAGGACAGGGGCTCAGGCAGCCCAGGGGCTGCAAAGATGCACCCATCAGGGTCCCTCCCCCAGGCCAGCAGACATGGGAGGGGGGCACCTGGGGCCGGCACACGGCGGCTGCCTGCCCCACGTCCCTCCCAGCCCTGGGCGAGAACACCTGCAATTGACCCCATCTGCCCTCCGACTTCGGGCAAAGGCAATTCTGCCGACGATGGGTCAGCTCTGACTTCAGTTAGAAAGGAGGCTTTTCAGAAATGCACCTGCCTGGGCGCTCACGGTCACCTGTCCCGTCTCCAGAGTGGGGTGGGAAGCCATGCTGCCTTGTGAGAGCAAAGCCCAGCTCCGTCTCCCAACCCCTGTACAGCCAGGAGTCCTGACTTGGAAAAGCCCACGCTCCCACCCCGACAAGAAGCGGCGGTGGATCGGGGGGCACCTGCCCCCTCCCGGAGCTGCAACCCAAGAGCATTTCCAAGAGGCCGGGGCACGAGGAGCAAGCTCGCCCTCCTACACATCTGAAGATGCGCTAATTGATACTGAAATCGAGTTTCTAGAAATAATTACAGCCTGTGCCAGACAGAACACTTAACAAGACAGGGACGTTTTAAAAGGGAAGACATCCGATGCATCAAGAGGACTTAACAGCAGCGGAGACGGGTGAGCGAGGGCCCCAGGAGGGAGTCATTATCCTAAGAGGCTGGCAGAGTGGCCCAGCCTCGACAGGGAGGTCTGTGTGCTACAGCAACACCCATCATTAAAAAAAAAAAAAATCCCTCACACCCAAGGGAAGGGAAAGGCTCCCAACACTTCTCTACTCCGCCCTTGGCTGGCCTCCCTGTACATTTAAGCAAACCTTGGGGGGGGGACCCATATTCCTGGTATTCAGGCCTGGGGGGGGGGGGTCCATGGGAGAGAGTAGTGTGTTGAATAGTGGGCCCCAAAAAAGATACATCCACATACTAACCCCCAGAACCTGTGACTGCTATATTTTTGGAAACAGGATCTTTGCAGCTGTGATTTGAAGTTAAGTGTCTCCAGATGAGATCATGCTGATTATCCAGGTGGGCGCTAAACCCAGTGACAAGGGTCCTTATAAGAGAAGCCCGGGGAGTGCAGCACGCGGAGAAAATAGAACATCATGTGAACACAAAGGCAGAGGCAGAACCAGAAGCTGGAAGAGGCAGGAAGGATCCTCCCCTGGAGCCTTTGGGGGCAGCGCAGTCCTGCTGACACCCTCATATGAAAGGCCTTCTGTCCTCCACACTACGACAAAATAAACCTGAATCGTTTTAAGCCCCCAGTTCGAGGTAATTGGCAACGAAGGCCACAGGAGGCTAATGCCCACAGCCTGGCTCTTCCAGGTCTGACCATGCCCCCCAGCTGCTCAAACACTTCTCTGACTCCGTGGCACCCCCACAACAAAAGTCAAATTCTTTAGGAAGCCTCCAGGGACGTCTACAGCCTGGCCCCATGTGCCATTTCAGTGGCACTAGCCCGACCCAACTTCATGCAGCTTCAATACACCCTGGTGGGCCAGGGGCCACAAGTGGGGGCACAGACCAGGTCCCTTCTGGGGTGCTCTGGATTTAGAGACCATGAACAAGGCTCATGGCAGGGCAAGAGGACCCCAAGTCCACGGATGACTACTTACTCTAACCAGCCATGATCCCTGGTCCTCCACTGGCCTTCCTCTGAACGATCCAGGGCCAAGGGGGGCAGGTGGCCGGATGGCAGCCCGTAGGACAGTCTTAGCAGATCTCAGGGACACCCCACTGGGACAAAGCCACTGGGGCTGCAGGGACACCGACTGCTCCCGGCTGCCCCAGGGGCTGCACAGCTTGGCCCGGAGAGAAGTGGGACCCAGCTGACAGCATCCTGCCAAGGTAGGCAATTGATGAGCCTACTTTCTGCCAGGCTCAGCCCGCTCTGCTCCTCTGCAGGCCACGTCTGTGATACGTATGAGGAATGGCCGCTCCCGAGACCATTTCTGTCCACAGCCGGGCTCCACGTCCCCGTGGCCAGAAGACTCACCACAGTGCTCTCAGGTACGCGAGGCCACGGCCAGTCCGCCCCTTGAGGGATGCATGGGGGCGCTTTCACTGTCTTGCCCAGGGAGTGAGCAGAGAGGAAGGGAGGAGGTGGGGAGGCAGCTACTGACTACTGCTGGTATTCATGTGACTGGGAGACCAGCCCCCAAACATCCACCCTGGGCCCCCCACCTGCTCACTGCAGGACAGCAGCACATGGCCCTGGACCACTAGGGCCCTGGGTTTGCATCCTGGCACGGCCACGTACTAGCTATGTGACCTGGGGCGAGTTACCTACCCTCTCTGCACCCCAGTTCCCTCATCTGTAAGTTAAGAATGATGCTGCTGATACTAATACCTATCACAGGGCTGCTGTGCACTAGTATTCGTAAAGCTAGAAATTAATGAGTAAACTGTGTCTCTGAACCTCGGCTTTCCCAGCTGTAAAATCATAGAATTTTCCTGAGGGACAAATGGAATGGAGAATGGTGGCTACTTAACACAATCCCCGGAACATAGCCCATGGTAAGGAGTGGCTACAGTCCCTCACCACTGTCATCATCCTTGTAATCTCCCCATCGTCCCCATCGTTTGCAAGGGGGACAGTGGTGTCTTTGCCCCAAAATGCACAGGGCTGGAGGGAAGGCACCTGAAATTCAAGAATACCTCACAAAGGCATTGTTCTTATTGTTTCTGTTCCCCCCCAAAAAGCTGAGCTCTGCTTCTTTGAATCCCTGAACACATCTTCTCAAAAACCGATTTCAAGTTCCTGCACCACATTTATTAGGATGTTCACCGTGCAGTTCTAGGCTCCCTGAACCAGAAGTCTCATGCTTCCCTCAGTCCAAGGGTTAGGGGCCCCCATCTGGTCCTTGGGGTGCAGGAAGATTGCCCCAGACCCCAGCCAGCCAGAACCCAGTGTCACCAGAAGGAAACACCCATTGTATCAATTAAGCCTCTGACCTCTGAGTGCTCAGCCTTCCTCTGCCCCCAACCACTGTGAATCCACACACACACACACACACACACACAAAATCTCCTTGGCCAAGGAACCCAAGATTAATTGGGCAACAAGCCAAAACCTCCCCTCACCAAAAACATCTTCACATTTTACATTCTCTCTCACCTGCCACAACAAAATGCCACCGAGTCTCTGGCCCCTCCCCACTGAACCGATCTCATCAGTGTCAGGCATTTACACATCAACTGGGCATCACATGATACACCTGAAAATGTCAAGACCATCGGGTCAGACATAAACAATTTAACAGAAGCTGAATGAGTCTCATTCCGAAGCCTCCATTCAGTGCTGGAGCCTCTAGTGAGCAGAGTGGCAACAACGTGAATCTCCTCCTCAGACAGAAGTCAATGCCTATCAGGATGCCCAACACCTGAGCCTCCCCCACCAAAAGGAAGCGCTTTCTCAGAGCAAAAGAGAAATGATGGGGGGAGGGGTAAGAGTCAAGGACTGCCAGGTTCTCTGCCAGAGCCTGGGGCTCTGATATGGTTACTATAGTCTACCAAACAAGTCGTTTCTTCTTTCCGTCCACCCATCCATGCATCTTTCCTCTTCTATCCATCCTTCCACATGCCCATTTTTTGTTCGCTCAGAAGTGACTCTTTCCCAAAGCGTTTTGCATGCAGACTGGAACCTCCCACAGCCCCTGGGCGTCATAGGAGAACCCCTCACATGTAAACATATCAACTTGCTCTGTGTACTTTGGAGCCCAAGCTACAAATGGCTCCAGAGGGCATTTTTACACAGTGATAAAAATGGAAGAGGAGGGGCGCCTGGGTGGCTCAGTCAGTTAAGCGTCCGACTTCAGCTCAGGTCATGATCTCGCGGTCCGTGAGTTCGAGCCCCGCGTCAGGCTCTGGGCTGATGGCTCAGAGCCTGGAGCCTGTTTCCGATTCTGTGTCTCCCTCTCTCTCTGCCCCTCCCCTGTTAATGCTCTGTCTCTCTCTGTCCCAAAAATAAATAAACGTTAAAAAAATTTTTTTTAAAAATGGAAGAGGAGACCCTTTGGTTTCCTTTTACCAGAAAGACATGAAGACTTTTTTATTTTTTACATACCTCAGCAATAAGAGTGTTGTTTGGAATATGCCTACTCTGCTCTTATTTCATTCAGTTCTTACAACGTCATCACAGTGTTTGGAAAAGCCAGATCTCCCTGGGGGCAAATTATCAGGCAAATGTCACGATCTGCTCAGAAACCTCATCCTGCTACCAGCAGGAGACCCTGAAGACCTCGCCTTCACTGGGATCCCTCCTTGACCCACACTTGACCTCCACTGTAGCATTTCAGTCCTTCAAACGGGACCATCATACGAGTGCCAGCATGGCTTCCCGCCCGACTTTGGCACAGCAGTTGACTGAACAACGTGATGACGAGGTTGAGTAAATACCGAGCCACAGTTTTCCCCTAGGAAAATAGCAACAAATTAGGCACATTAGGAAGAGAAGTATCAGATATTATTCTGCATAGGTTTATTTTATTTTTTTATTCTGAGACTAGGCAATCAAACTTGTGTATATCCTGTAACAAAAAAGCCAACATAGGTATCCTTCAGGTTGTCTCTTTAAATCTTGTCAGGTTGGAACTTTGCAGGAGGACTATCAAAATAGGCATACTTAGCGATGCCCTATTCTAGAAGTCACCTTGGCAAAAAAAAAAAAAAAAAAAGAGTAGTCAATTTTAAGGGACCAGAATTATTGATACAAGCCCATAATTGTCCCTATTTTTCATGAGCTACATGCTCAAACTTTGCAAAATTAACTGGCCTAAATATTTTGACTACGTTCATCTCTCTTTCTGCAATTTGGATTGGCTTCAAGAGCCTTTCAGAATTGATTTGATGTAATGCTGCTCTGTTTCATTATCGATTTTAGTTCCAGAGTAAAACAAGAGGTTTATGTCCACATTTAGAATATAAATGCTACCACGCCATCTAAATATTATACCTCACTGTCACGGTGCGACACTGAAAGCGTACACATACTTTGATTGACCTTCAGGCACTTAGAGTAAACATAATTCATACTCACGCCAGGATTGGAACCTCCCTTCATCACGAATACAATACCTTCTGGCTGTGCAAACACTCACAAAGCCATCTCTCTTCATTAAAAAGCAAAGACATATGGAACCTTCCCCCGACAAGAGGCACTCCGTCTATTCACTCCAAGAAGGCCGGAGGGACAATGAGTATAAGTAGTGTGTCCTCCTACATGACAGGCAAGCGGGTAGGTCTTCACCAACCTAGAAACCGTTTTCTCTTTCTGGAAACACACAATGGTTTTGGTGAGAGAAGGTCAAACATGTCCAGCACCATGGACAGGGCACGGGATAAGCCATCCACCACATTTCCTAAAGGGAGAAAAATGTAACCATCTACCCAACCATTTTCTTCCAGAAAAAGAGAGAGAGAGAGGTAAATTAAATCTGGATTAGATGGCTTTTTTTCGTGTTTAATCCTTTAAACAGGAGTCAGCAAATGTTTTCTTAAAGAACCAGATGTAAGTAGTTTATCTTTACAGACCATACCCTCTCTATTGAAACTACTCAAATCAAAAGCAGCCAAAGACAACACGTAATAAATAGATGGGTGCAGCTGTGTTCTGATAAAACTTTATTTACAAAAGCAGGCAGATTTGGTCTGTGGGCTATAGTTTGCTAACACTTGCTTTAAGTTAGTAAAAGTGTTGAGAAATGGGCGAGGGCATCAAACAGACGGGAATTCTAGGGTGTCTCTGATTTTAGAAAGACTGCGATCATGTGGTCATGTCATGACTCATCGGGAACTTACCCTTCTGGTAAGGAATCAGCACTGTGTCTCCTGATACTCAACCAAGTCCTGTCGATAAACTTTTTTAAGTTTATCCCACGATTTCCACCTCCTTAAGCTTCAATTTACAAACTTGACAGTTAGCAGTAAAAACTGGAATGATGAAAAAGATCGGAGATCCCAATGAGCACCTCTCTAAAGATCGTTCCTCTACCCTTTACCTAGGTGGTCATCCCAAGGCTGGAGAGAGCCCCATCGAGCAGAGAGAGTCGATACTCGGGCTACTGATCCCTCACTGTTATCCTGGTAACAGAGCATCTCACTGACACCTCCACTAGCCTCAGAAATGGTGGAGGTCTGAACGGGAGGTTTGTAAGGGAAGCTGGTCCTTTGGAGACTACAAATGGGGGAAAATGAGGAAAGAGTAGGCAGAACTGTGTTGAAAAGCTTCAGGAAGGCTCTGTTCAGCGGTAGATCTGAGCGCTTCTCTCATAATTAAACACTCCAGCAGCTAATTGCCTCCAGCAATTTTTTAAAAGACTAGATTCAATTTCCACTCCCTTAAAATGCAATCTAGACAATTTATGAAAAGCAACCAAATATACTGCAGAGATGAATAGACTTTTTCTTGCCATAACCTTCCTTAAAAGCACTCGGAGAGGTAAAAATATTCTTAAATCAAAAGGAACACCATACTTAATAAAAGGAAAGCTGGCATATTTAATTTAGTGGCTCCTTTATTATCATAAAGGACAAACAAAGAGATTTGTTTCTACCTCTTAGGTTTTCTCCTGGATGAATCCACTAGGACAATTTCTAAATTTTATTTTAGAGAGAGAGTGCGCGAGTTGGGGAGGACAGAGGGAGAAAGACAGAGAGAGAGAGAGAATCTTAAGGAGGCTCCATGCTCAGTGAGGAGCCCGACATGGGGCTCAATCCCATGACCCTGAGATCATGACTTGAGCCAAAATCAAGAGCCAGATGCTCAACCGACTGAGCCACCCAGGCACCCCTAGAATGGACAGTTTTAAAATGAGGACGTTTCAAGCTGCTAAAGAGAAGTGCAGACCCCATGAAACCTCCTGCTATTCAGAAAACGCACGTGGCCTTAGCAGGAAACACAACCCTTAGAAAAGGGGAGGCTGAGAATGGCCTCCAGGTGCAGAGAAAAGAGGCAGGGCAATAGTGACTGGGGTCTACAGACTCAAGTGCAAAGCTGAGCTGGGAGTGTCTGGAAGAGGAATAAAAAGTGTGGTGGGAAACCTGTAAACAGGAGAGACAGAAGGTGCTAGAGGGAGATGGGGAGGGGTAAGGACCCGCTGCCAGGAATCCCCATGTGGATAAGGCCTCTCAGATCAGTGAACGCGAGCATACATGTGCGGAGTCCACGCATGGCACACGGAGAGACACAGAGGCTAGCGTAGACACACACGCATACAGCCACATACACACGTACACCCGCAGACACAGGCACAGAACAGCGGGCACGTGCACACACACACACACGCACACACAGCCACACCCTCCCACGCACTAAACACACAAGCACACAGACACAGAATAGGCCAAAACACACACATTCAAGTGCACGCATCTATGTGCACTCACACACCAGCACAACATACATATTACACGCAGCTGAAGAAGGAAACAAATTTGCTTCAGGGCCCAGGTCTCAGATGTCTCTTGAGGTGACTGGGAAAACCTCACCTGAAGAAGACGCGAGAAACTTTATGCACATCTTGCTAAGCACTGTGTTCGGAAGATGAGGAATAATGTATCATTCAATGATGTTGTCAACAGTCAACACGGGACCCGGCACATAGTAGGTGCTCCGTATATGTTGCACGAAGTACACATCGTCTAGAGTGTAAGTCCAGAATCTAAGACCAGTAACCTGAGGCTTCTGGCTCCTGACCCCCTCCCAGTCCTTCCCACACAAGGAGCGCATAGGGGTGCCCTTCTGGGCTGACCACTCCTCCCCACACAGGGTCACACAGACACCCACCGAGCAGGCACCTGGCTTCACGCCTTCATTCTCCAGAATCCGGCAAAGGAAAGCGGCCAAGCATGGCTCTGCCTGCCTTTGAACCTCAGCTCTGCCCCAAATCTCAGCTCCGAGCTTCGCAACCTCAGGATCCTTGCTCGGGTCTCCGCATCCGTCTCCTTGTTTGCGCGTGGGAATCTGAGCTTTAGAGAAGCTGAACCATGACGCTTTCCCCCCAAACCTGCTCTACCTTAGACCTCTCTGTCTCTGCCGATGGCAACTCCTTCCTGCCACCGGATTCCTCTCTTTCTCATGCGCCTAATAGCGGCTCTATCGGCCAATCCTGCTGGCTCTGCCGTCAGGACAGATCCAGAATCCAAGCTCTTCCCCCGCCCCTGCCCTGTCGTCTCTCACCCGCAGTGGCCTCCCACCTGATTCCCCAGCTTCTGCCCTGAACCCTCTGCAGTGAGCCCTTCACTCATCCACCAAAGTGACGCTTCACAATCCAGTAAGCAATCCCTACTTCACCCAGAGTAAAATGAACATCCTTACCCTGCCCCCCAGCCCAGGCCCACATGATCCGCCTTCCGTTAACTCTGGACTCACTCCAGCCACCCCCTTTCTCCTCCCTGCACACAGCAGGCGGGTGTCCACCTGGGTTCACAGCTGCTGCCGTCTCTGCCTGGAATACTCTTCCCCAGATACCTGCCCCTGATTCTCTCACCCCTTCCAAGTATTTGCTCAGAGGCCATCTTCTTCTGGAGCCCTAGCGTGGCCGCCCTGGTTTCTACAGCCTTCTGCCTCCCTCCCACCCTGGCACCACTATTCCTGAGCTTGGCATTTTTGCACAGCAATACCACCTTCTAATCTAGTATATCACTCGCTGATGTATTATGTAAATCTTCATTTTTGTTCGTCACTGTGCCCCAAGCACTTAGGACAAAGCCTGATGCACAGGAAGCACTCGGTGGAGATGAGTCGAATAGATGAATGAGTGGTCTATAGGTCAGATGCCTACCGTGTGCTCGGCGCTAGGCATGGGGGATGAAGGAGTCAGGAAGAAAGGGGGAGGTGCTCAGCTCCTCCCCTGCCAGACCTTCTCTCTTTACCTTCACAACAGTTCTGCGAGGTAAGACACCCAGGGTTTCCCTCCACGTCAGGGCCCTGCCCAAGGCACTCGGTAAGTGGCAGAACAAGAAGTCAAACCCAAAATGCTCACCCCAGATTGTGCACTCCGTCTTTTAAGCCACTCGGGAAGGATCGAGGGGAGGTGAACATGCTCTGTAAACTCCCCAACGCTGGATAGAAATTACTACGGTTACTAGGGACACACCTTACTCTGAATCTGCATATGGTTAACCCGATAAGCAAGCATGGGTTCAGAAGGGAGCAAAATCCAAGGAGAGGATCTGAAAGCAGTTAAAAGTGTACATAAGAACATGTAAATAAAGTATTTACCAATTCATTTCCCACCATTTTCCACCAGGTCTCAGAGCCACAAGAAGCATTGTTAAAAAATTCATTATGAGCTCAAAGAATAAAAGCCTAAAACCAAGAAGCAGAATACCCCTCAGTTTTGCCATAAGCGTGGAGTCTTTTTTTCTTTTTTTAATGAAAACATGCTGGGACCCAGGCCTGAGAGAGTCCTTTGAGGGACTCTGAAAGGTGATTGGGGGAACCTGGGGAAACCTTCTCCCTGCAGCACAGGATTGGGGCAAGGAGGCTGTCTGGGGGCTCATTCATCCACCAAGAAGGGCCATAACCTTTCTTCTTAAGGCCATGGGACAGCCCTTTAAAGGAAGCATTATATGTCAAGGCATGTTTCCTTCCTGGGGTCTCTCCTACCTTAATTAAAAATTTTTTTAATGTTTATTTATTTTTGAGAGAAAGAGACAGAGCATGAGCAGGGGAGGGGCAGAGGGAGGGAGAGACCGAATCTGAAGCAGGCTCCAGGCTCTGAGCTGTCAGCACAGAGCCCGATGCAGGGCTCGAACTCACAGACCGTGAGATCGTGACCTGAGCTGAAGTCGGACGCTCAACCGACCGAGCCAACCAGGCACCCCTCTCCCACCTTAATTTAAGTTGATGTCAGTTTCATCGTCCTTGACCCACAGAGAGCCTGTCCGTTCTCCATAAAGTCTCTTTCAATTGGAACCTTCCACTTAAAAGCCTTGTGGCCTTGGGCAGGTCACTTGACCTCTCTGAGCTTCCATGTATTTTCCTGGCCCACGTACCAGGCTGCTGGGAGAACCCAATGGGAAGAGGGAGAGGGGCCACCCCCCCAGTCATCCCCCCACTTTCCCACAGGCTCACTGATGCCTTTCTGTTACCTTCTTATTCTAGAATGTAGTTCCAGCTCCTCGACAACTTCTCTGTGATGGCTCCTCTATGGTTTCCTCATGCTTCTCACCCACCCACACACCATGCCTACGCCCACATCTACACACATTCTCTCACGCTTCTGTCCGCACGCACACGCACTCACACACTCACACACTCCGAGGTGCAGAAGCTTGTGTGGATCCCAGCCCCTCCCCTGCAGAACTTGATGCACCCACCAGACATGAAGTCTCCCCCCTGCAAAACGCCTGCCTGATGTTTCTGCCAGAGGAGGACTCAAAACGATGATGCCTCCTTCCTGACTATGCCCCATTTGCCAAGAATTTCCTCCCTGTGCCTAGTACACTGATCTCAAGATAATCAAAGTGGGCTCTTGCCCAGCAGGGACAGAGGCTGGTTAGGAATCTAGACAGTCATGGCCACGGCATGTCCTGCCTGCTAAGGAAGGAAGAACTCATCTTCCTCCCAGCCACTGCTCCATAAGTACTCATTACAGGTGTCTAGGACCAGCTGGTAAGCCCCTGCTAACAGCTTCCAACGGGCTCAATGGACATCAGCCTGGGAGCTCAGAAACGATGCTGCTTGCCATTTCAGAGCTGTTACCACTTTCCAAAAAGCAAGACTCCCTTCTGGGGTCTACGGGTGCTCTCTAGAATCCTCACAAGGTGAAAATCTCTCATGTGCAGAGCAGAAGGCAACTGTCAGAGCTCTGAGGCCCCTGGACACTTGCTAAATGTGTCTGCCTTCCAGCTTTGTGGAGCTGCTCAACCCCCACTTCAATAAGGAAGGAGCCTCTGGAGAGCTGGTGGGACTCCACATGAGGAAATTCCGACTGCATTTGGCTCCCCTGGATCCGAGGGGATAAAGACACCTTTCACGGATTTGAGTTGGGAAGGTTAAAATTGTTAAGTCAAGACAACCTGAAAAGGGAAATCGATTGTGCCCAACTATGAGCAGGGACCTCACCCAACCGCAGGTCTAGGCTATCACCCCCGGGGATCTGAAGAGACAAACCCCATGGCTGAAAATGAGGTCATTCAACTGGAAATGCCCTCAGAAGCCATTTTTAGATTGAGGTGATAACGGATGCATCGATCGGACCAGCCGAAGACCTGAAATTCTGCTTCGTTGAGCCCAGATGTGAAATGAGATGAAAGGAGGCCAGGAAAGAGAGTCTTTGCTGAGATTAGCTGACAGGGGGCACAGATTGCAGAATGGTCTGGTGTGCAATCTGCATCGCTTGAGATAGTATGGTCACACTGCAGGTCACCAAAGCAGATGCCACCTCGAGAAAGCATACAGCCTGCATTCTAGAACCCTTGGGTCAGACACCATGTTCTCTCTCACACCTTTGCACAGGCAGCTACCAGACCTGCCAGGCTGCACACCATTCTCTCCCCTCAAAATCCCTCCACGACCCATCCAGACTGAACGGATAAATCCATGGAGCGTGCTGACCGATGGGAAGACGGGATTCAGGCAGACCCGCCCTCAAACTCCAGCACCAGCTCTCACTGCCCATGTGAACCTGGCCGAGTCCCCCCTTCCTCATCTGAAGACGGACCCATCAATGCTCGCCTCCCCACAAGTTGTCCTGGAGATTCAACAACACGATGTAAGAAAGCATTTACCCCAGAGCCTGGCCTAGTGAGTGCTAAATGAATACCGATTGTTCAGATGAAGACAGCACTGCCCACAGCTTCTGCATCCTTACCAACGGTGATGATCGGCAGGAGTGTCTCCTGGTTAATAGGGCTCTCTGGCCAAGAGGACAGATTAGGCGGTTGGCTGCTCTCCGCAACAACACCAAGACCCCAGCGTTCTCATAATCCCAGTCTGTAGCCCTCTCAAGCTGCGGTCCGGAGTAGGCCAGACAGCCCTTTTGAGTCTCGTCCAGGCGGTGACTCGGAACTCCAGGCTCCTTCTCTCTTGCGGTGTCATCTTCAGACCTCTGAGGTTGCCAGGAAGGGCAAGTGCAAAAGGCCATGGCCAGGCCCGAAGGCGGTGTGCACCACTCCTGGTCTCATCCCATTGGCTAGGACGCCGTCAGGTGACCCCGATCTAACCGCAAGGGAGGCTGGGAAGTGCAGGCTTTATGTGTGCAGAGGGAGAGGAAATGCAATGGATCATCCTCTAACAGGCTCAGAGGATTAAATACGAGATCCTTTTTATTTAATCGATGTCGTTTTACGGTTTTCTTTTTCTCCCTTCTTTTTTCTTTTCAGTTTATTTATTTTGAGAGAGAAAGAGAGAGCACAAGCAGAGGAGGGGCAGAGAGAGAGAAGGAGGGAGAGAAGCCCAAGCAGGCTCTGCTCGGTCAGCTAAGAGCCCTACACGGGGCTCGAACCCGTGAACCGGGAGATCATGACCTGAGCTGAATGAAATCAAGAGTCGGACGCTCAACTAACTGAGCCACCCAGGCGCCCGTCTTTTTTTTTTCATTCATTTATTTATTTTTTTTAATGCACACAGTCTTCCCCTGTAGCAATAGTCCAGTCTTGCTCTGATGATTTCAGGGTTATCCGATACAGTAACGGAGATACGTAAAATGTTTTAGATTTGCCTCTATGAATACCGACAGCAGTGTATCCGTCCTATGGGGAAATTTTTTATCAAAACCTTGATACAGACATTTCCCAGACGTTTTCAAGAGGGGAAGAATTGGTTCATTCAAATGTTATTTTTGCTCCAATCTAAATTTCACTTCGAAATTTCACTTCGAAATCAGCCATATGAAGACCTCATTTTTCTTTTCAGAAAAAGCTAAAACCAGGAGATCAGGTGGCCACAAAGAAGCGGCCACATGTGTGTTCCTGGAAAGAGGGAGCATGGCGTGATTCACTGGCCAGCACACCTGGACAGGCATCAGACTATCTCTGCAGGGTCTATGCAGAATATCTCTGTTAAAGTGCAAATATCTAACCCCCCCCTCCCCCCAGCGACTGGAGACGGGATCCAGGTAGGTAAATAGTGGCACACTCTACCCGTGTTTCTGGGGCTCAACAAAGTGTGAGAACCCACCACTGTTGTAGAAAGTAAACAGCCTTTTGGGACTGGAGAGTCCTGGGTACCAATCTAAGCTCCCGCTCCGATACGATGGGCTCCCTTGGAGGAGGTATTAAACTTCCCGAATCTCAGCTTTCCCATCCATAAAATGGGGGTGATACTTCCCCCCATCGATTATTGAGAGGAGTTAACAAGACAACAAAGCACTAAGTTCAAAGCCTAGCACACGACAGGAGCACAGTCACTGGCGGCTTCTGTGAATGAGAGTGATCTCCGCGCGTTGCAAATGTCCGTCGGAAATCAAGTTTCCAACTCAGAAAGTAAGGGCTGTAAGTAACGCTGATCTGCTTTTACCTCAAATGTGCCAAAACATCCAGGGTGCACAAGAAAGGGAGCGAGGGACACAGAAGGCTGCTATGAGTCTCTGAATGCCTTTGGGGCGGGTGGGGGGTCGCCATGAAAGCAGAACCATTTCGAAGGAAGCCAGCGAGGTGGTAGTGAGAAAGGGGTGTCTCAAAGCACCCCGAAGCCAACCCGCTCCCTGGAGAGCTGCACAGATAGAGAAAAGCAGCTCCCAGCCAAGCTCTCTCTCTCTGCGGGGGGGGGGGGGGGGGGGGGGGGGGGGGGGCTCTCTCTGTAGGGGGAGAGCATCTCTCTCTCTCTCTCTCTCCCCTCTCTCTCTCCCCTCTCTCGCTCGCGCTCTCTCTCTCTCTCTCTCTCACTCTCCCTCTCTCTCTCTCCCCTCTCTCGCTCGCTCTCTCTCGCTCTCCCTCTCTCTCTCTCTCTCTCACTCTCCCTCTCTCTCTCTCTTCCTCTTGAGAGGAAGTCTCCCCCAAAGCAGTGTGAGGAAGTGGTGAGGACGAGAGGGGAAAGTTCCTCAAAGGGTGAGACAGGAAAGGCTTAGAAAAGACTTTGGGTGGAGAAGCCAAGCCCAGATGCTGCTCTAAATGACACCGACTCCAGACCCCCATGCAGAGAGAGCTTGAGTGGCCAGGAGAAAACCTCAGCAGCTCTCTCTAAACATGCTGACTTCCCTCCTTGATGAGAGACGGAGGGAGAGGTGGGGAGAGGGGGGAGGGAGAGGGGGGCAGGGGCGGGGAGGAGGGGAAGAAAAAGGAAAGAAAAACCACAACACAAGCTGCTCTCAGGTAAAAGCCAGTATTTGCCGCAGATAAAAAACATCGTTTTCACTTCCCGAAGTTTCTTTTTACAGTTACCCTTCTATTTTTGAAGAGCGGGTTCTGGTGTTTCATTTGGGACAATGCTATACATACATTTCCCTTTGGAAAGAAATGTATTTAGCTGAAACGCCGAGTCCGTCTGAAGAATTATAACGGTGATACGGTACCAGTGTTAACCGGGGATGGCCAAGACTGTGCAGAAGGTCAGAAATGACTGAGGTTTGGGCCGGGCTCCCCACGCCTTCACCCGACAGGTCAGAAGTCTGGACACCTATGGAGCTTCCTTTGCCCACACACCTTACGCTCTCGGGTGTGACTGGGTAGCATTGTTCCTCTAAGTATGAACCCCAGCTTTCCCAATGACACTGGCAGACGTATTTTTCATCCCAGCCCAGTGGCAAGGTCTGAGACTCAGGTCTGAGGGGTCGGGAGAGGATGGCACTCTCTGCACCCAGAGCCCAGCCGGCCAGAGACCCACAGGCGGCACACGAGGGCTGCGGCCGCTACCAAAGGTTTGCTGTGCTTCTCTTTGCCTCCTTAAGTGTCTCTCTTGGGGCTCTGCAGGGGGGGGGCTGCTGGGCCAGGGCAGAAGGCAGGGGTCCAGGCTTCCTAACCAGTAGCTGTCCTAAGAGCTCCCATCCCCCAACTTGACACCCTGTGTGACCAGCCCTGTGTCAGATGCCTCTGTGGATGTCTCATGTAAACATACCCACATTCTCCAAATCACGTTCAAGTGGCCTTGGGGTGCCATGAATAGGCTCATCTTGGTTGGAAAGTTGACCAAGGAAGAAGAAAGTCGAAAATGCCTCCATCAGCTGCCCGATTTTCTTTCACCAGCAGGGTGGCCAGCAGCTCTGATGTCCTTGCTTCCCCGATCCATCAAAACGAGGGCTTCATGGGAACCAAAGGGTCCCCCTCTCCGTCCAGGGGCCGACCTACACAGGACAGACACCTACCCACACAGACGCATCCCTCCCAATAACACCTCCCTCCTTTTCCAGAAGCCAGAAGGCACGGGCTCCCCTTAGAGACGGCAAAATCAGCCACCCGCCTTACAGGGCCGTTTCCTCCGTATCTTTATGATGGGTCGGAACTTCCCATGCGCACATTAATAATTAAAGCGTATCCCAAATTTGGGGAAAGGAAATATGACCACTCAACTCGCCGATATCCTGCGAGAGCATTTCCTCAGTCTGCCAGAGCATCAGATTCTCTGGGGAGCATAGCTTTGTTTCCCTAACAATGCGCAACAGCCAGGAGCCCAAGCATTCCACAGCCCTGAAAGTTAGGGGTTTTAACCTGTAGAAACCGGCAAGGAGTAATGGTTTTATGTTTCCAGTGGAGAAAATGGCCCCAAAGGTTATCTTTTTATTGCTCTGTAGGCCATTAAGTGGTCTTGAATCTAACTTAGCAAGCTTATTTCAGCTCATTTCAGCTTGCCTTTCCCCACTGACTTGCCCCTGACTTGTTCTTCAAATCAGCTACTTTTAACTTCCTGCTAGCTCATTAATTCATTCCTTACTAAAGTCAATTAAAGTTTAACATGCTCTCGTGCATATGTAGGAGAATTTTGTCTTAAGCAATGCAACGAGGTAGAACCAGTATTTGTAGGACAGGTACGTCAGCAATATCAATAATTATAGAGAACAAAACCCAGCATTTGTCAAATGCATGTTCTCTGCCAAGCAATGTGCTAGGGCCTCTATAAACATTATCTACTTTAATCTTCATATAAGTTCCAGAGAGTGTGTAATATGATTGTGCCCATTTTATAGACGATGAAAAATGAGGCACAGAAAAGAAGGAACCAAGGTCACGCCTCCAGGGGAGAGAGAGCATTCAGAGCCAAGCCATGGGCCCCGCGCAAAAAAAGAGTCAAAGACACGCTTGACAGGATACGAGTGACAAAATCCGCATCCCGTGAGTTTATGGCAAGCTTGATAGGTCGCAGAAGCTCCCAGTGCTAAGGAGTGAGCAATAGCTAAGATGCTGACACCAGTCCGGCCCTAACCTCTTACCTTCTGTCCTGAGTTTTAGGGGCCAACTTCCCCCCTGCTCTGGCAGGGTGGGAGATCAGGACAACGTGGTATGTAGCCCATGCCACCCTTTGGAAAGCGCAGTGTCCAGGGATTATGGGCTGTGTGTGGCCACGGGGCGCTGGCTCTCTCCATCTGTTCAGAGTCGGAGCACGCCTTCCTGGACTATGGAAGCTGCAACGCTAAGAACTACATTTCCCAGAACCCTTTGCAGCTTGAGTTCAAGCTGAGCTGTAGATTCCACCGATCACATGCACCTGTGCAGGACTTAGGCTTGACCTGAGCTGGGTGGGTGAGTGGGCCCGCCGGCTCCTGGGCAGCTTCCTGTCCTTCCACCAGGCCGGTACATTCCATGGCGGATTGTCTTTCCCGGACACTCAGCTCGAATCTCTTGTTTCCGGCCTCCCGATGGTTCCTGAAACCATTCAATACCCGATAGTGAATCCCTTTACACTTCAACTAAGTGAAATAGATCTTTTCTCTTCCACTGAACCCCGAGCCTCACAGGAACCGGCACCAGAAGTGGAATCTGAATTGGCTAGGGGACCCGACTACGCCTAAAGGGAGCGACGGATTTTCGGGCCCCTGAGGATAGAGCTCGGTGGGGAGAGGGAGCCATGGTAAACTTAGTGATGCGATTGCTCTGGGATCTCAGAGCAGCAGCGCTCATCCCCCAGAGCCCAGGGGGTATGGTGACCCCAATGAGCGGCCCAGCCAGAATGCTTACCGGAACGGCTTCACTCCTAGCGCTCACTGATAGCGAGCGATTGATCACGGAACCCCGGGGCTAAAATTGGTGGCAGCCTGCCGCGGTCCTGCTCGATCAGCCCTTCGGGCCTGGTGAACAGGACCCTGACCTGAGGCAATGCAGTAGTTACTGCCCCTTTGCGGCTCCGAGCCCTCTGAATGAAAAGGAGGCTGGGTCCCCTGGGGGTCGGCACGTGTATCTGCTAGACCTTGCTGCGTAACAAACCACTCGAAAACCAAGTGGCTGAAACATTACTATCGCTCATGAGTCTTGAAGTCAGCTAGGAAATTCTGCCTCTTAGGCCAGGCTCAGCTCGTCCTGGCCAGCCCCTCACGAGGCCTGGGGCCTCGGCCAGCTGGCCTATCTCTGCCTCCTGTGGCCTCTCATCCCCGAGGAGGCCGGCAGGGCTGCTTCCAATGGAGAAGGCGGGGTTGCCAGGGAAGGAATAGAAGCAACTAAGGCTTCTGAAACCCTTGGCCCCGAACTGGCACAATGTCATTTACACTACATTCTGTTGATCAGAGGAAGTCACAAGGCCACCCAGATTCAAAAGGAAATAGTCTCTACCTCTTGATGGGAATTGCCACAAAGTCACATTGCAAAGGGATGTGCGCACAAGGGACGATGGCCCTGTTTACAAATGGCCTCACACAGCCCCACACGTGTGTCCCGTCAAGCTTCTTAGCCTTCCCCAAAGGGACCTGTGGCCACAGACTGGTGCGCTGCCCACGCAGGAGAGAATACCCAGCCCTTGGGCATTCTTAGACATGGCTTTGAGCTAAGGATGATCCTGAGACCCCGGATCCACTGTGGCCCCGTCAGCATACAGGCCGGGGAGGCCACAACACCTTGACACTTGAGCCTCAGCTGTCTCACAGTGAGCCCAGCAAGCTCACCAACCACACCGGCTATTTCGGCACTTCCTGAGAGTGCGGTTGGGGGACACAGGCACGGAGATTGGCACAATCCTACACGGGCCCCAACCCACGCAGCGAGAGTCGTTATGAGAGGAAGGAGCAAGGCCGAGGCTCTGGGACTACCGTTTCCTCCCCCAGAGCAAATGAGAGCCACCCTGCCTCCCTGGAGAGATTCAGGTCCCGTGTCACCATCAGAGACATATTCCTATGTCTCCTTGTCACAACCCCGTTAGGCCCACCTGATGAATCCACGCAGAACACAAGTGGGTCTCAGAGAGCAACCGGGGGCCATCACAAACTTGCTCACGTGGTGACTGCAGTCACTGCCCTGGGGTGGTCCCCTTGATGGAGTGCCTGATACTTGGCTATTGACCTGGCACGTGCTTTTTCCTCTGCCACAATTCCATTGTCGTACCTGGAGCTACATCAGCTCTCTGTCTCAGAGTCCTAATTCCATCCATAGGGGCCTTCATCACCCCCAGGGCCCCCTAGGGGGTGCTGGTGTCCTTGTATGGATGACCCCATGGCAACAGGGTCTCAGAGAAAGAAGTCCTGGGCAGACCTCTTTTTTTTTTTTAACGTTTATTTATTTTTCAGACAGAGAGAGACAGAGCATGAACAGGGGAGGGTCAGAGAGAGGGAGACACAGAATCCGAAACAGGCTCCAGGCTCTGAGCTGTCAGCACAGAGCCCGACGCGGGGCTCGAACTCATGGACCGCGAGATCATGACCTGAGCTGAAGTCGGACGCCCAACCGACGGAGCCACCCAGGCGCCTTTTTTTTTAACGTTTATTTATTTTTGAGACAGAGAGAGACAGAGCATGAACGGGGGAGGGTCAGAGAGAGGGAGACACAGAATCTGAAACAGGCTCCAGGCTCTGAGCTGTCAGCACAGAGCCCGACGCGGGGCTCGAACTCACGGACCGTGAGATCGTGACCTGAGCCGAAGTCGGCCGCCCGACCGACGGAGCCACCCAGGCGCCCCTCGGGCAGACCTCTTAACCTTGCTAAGACCCAGGTGTGCCAGAAGGTAGGAGATAAACCTCTTGAAAATTCAGGGACCTGATCTGGGGTATGTTCCCATGTCCCCTCCAATGGCGACAATAAAGAGGGTGCTATACCTTGCCGCTTACCACTAAAACCAGGCACAGGCCCCCCCCTCCCCCAGGCAAGACTGGGGCTCGCAGCAGGAGGAAGCTCGCTAGCTGGTCCGGGCTGTGGCTCGAGCAGCATTTCCTCTTGGCTCTTAAGATCCTTGAGATCTGGCAGGGCTCAGAGTGTCTGTGGCAGATGGGGAGACTGTATGGAGAATCAGTGTCTGTCCCTTGGGTTTTGAAGTGAAGTCACAGCCTCTTCAGCAAACAACGATTTCCTTTAGAGACAACTGCGTCTCAGTTGCTATTAGACGGAACGGAGACTGTACTTCTAGTCAGGCACAGATCCCTACAGAGTGCCCAGGGACCCAGTGTCACCGGATGGGATCCCACCCCCTGGGCCGCGCCAAGCAGCAGCCCCATCTAAGGCGCGCACAAAAGACCAAGGCCAGCAGGTCCTGAAAACCCAAGATATCGCATCGGGAGGCAACTCACAGCTACTCCAATGGTGCGGCCACCTCTCCTTCCAGCCACCCGGAGGTCTCCCCGCGACCAGCCGACTAAGGAAGGAAAAGCCTAGTCTGCAGCCTCTGCACAAAATGCCGGCACCGACCAAAAGCAGATGTCGCCGTGCCAAGGCTCTCCCCCGGGAGGGTCCCAAAGTGGGTTGGCAGAGGGCGATCTTCCCCGTGGGCAGAACCCCAGCAGCACAGCTGATTTTCCACCGGGTCCCAGAAAGAGAAATGAGAGCACACAGGCCCAGTGAATGTGGGAACGTCTAAAGGTTTGGCCGAGGGGTTACACTTGGGAAGAGAAAGGGTGGAGGAGTGTGGGGGCTGGGCCTCTCAGAATGAGCCCCGGTCCCCACTGCAGGGGAGGCTCTCGAGAATCAGGTGGACCAGCCGACCCATTCTGCAGATGCCAGTGAGCCTCTGTCCCCGGCCACCCCCATGTGAGCTCAGCGGGCTCCCGGACACAGAGACGTGGAGGCAAGGATGGGGATTATGGGAAATGTCAACGGCCCGCTCTCCGCTCCCAAGGCAGCTCCACCACCACCCTCCCAAGTGCAGCAGAAGTGTCAGCTGAGCCCCGACGGGAGCACACCCCCTGGGGAACCAGGCTCTTTCCATCAAAGATGGGAAAGCCAGTCGGCCTCCCTGCAACAGACACGTATCTGGAATACAGATTTGTTTTCCCCACTCACCGTGCTTCTGCAAATCTATAGACCTGCCGACTGCCTTCCATGCCACCTCACACTGCGTGGCTCCTGGCAAAGGAACTTGCCACACACACACACACACACACAAAAGGAGGCGATGGTGTGGCATGTGGAGTGCACCGTTCTTACCCTGCACCTGTCACCCAGAAACATGGCATTCCAGAGTAATGGCGTGAGATAGGGGACCTTACAAAGACTCAGTCATGGTGCTGGATAGAAGCCGGTGACGACACATCAGGGTGAGCGCCATCTTGTGGGATGCGGGGTGAACTCTGAGCCCGCAAGTACCCTGCAACACTCCCCCAGGGAAACACTGGGTGTAGGCACCTGATGACTGTTTCGTGTCTGCACAACTCCAGGCTCTGCCAGTTTAGAGGCCTTGGTGTCCTAGGGAAGACCTAACTGGAGGACACAGCAATGCATCTGATGAAGAGAAAGGACCCCTTGGCCATCTGGGGCTCATCGTGCCACTGGATCAAGAGAGAACGTTGTCCGGGAAACTGACCCTCCAAACTCAAGGCTGCTCACCTCAATGGAGGTAGAGGGAGTGTTCTAGATGCCACACGATTTGGGGGAGCTGCTTCCTGTTACTGGAGTGTCTTGTGATGGGGTTGATCGAGTCTACAGTAGCCCCACAGTGGGGGGACCACCAGGAGCTCAGAGCCAGCAGGGATAGAGCCGTGAGTCAGCCTCCAGGTTGGGAGCCCAGCCCTGCAGAGGCGCTCACTGAGGATCAAAGAACAGGGAACAGCAGTGGAAGGAAAAGTTACAAATACCGACGAGATGGCTGACGGGCCAGTTGCATACAGAGAAGGTGTCTTGGGTTTCCTTTTTCCCTCTCTTTGCCCTACTACTTTAAATTGGGTGGGTGGTCAGTGGCTGATTTTAGAATTTGGTGGAACTTGGGTCCTCCTTTCGGGGAAGGATGTGGACAGTTGGCTTTTATGACGGACGTCTGCATTCCATCACACGGGAGCAGCTGGTCGCTCATGTTGTTTGCTCTGGAGTTGGCATTTGGGAAGGAGTAGGGTCAGGGGATCTTGGCTGCAGAGGGTAGACCGCCTGCTGGTGTCTGTTTCGGCCTCCTCAGGGCTGTCTTATTCTGCAGAGGCTGGGGAGGGGGGTAAAACTACCTCTCCCAGAATCCCCTGCGGCCCACCCCCAGGTGTGGTCTAGGCTCTACCGTCAGTGGAATGCGCTCCCACAAGGCGGGAGCGTGGACCCGAGCTCTGGGGAAGGGTGCAGGGATGTGCTCCACTGGTGGGGCTCAGAGCAGGGACCTCTGGGTGCCAGAGCCTGCAGTAGTATCAGGGGGCCCCAGTTTAGTGGAAACAACTTCCTGATCATACCTCAGAGCTCAGACTGGAATCTGTCTCTTCTGTGCCCCACTCCCCGCCCCCAACAGTTTAAGAAGCCATGTAATACTCCGTAATACACCCCTTTCTGTGACACTCCTGGGGTAAAATTCCTTCTCTGTGAGTGGACCCCACAAATCTCTGGGATCTTCCCACACTAGTGTGCTGCTCAGAAATTGAGAGGTGGGGGCACCCAGGTGGCTCAGTCGGTTAAGCATCTGACTTCGGCTCAGGTCATGGTCTCGCAGTTTGTGAATTCGAGCCCCGTATCGGGCTCTGTGCTGACTGCTCGGAGCCTGGAGCCTGCTTCAGATTCTGTGTGTGTGTCTCTCTCTGCCCCTCCCCGGCTCACCCTCTGTCTCTCTCTGTCTCTCAGCAATAAATAAACATAAGAAGAAGAAGAAGAAGAAGAAGAAGAAGAAATTGAAAGGTTGAGTTAATTGAGGGGTGATGATAGATTTAGGGTCCTGAGAAAGAAAAGGCACGTGTGGATTTAGATCATTTAATTCTTGTTTCCCTACTTAGGGTTCCTTCCTTTGGGCTCCCTACGAATATTTTAATGGCAAATTATCAGCTTAGAAAAGACACAGACACTAGATTCTAACAAGGAAATCTTTGAGTCCTTGATGTACAGGCTCTTTGGGCATCAGATTCACAAACCAGATCAAAGGTTAAATTGAGAAGCAAATAAGTGGTCTTCTCTACTCTTCCTCCCCCACCTGCCACCTCCCAGCACCCACCACAGGTGCCACAGGAGCCGCCTCCCTGAACCAGGCCTCATCTACACTTGGCCACTGCCACTGTCCTCTGAAGTCCTGCCCAAAGAATGGCCAGGGCTGGGCAGGAGCCCAAGTCCCAGAGAACGAAGAGAAGGAAAACACCAGCGCTCGTGGTCCATGACAGAAACTATTCTGACATCTTTCGAAACACAGAGGATGGTTTCCTCAATGCCTAGAGGCTTTTCCTCCAAATGACAGTGATTTTCTTCAGACAGGGATCCTGGCTGAATTAAAGACCTTCTCAGTTGGATAGAAACACAACTTAAACTTGCTCAACCATCCCAGGGGACCTTTTTGGCTCGTGTCACTGACAATTCCAGGACGTGTCCGAAACAGCTGATGCCTCGCACTGGAATGATGTCATCGGAACTCAGTTTCCCTCCGTATTGCTCACTTCTGCCCTCCCCACTGGTTTCGCTCCCAGGCAGGCCCGCTCCTGAAGCTCGCCCGTGACGATGTAAGCCTGCATTCAGCCGGGTTCAAGATCAGAATAAAGAGATTTTCTCTTTGCAAACAATTCTAGCAAGAGTGCCAGGATTAAAGCTCCTTGAGTCAAGGGGAGTCATGCATTCCGTTATTCTGAGAGCCCAAAGCCCAAAGGAAAAGTCCAACTGATTAGGTCTGGATGCCATCTTTACTCCTAGAACAGGGTCACGAAGCAGGGAGGGGCATCTAGTCCATATGACCCCCCACACGTAGAGTAGAGAAAGGTATTCTCCCCACCAAAAGAAAAAATAAATGGAGGGAGGGGAGTAAATGCCAGACAAGCGGAACAACAGATGTGCCGCCTCTGGCTGGCCGGAGTGGACAAGCTCTCCTTCAGAAGGGACAGCAGGAAGCCAGAACTCCACACAAAGTGGCGGCAGGCCGGTCAGTGCAGGGCAAGCATCCCAAAGAACAAGCTAGTCTGGGTAGCCTCTGAGAGCAGGACGGCAACTCTGCAGGGCAGGACACAACCAAGACCTCTCCAGCACGTGGTGCCCGCTCTGTGAGCAGGGCCAGAGGAAACACTCCAGTGCCTACAAGAACAGACAACTCTACAAAGCTCCGCTGCTCGAAGTGAACGCTGCAGAGGCCACTCAACAGGGAAAATGGCATCAAATAAAACGTTCCCCAGAAGGAAGAACAACAGATCACCTTCTTCTTCCCAGGCAAAGATGTCCTTCTTGACCTGCTCCTGGACGGGTCTCTTTTTGGCTTCTCTTCCCAAGAGTGGGGCCAGCCAGGCACTCAGCCACCCCCCCCCCCTCCAGTCCGTCCTCTTCAGGGAGCTTGAGTGCAAAGGCCCAGGCACAGGGCCCGGCGCAGGGTGGCACAGGCCACGGAAGGTGGGGGGAAGTGGGGGTCTGCTCAGCACTCAATGTCGGAGGCTGGAGGCATGGCTCGCTTCTCCAGAGTTCCCACAAGAAGACCGTTGGGGTGAGAGAAATGCAGTAGAAACGCATAGGTCAGGCTGCTTGCTGAAAGAACTCCTTTTGCAAATTATTTTGTGCTGTGAGAAGTCACCCCTATCAGTCTCTGTGAAAAGGATTCGTTTCCCAAGTGGGGCTCCCTTTACTATAAAAAATCATCGTTGCCAAGTAATATCATCTTTTGTTGGTCACCAGGGGCTTTTATGCCACCTGAAGCTCAGAGAGATCCTGATAGAGGGTGGCCGTGCTGGTGGCAGTGGTAGGGATGTGGATGGTTAGGGTGACAGGGTTGTGCTGGGCGGCAGTGGCTGGGGAGGTGGTGATGGTGGTGACGATTGTGGTGGTGGTGGTGGCCGGGGTAGTAGTGATATGGTAGCAATGGCGGGTGATGGGGACAGTGATGTCAAGAGGTTGGTGATGGTGGTGACGATGATGGTGCGGGCAGTGACGCGGGGGACAGCTCGCAATGGCGACCATGAGGCGACTTCCACTTTGCTGATCACGAATGTGACTTGAGACTCTTCAAGCTCACAATGTCTTGTCCAAAAGAGATGAAGTTTATTAGCTATGCTCCGGCCCAAACAGCGACTACCCAGGTAGGGCTGTTTCAGTAATGTTTAAACGATCAGGTACCTCATTTCACTTTAGCCGTGCATTTCACGAACTTCCTGGATAACTGAAATGCACAGGACCCGTGTTTGGTCCTTCGGGGAGCTCACTCTTGGAACCCAGCTGCCACGCTGTGTGTGTGTCTGCTTCCACACCTGGAGGGATTGCGAGAGGGCAGAGAATTTTAGCCTGATTTTCCTGGATGTCAGAAACTCCTTGAATGTCCTGAAAGTGTTGGCAAAAGCGGGTGTTAAGTGCATTTCTGGGAGAGGGGGCCACATTTATTAGTTATCTAAGACAGCATTAACAAATCGTCTGAATTTAACAGCTATGAACACTTATTATGTCACAGTTTCTGTGGGTCAGCAATCTGGGAGTGGCTTAGCTGAGTGGTTCTGGCTCAGAATCTCTCTCAAGGCTGCAGTGGGGCTGTCGGCTGGGGCAGCAGCATCCGAAGGCCGGCCTGGGGCTGGGCTGAGAGAGGCCAAGCTGGCTCACTCACATGGCTGTTAGCAGGAGATCTCTGTTCTCACCGGCTTCTGGCAGGAGACCTGGTCTTATACCATCTGGATCCACTTGAGTAGGGACTGCACGAGTGTCCTCGCAGCATGGCAACTGGCTTTTCCCAGAGTGATCCAAGAGAGAGCGAGGCAAAAGCCAGATGATTTCTGTGACCCGGCCTCAAAAGTCACTGTCTATCACTTCTTCAGTATGTTACATTACAGTCTGCAGAGGCTAGCTCTAGGTAGTGTGGGTGGGGACCACACGGGGGTGTGGATATCAGAGGCCAACTCAGGGGCTGGCTCCCGTTGCTTTCGTCAGTCTCAAAAAGGCCCTGACACCTCACAAGGGTGTCCTTCAAATCTTGAGTTCCAGGGGTCTGTTGCTACCAAGGACCCCCTCTGCTTCCTTCAGAAATGGAACCAACAGGAAAAGTGACAGTGGCTAGAAATGGGAGCGTACATTCTCTCCTGACCTGTCCCATCTCCAGCAGGTGACTAAGAACAGGGTGGGAGAGGGACGAGGAAATGTCGGTCTTATTCTCCCATCTCTCCCGTCAGCCCCCTCACTGCCCCAGAACAAGTCACCCACACACCTTCCACTCATCCCAGCACGTCCCAGAAAAGTCAACGGCCCTCTCTCCCGTCGGAGCATCTCTGCGGTTTCAAGACAGACTTCAAGGCAAAGATGTAGGGATGTCTATACGCAGCTCCCTGAGAGGAGGGCCGTAAGCCCCATAGTGACAAGCACGGCCTTGGAGGTGGTAGGTCTGACTTCTGACAGCGGGCCCAATGTCAATGGCAATATGTATAGGGCAAGTGCCTCAACCTCCATGAGTCACCTTGTGTCCTCTCAAGGCCATTGGGGATCATTTTAATAAGAAAAATGAATTGTTATCACATGCCCAGCCCCTTCCCAAGTCCCTGACATGCTCCACCTCCTCTGACCCCTGGCATCAGCCCCATTTTACAAGAGGGTAGAATGAGGAGAGGCAGGTCACGCTCAAGGCCACCACGTGTGCAAATGGCAGAGCCAGAAATGAAACCAAGAAGTCCGATTCCGGAACCGGGCTGTGATAAAGACAGTAATGGTGCTGCTGCTGCTAAGGTGATGATGATGATGGTGATGCAAACATGATCGCTGCTGCTGCTGCTGCTGCTGCTGCTGCTGATGTGAAAGAGGGTGATGGTGATGATGGTGATGGTGATGATGGTGATGCAAATGTGGTAGCCTGGGGAAGAACCTGCCTGATAGTGATGACGATGATAGTGGTGATGATGGTGGTGATGATGGTGAGGATGGTGATGATGCTGATGGTGGTGATGATGCTGATGGTGAGGATGGTGATGGTGATGATGGTGATGATGGTGATGATGATGATGATGGTGATGCTGCTGCTGCTGCTGATGATGTTGAAGAGGGTGATGATCATGATGGTGATGATGGTGATGATGATGATGGTGATGTAAACATGATAGCTGATGATGATGATGATGATGGTGAAGATCATGATGGTGATGATGGTGATGATGGTGATGATGCTGATGCTGCTGCTGATGATGATGATGCTGAAGAGGGTGATGATCATGATGGTGATGATGGTGATGATGGTGATGGTAAAGATGGTGATAGTGATGATGGTGATGATGGTGATGATGGTGATGATGGTGGTGATGATGATGGTAAAGATGATGATGGTGATGATGGTGATGATGCTGATGCTGCTGCTGCTGCTGATGTTGAAGAGGGTGATGATCATGATGGTGATGATGGTGATGATGGTGATGATGCTGATGCTGCTGCTGCTGCTGATGATGTTGAAGAGGGTGATGATCATGATGGTGATGATGGTGATGATGGTGATGATGGTGATGGTGATGATGGTGATGATGGCGATGGTGATGATGGTGGTGATGATGATGGTAAAGATGGTGATGGTGATGATGGTGATGGTGATGATGGTGATGCAAATGTGGTAGCCTGGGGAAGAACCTGCCCAATAGTGATGATGATGGTGATATGGTGGTGATGATGGTGATGATGGTGATCATGGTGATCATGATGTTGATGTTGGGGATGACTGTGATGATGGCGGTGGTGGTGATGATAATGGCGATGATGATGATGTGATAGTGATGCAAACTTGGTGGCCTGGGGCAGAACCTGGCTGATCGTGATGATGACGGTGGTGGTAAGGGTGTTAATGAAGCAGGGGAAAAGACAAGGTCCCAAGACAGGGGTGGGCTCTTAGGCCAAGATGACCAGGAGAAGTTAGGGGAAATGTTAGGCAGGAGACCAAGGTAACGGATAAAATTAGGAAACTTAACAAGGGGAACAGAAACCCAAGGCAGAAAAGAATGAATCGTGTTCAACTCTTCCACTTCCCAGATGACCAGACCAAAGCCTAGAAAGAAAACCCACTGGTCCAAGGTTACTAGTCTGCATCAGTGATCAGGCCCAAGCCCCATATCCCAGCTCCTAGTGAGGAGTTAGTCACCCAGCCTTTCCACAAATAGCTGAGTGCCAACACGGTACCAGGTCATGGGTGGGCTTCCATTCATATTTGTTGAATTCCCACTGACTTACAAAAGTTCCCAGCATGCACCAGAAATCTGGAAGGATGCCAGGCATGCAGCCAGCAGAGTACCCAGTCTTGCTTCTAGGGAAGACTGAGGGGTCCTCTAGGGCCCCAGAAAGATCCTGGCAAGAGGCAGAATACCCCAGCAGAGCCTTTCTGTCAACCACAGCTACCGTCTCAGGAATGGGGAGTAGATGTCAGGCCACCCAGAGCTGGGCTAGGCCAACCATCAAACCATAGCTGCTGACCTGATCTGCTGCCCTCCCCACCCATCAGCTGCTGACTGCAGACCCCCTTTCCAGCTACGGAGAGGTCTTAAGCTATCCCCAGGGTGCCAGGAAGCCAGCACAAGGAAGACCGTAGGCTGCAGAAAAGCCAGGAGGCGGGGGGGTGGTCAAGGCCAGTGACGCTGGCTCCCTAGCCAGGGCCGCCCAGCTGCTCCTTCCCTGCCCCTGTCCTGGTCTCCAGGCCCTCCCCTGTCCACTGTCCAGCCACTGTCCTCTCTGCCACCGAGGAAGTCCAGAGACCTCAACAAAACTCAGTGGTGGACTCGGGCCAGGAAACCTGCAGGGCTGTCTGGAAAAGAGAGGACTTACTGCCCAACCGGCTGCCCTAGCCTCCCCACCTCCCTCACTGGCCCGGGCCCAGGAGCCTGCAGAGCTGGCTGGCCCGCTGCCTGGTGTGAGCCAACAGCGCCACCATCAGATGCCAGCTGGGAAATCCTCCCTCCCCCTCCACCAAGACCCACCTTTTGAACAGAGGCTCAGCACCAACAGCTTGCCTGTGCCTCGGGAACCAGAGCCGTGATGGAGTGAGGGCCTTCCTGTCCAAGTGTGTGTGGAGAGCTACTGGGGAGCCTGAAAGATCACATCCGTCCTCTCCCTCAGCGGTTCTAGGGCTGGGGCGGCCATGCTGGGGCTGAGGATAACAAGCCAGGCCATCTCCAGGCACCGCAGGCCCAGCAGAGACGAAGGCGGACAGACACCGGCCTGCGGGCAATGACAGTAAAAAGAATAAGGAACATTGCCCGGGCTGCCGGCTTGATATTAGGGATCCTCCCTGGACACCCACATCCGAGGCAGCCACGGTCTTGTTCCCTGGGTCCACAAGAGGGATTGAGGCTCGGAGGTGTCAAGGGCGCTCCTGGCATCATCCCAGAGCTGGCAAAGCCACACGGGGGTGGAGGGGAAGCTCTCACAAGGTTGCTCTGCCACCTGGACCCCAGTCACGAGGGACGTCTGGATTGGCAGCTGCTGCTCAGAGAGAAGGAAGATTTTTTTTTTTAATTTTTTTTTTCAACGTTTATTTTTATTTTTGGGACAGAGAGAGACAAAGCATGAACGGGGGAGGGGCAGAGAGAGAGGGAGACACAGAATCGGAAACAGGCTCCAGGCTCTGAGCCATCAGCCCAGAGCCTGACGCGAGGCTCGAACTCACGGACCGCGAGATCGTGACCTGAAGTCAGACGCTTAACCGACTGCGCCACCCAGGCGCCCTGAGAGAAGGAAGATTTTAATATCTCCCCCTGCTTTGGCCTTCAGATGTGCCCTGGGGTCATTCCTGGTGACCCCAGGGTGCCCAGAGAAGATCAGGGGTGCATGCACCTGTCAGGACCAAGCTAGTCTCACACAGGCCCTTCCAGGGAATAACCCTGGATGAATCCATTTTGAGGTAACATGTGGCTAAGCCCCACCCAAGATGACCAAATCCTAGGTTTTCCCAGAGGTGACAGTAGGAGGGCCTGGTAAAGTGGCAACCAGCACAGGGTCTAGCACGTGGAAACACCCAACGTGACCACGCTGCACGATGGGTCCCTCTAGTCCCAAAGAGGGCTGCCTCGGGCTCCCCTGGGGCTTCGCAGAGGCGAACGGAAATCCTACAGGCCCACACAGAGGCAAATGCCACAACACAGCACAATGGCTCGGCGACGCTGGGGATCCTGAGTCACTGGACTGCAGAATGACCACCTTAACCGGCTGTGGTAGAATTTGGAATTTCCTGAGTAATAGAACCATGTTTTACTCTTCATGATGAGCCCCTTTCAACCCTACACGAGTTTACCCTAATGAGGTGACTCTTGGTGGACCTCTAGTAGCTTCTGGGTGGGGGCCGGTTGCCAGGGAAACCAACCCAGGGTTTAGAGGGTTGGAATTTACATCCCACCCCCTGACCTTTGGGTTCAATCGCCAGCGACCAATGATCTAATCAAGCATGGCTTCATCGTGGAATCTCCATAACAACCCTAAATGATGAGGTTTAGCGAGCTTCCAAGGTGGGGAGCCCGTGCAGGTGTGGGGAAGGTGGTGTCCACACCCCCCCACCCCACCTCGCCCTATGCATCTCTCCCATCTGACTGTTCTAAGCTGTATCCTTCAGGACAAACCAGTAAACCCAGGTAAAGCACTTTCCTCAGTGTTGTGACCTCTTCAAGCAAATTATCGAACCTGAAGAGGGGGTCGTGGGAACCCCCAATTTATAGCCAGTTGGTCAGAAGTACAGGTGGTCGGGGCACCTGGGTGGCGCAGTCGGTTAAGCGTCCGACTTCAGCCAGGTCACGATCTCGCGGTCCGTGAGTTCGAGCCCCGCGTCAGGCTCTGGGTTGATGGCTCGGAGCCCAGAGCCTGTTTCCGATTCTGTGTCTCCCTCTCTCTCTGCCCCTCCCCCGTTCATGCTCTGTCTCTCTCTGTCCCAAAAATAAATAAAAAACGTTGAAAAAAAAAATTAAAAAAAAAAAAGAAGTACAGGTGGTCTGGGCCGTGTGACTGGCCTCTGGAAGAGGGGGCAGTCTGTGGGACTGACCTCTTACACTGTGGGGTCTAATTCCAGGTAAGTCCGCGTCAGAATTGAACAGAATCCTTGGACACCCGGCTGGGGCCAGAGAATCAGACGGATTGCTTCAGAATGCTGACGTGGCCGGTAGGCAAGCCCGATTCGAAGTCCCCTGACCCACTGACAGCTCCCTCCAGGTGGCACCCATGTCGCCAAGGGTTCGGAACGGCCGTGTCGGAAATTCAGTTTCAAACGCGTTTGCCAGTGTCCCTCGGGAACATCCCCGTGGGGGCACCAGGGAGGATGGGCCTGAGGTTTGAGGGCTTTCCCGCTGGGTCTCCCCTGCCCTCGGCTCAGCCACATGAGGGAAACACCGGGCTTAGCAAGGACCGCTTCTGAGCCCAGGGGAGGCGGGCATCACCCCGTATGTCTGCTCGTTCACAAACACAGCCCTCCTCCTGCGTCGTTACCCACCCCGAAGTTCCTCCCCCCACACACACACTGAGCAAGTGAAACCCGGAGCCTGGGCAGCACCCCAACCTTGTCCCTCTGCCTCCCGGCTCCTGCCTGGGCTGCGGTGGATGGTGTGTGATGTCTGAATGGGCCGATGACATTGCTTTTTTTCCCCAGATCACAGACTCGATCCACAATCCAGCCAGACCTGTCAGAAACCAACAGCTGGGGCCGGTGCAGAGAGAAGGGGTGTCCCCATACCATGCCCCAAGTCCACATCCAGACCAGGATGACGGAGGTAGCCTCAGTCGCCCCGAGGTACAAGAGGACAGGAGGAAGGTCTCAACATCCTTGCACAACCACCATTTTGTTAACGTGACAAAGATTCTGTCTTTGACCAAATTCTACAGGGTCCTCTGAGCCCTTTACTTTTTTTTTTTTTTTAATTTTTTTTAATGTTTATTTGAGAGAGAGAGAAAGACAGAGAGAGAGCAAGGAAGGGAGAAAGAGGAAGACACAGAATCCAAAGCAGGCTCCAGGCTCTGAGCTGTCAACACAGAGCCTGATGCAGGGCTCGAACTCACAACCCATAAGATCATGACCTGAGCCGAAGTCGGACGCTTAACCGACTGAGCCACCCGGGCACCCCTCCTCTGAGCCCTATTCAACCAGGCCTTGATTTTAACTTTCCATGTTCACCTCCCCACCGTCTAATTTGAGTACGAATCCTGCTGGGTCAGTCTAGCCAGAATCCCCTACCCTCCATATCTGACGGGGTCCCTCATCGCCCGCCATCCCCAGGGGGTGTCTGATCACCCGGGTGTAGCCTGCGTCTCCCTCACTCCTGCTGTTTCCTCCTGGTGATTTTCCATCCACTGCCCCCACCCTTCTCGGTGGCTATAAATCCCCACGTGCCCATTTTGTGCTCTGAATTGAGCCCCACCTCTCCCCCACCGCAAAACCCCACCGAACCTATCGTGGTAGCCCGCCCCCGGAGCAAAGCCTGCCTTACTTTGTTCTTTAACTAGTGTCACTGAGTAATTTTTTTTAACCAAACCTTTGGGAACGTAGAATGCCTGAAGGCACGCCAAGCCGCAACTTGGCACGGAGAACCCCAAGTTTAGAAGCGATTGCCCGCTCCTTCCTGCCAACACTTAGCTGTTTGCTTTCTCCCAAGCAGCCCAGCCCCGAGTCCCACTCGGCGTGGGCATCACAAAGCTGCGTCTCAGGCTGTGAGCTCACGACGATGGGGCTGGGGACGAGGGGGAGGGATGTGGAGGCAGGACGCACATGGCACTCACCGAGTGGGGACAAGATCTTTGGTCTGCGGTGTCCCCTATGTCCAGGGCCCAGAGTGGCACCTGGCACAGAAGAGGCATTCAGACATCACTCAGTGATTGAAGGGAACAGACAAGTCTCCCTGGGGACACGGCTTCCGAAACACGCAGGTGCACAGTGGTGCAGGAACGGTCAGCTCCCAGAGGAGAAGAGGTGCACACGCCGGCTGGGTGCTATGGCGTGACCTCTGGCCGTCTGCGGCAAGGAAAGGCCTCCGTGGGAACTGGCTGCTCACGATTCCCCGCCAGGCCAGGGAGAGCGCCCCCACTCTGTCTTCTCGGAAACCTAGTGGCCCCCCAGGCCCGAGTTGTGAAGGGCCAGCTGGCCCGCCCAGATGGAGTCCCCGACCGTGTGCACGACAGCCCTCCCTCCAGGAGACAGACGTGGGAGCCTCCGCAAGAACAGGAGCGTTCCCACAGTGACACAACGCCCCTGGAAAGGCAGCCTGGCTCCGCCCTGGGGCCCCTACCGCGGGGTCCTGGACACTCAGCTCCATTTCCAACCCCAGGCACTGGCCAGGCTCTGGGGAGCCACCGAGGACGTCACTGTCCCCGAGGGCACTGGCAAGCCCTTGTCCCCTCGGCAGCCGAGCCGAGCTGAGCCATTTGCTCAGATTCCGTCAGGCGAGGCGGCAGGGCCTCAGGGAGCTCTGAGAGCCGGATCTGTGCCCAGCGGGGGCGGGATGTCCCCGACTGGTACAGCCTCACCCTTCTGCCAGACCTGTCCCCGTCAGCTTCCAGGGGGCTGGATCAGGCCCTGGCCTCAAGCGGGGGCGGGAAAGGGAAGCAGAGCCCAGGGGAGGGGGAGCCAAGCACGGGGTCGTGGCCCTGGCCCTTGAGTCCCTGAGGCTCACGTGTGGGGTTTCCTCCCCCAAAGCCTCCGCAAGATCCTGTTCACACACACGCCTCCCGCCCGCTCCAATACCCCTTACTGGAGCTTACCCCAGCTCCAGCATGCCCGCGGCCTCCTGCCCTGCAACACCTCCCCAAAACTTTCTTATTTCATTTTATCTATATTCAAGTAAGTTAACATACAGCGTAGTCTTGGCTTCAGGAGTAGAACCCAGTGATTCATCTCTTACATATGACACCCAGTGCTCATCCCAGCAAGTGCCCTCCTTAATGCCCATCACCCAGAGTGCCTGGGTGGCTCAGTCGGTTAAGCCTCCGACTTTGGCTCAGGTCACGATCTCACGGTTCTTGGGTTGGAGCCCCACATCGGGCTCTGTTCTGACAGCTCCGAGCCTGGAGCCCGCTTCGGATTCTGTGTCTCCCTCTCTCTCTGCCCCTCCCCCGCTCACGCTCGTCTCCCTCTCTCAAAAATACATAAAAATTGTATTTTACATAAAATACATAAAATACATAAAAATTTTAAAAATTGCCCACCACCCATCTAGCCCATCCCCCCACCACCTCCCCTCCAGCAACCCTGAGTTTGTTCTCTGTATTTAAGAGTCTCTTATGGTTTGCCTCCCTGTTTCTATCTTAGTTTCCCTTCCCTTCCCCTGTGTTCATCAGCTGAGTTTCTCAAATTCCACACATGAGTGAAAGCATATGATATCTCCCTTTCTCTGACCGACTTATCGAGACAATATGGTCCTGGCATAAGAACAGACACTCAGATCAATGGAACAGAGTAGAGAACCCAGAAACGGACCCACAAGTGTATGGCCAACTAATCTTCGACAAAACAGGAAAGAACATCCAATGGAAAAAAGACAGTCTCTTGAGAAAGCGTTGCTGGGAAAAGTGAACAGTGACAGGCAGAAGAATAAAACTGGACCGCTTTCTTCCACCGTCCGCAACAATAAATTCAAAATGGATGAAAGACCTAAATGTGAGACAGGAAACCATCGGAATCCTACAGGAGAAAACAGGCACCACAAACATTTTTAAGCCAAGCCTCTGCTTACTCCTGGGAGCAAGGAGAGCTGTTCCTCTGCTTAGCCCCTTCCTGTCGAGCCCCTTTCTGGAAGGATCTGCCCCATTCCTTCCCCCCACCCACTTAGGAGAGAATCTCTAACCGGCCCCCTCTTCTCCCCACAGGCAGCTGAGCAGATCCCGAGATGCAGTATTGATAAGCCCCTTGTTGCTGTGGGTTCAGACAGATGCACCCAGCCAGGCTGTCTGTCAGTGAGAGCCAGCTTCCAGCCCCCACATCCAGGCCCCACATCCCGCATCCCAACTGAGAGCTTGGCCCAGGGAAGCCAGGTTCCTCTTTGAGCCTTGTTTGATGTCTCATTTTTTCCCCTGGGCTTGCAGCCTGCCTGGGGCCCAGAAAGCCAAGTCTGGGCCCCCACCTTTCAGCACGAGGGCAGAAAACAGGCTAAAACCACACAGAAAATCAATTCGCTTTCGGAACCAGAGAGGACAGCTCTGTCCTCCCCACCCCTGCAGAAGTCCTGGGGGAGCCTCGCAGCCCTCTCCTCCCTCCTCAGCCTGCCCCTGCCATCAGACCCCAGGCTCCCTGGGACTTGTCTGCAGCAGGGCCAGCGGGACAAGGTGAGGGAAGGGGTGAGGGCAGCGGTAGCCCAGGCTGTGAGAGATGCGAGTCTGTTGTCAATCAGCCCCGTGTGGGGTTGTCGTAAAGGCAGCCCAGCTAGGAAGGGGCATGGGAGTGGCAGAGGGAAGTTCTCCGTTCCGATTAGCGTGCCCTATCTACAGGACCTTTTTCCAGAGTGTGTCTGTCCTCATTCTGAGCACTTACATATTCTTTCCTCTACGAAATGAGCGTGGCCAGAATAGTCCAGGTTTAGAAGGAATTCTTTAAATGCCCTTACTTAGCAAATAAGTTAGAAATTCCAAACTGATTCTCTGGCATTTTTCTAAGTTATTTTTATTGACCCATGACATCCAAAAGTTAGCAGTTCGGGTGGTGAAACATCTCCCCCTACCCCGCCCCGAGAATGGCCCACCCAGGAGCCCCTCAGCGGCCTAGCCGTGGCATCTGCCTGGCTACCAAGCTTAATCACTGGCTTCCAAAGAGCCAGTTAGTTGAGCAGGACCAGGCTGCTGCCATTAATTCTGTCCTAAGTGGTCACAAAAGGCAGTGGCTGGGTAGCAGAGGGGGAAGCTACTGTTGTAATTTCCATGAGCTGAGCTCATGCGTGTTAGAGAATTAAAAATAAAATTAGAAAAATTCTCACCAGAAGCAAGCCAGAGTCAAGCCCACCCCATTACATTTCATTAAGTCTGGACCACTGATGTGTCTCTGCGGAGACATGGACACGGGTGGCCAGGTAGGACACAGCCAGGGGGGACATTTACCAGAGGCTCTGAGCCCTGCGCAGAGGCGCCGGGGACAGAGAGCTCACCGAGGCAACTCCAGCGTGGATGATTCCAGAGACTCCCAGTCCCGTCCATCCTGGGGAGGTAGCGGGCGAACGTCCTGCCCGTGAGTTCATCTCACGGTTGCCAGAAGCTGATTTTCCTCCTGCTGGGGAGGGGACAGCAGGAGAATGACAAGCGGGAGTGATGTGCACACAGTGTCACTACCGGGGACAACTCCATCAGCCAGCCCAGACAACACAAAGATCACACTGGCTCCTTCCAGGTGGGTGCCCGTGGGAGACCCCGGCTTCCCCCCAGTCAAGCTGGCTGGTCCCTGCATTCTGGGGCGGGGGGATGTGTCTGTGGGTCCAGTCTGCCTGTGAAGAGACGGGGACGCTCCAGGCCTCTGGGGCCGCTGCCCTGCACTCTCTCCACTGAATTTTATTCTGGGGGCCACGGCCCGAGAGACCCCAGCCAGGACCCCTTGTAGCCAAGGTCGAGCGAGGCCGGGGCCACCAGGCTCAGGCCCAGCATCCTGGCCTCTCCCTCCCAGAAAAACCAGGCCTCTCCCCGGCCCAGCTGGGGTCCCCGCCCCACACCCCTGCACAGTTTCTCTCAAAAGACAGAATTCACACACGTAAAACTCACCCTTTTAAGGTGGTTTTCAGCACATTCACAACGGGGTACAACATCACCTGTACCTAGTTCTGGAACACTTAATCCTCAAAAAGGCCTTGGCAATGCTCCCCACTTCCCCCAAATTCTAGGCAACCACTAATCTGCTTTCTGTCTCTGGATTTGCCTATTCTGGACGTTTACGTGGAGGGAATCAGATGCTACGTGGCCTTGTGGGTCTGGCTTCTCTCACTCGGCACCACGTTTTCAAGACTCTTCCGTGCCGTAGCTCATGTGAGCGCCTTGTCTGTCTTTCCACGGGACGGATGGGCCACCTTGCTGTACCCGCTGATGAATGAGGCAGCTCCCGGACATGGTCCCCATCAGGCTGCACCTCTGATGGCACGGAAGTTCACGGTTTAGTCGAAGCTGATGTCGTGAGGACAGACTACCAGGCTCTCCCGGGATCCTGGAGGCAAGACAGGCGGGCGGCCCCTCGTAGGTATGGGGCGCCTCCCGCACAGAGAGGCTGGGGTTTCAGGCAGGGCAGTGCTGGGCCTGGCCGGAAGGGGGTCCGGGCCGAGATGCCAGCCACCAGAAAGGCCTTCACGCCTGGACTGTGCCTCCTCACCCCCAACACCGGTGACATCAGCAGACCGGCGGTCACTGCCCACCACCGTGAGTGACACCGTCCCTGCTCCCCAGGTCCCCACGCTGCGAGACGGCAGGAAACGACCACTTTCTGGCAGATGAGAGCGCCGGGTCTCGGGAGCTCAGGACCCCGAGGCCAGGAGTCTGCAGTGAGCCGTCCGGCCCAGGATCCCGGGCACAGGCGGGGCTGCTGAAGGGAGACGCGCTTCCCGGGAGAGTCGCCTTGCTTCCTCCTGTGCGCGAGATTCACGGCCAGCAGCGGCTGCAAATCCAGGCTCCATTCTGATGCTCATTAAGTGCCATATGTATTTATGAAGAAAAGGCCTCGCTAATTAAGGCTGTCACATCATCGCTTTATGGATCTCACCCAGGCTGAGTGCAGCCGGGCCTTAATTACCTGCTAAGGTGGCTGAACTTTCACAGGAAGCCGACTGCACTGAACAGCACCCCCTCCCCTCCGGCTCCCCCAGGTAACAAAGCCCTGATGCCAAGACTCGGGGCCAACACAGCACCCAGAGCGCGTCCTCTCCCTGCTCCAGACTCCAGCCCCACCCCCGCCCAGCTGCAGTCGGTAGAGTGGGGGTCCTTACACCCCACCCCCTGCCCGGCGGACCGTGGGGCTCAAGCGCTCTGGGCCCCACCCTCTCCGATTCAGGACACAGCCAGTCCCCCAGCGCCTGCCTGTGCTGGACGGTGAGCCCGAGGGTGGGTGGACCCCACTGTGTTCTCCCCACCCCCGCCCGTCTGCCTCAAATGCTCTTTCCTACCCACCCACACACCATTCTCCCCTCTTAAATCTCAGCACAGGCTTTTTTCCCTCTAGAAAGACCCCTGCCAGCCCCAGGCCTGAAGCCGGGCGAGCAGCCCCTCTCTCTGGGTTCCCCCAGCCCCATGGTCAGCTTGAGAGCCACACGCCCACGTCCAGGAAGCATCTCTCCTAACTGCTCTGTCCCCTCGGCCGCAAGCACAGAGCATCCCGGGGGCGCCGGAAGTTTCCCCTGAGTGGTCCTGGCCAAAGCCAACACTGTAGGTCATGCTGTCCCACCAGATTCCCCGTGGCGAGGGTTCTCAAAGCCCTGCTCCCTCAGTCACCCAGCACAGCTGCATCTTCCAAGAGTTTGTTCACCAGGCGGCTGGCCTCAGGGCTCAAAGATCTTCCAAAGACCCAATCTTGACCCTCATGCTGGGGTCGGAGCGGGGGGTCACCACACAAGATCCTTGGGGCCACACTGGATTACGGTTCAAAGTCCCGCCTCCGTCGCTGCAGGGGGACATCACCGCATGCCCTTTGGGGTGTGGCTTTGCAGTACCTCCCGGGAGGGCGAGCCTGGCGGGCCTGGCCGCGGGGCCTGCTTTGGCCGACAGAACATGAGCAGGTGTGAGTGAGCCCGGCTCTCACCCGCCCGGCGCTCTGCCCCCCCGCCTTGCTTCTGCTACCCGTGAGAACGGGCCCCGGGAGGCCGCTGGTCCCAGCACGAGATTCACCCAGGGCCAAGCTGACCCTGACCTGCAGCCCAAAGCGGAGCCGCCACTGTGACCAGAGAATCGTGAGCAAAGAAGAAACGCTCTGCTGTAAGCCACTGAGCTCGGGAGATGTTTGTTTCGCAGCATTATTACCGCCCGGAGCTGCCTCATGTGCCTCCTACGCCCACCACGCTCTGAACCAACTGGGATAAAGGGAGCATCAGGCCGGTGCAGATGGCACGTAGCTCACAGACAGTAGCTCGGGTGTCGGGCAACAGTGGCTTCCTGCCACTCGCCCCGAACTTGGGTAGAACCGCCTACCTGTCACAGGGAGGGGCGAGTAGCCCGGCACACGGGTCACCGCAGGCTGGTGAGTCCTGAGAGGAGAGGGCAGCGGGGACAGGCTGAGCTGCACGGGCCCGCAGCTCCTCCCAAACGCTCCCATCAGGGGTTCACGACACCCGCCTGGGGGAGCCCTGCCCCCACCCCCACCCCAGGGGAGTGAGAGGGAGGACTGGCTAGGGAGTCTGCAGGGCCCTGTGCAGACTGAAAGCCTGGATTATTCCACATTTCAAAACAGCAATAGAGCACGAAACCGAGTGCAGAGCCCCCCCTAAGCAGAGAGCCCCCCCTAAGCAGGGAGCCCCCCCTAAGCAGGGAGCCCCCCCTAAGCAGGGAGCCCCCCCTAAGCAGGGAGCCCCGTGCGACTGGATAGTCACACACCCACAGAGCCATCTGTGACGGGGAAGAAATGTCCCCGCCTCCACACACGTCCAGCCTGGGCCTGACAATGACTGGCTGACTTTCTCCCTGCACAGAGGGGGTCTCAGAACCACAGGCTCTCAGAGGCTGACGAGCTCAGGGTTTAGCCTCTCACTGACCTCACTGACCTGGGTTCAAGTGCTTGGGCTTGGGGGAGAAGGAGCTATTCCTGTCCCCCCGGCAGGTGCACATCCTCAAAGGCGGGGGTGGGGGGGCATTAAACTTTCCCACACCAGGCAGCTAACGTCTCCTGCAGGTGCTGGGGACCCAGCTCAGTTCCTCCCTCTACCTGGAAAGGGTGACTGGAGTCAGACAGCTGTGACCCCCCCACCCAGCTCCAGCCCCCACACCCTGGAGAAAGCTGATCAGAATCTCAGAAGTGCCCAGGCCCCTGGCCAAAGCCCAGCCCCCCTGTCCAAGCCGACAAATCCAAAGACCCAGCGGGATAAATCTTTCCCAGTCTCCTCAGTACCGCAGCCCCGGCACCTGCCGCTTCCTCAGCTGTTGCGCACGGGGCGTCTTAAAGATACCCGTGAGCGAGCACCTGGAAACTGCAGTCTCCGATCGCGTTTAATCTCCACACGACCCCGGAGCCTGCCAGGGTAACTCTGATGCCCGCACCCGCCTCCGTGTTCCCAGGGGAACCTAACGGGCCCTGCAGCTTGAAATGGTGCCCTGGAGCCACCCCCGGACATTTCTGGCTCGTGGCAGCTAAGGAGAGACCGGGGCTCATTCACAATCCTTAAGAAATGTTATTATTCTGGGAAAATTATTCAGTGGCTCCACTTTAATAAGCCTGTGTAGGGCCCTTGATGTACTGTGGTCTTGACAGAATTCTTTTCAGAAATACTAGCTGTCACTTTCCATCCACAGAGCTACAGAGGCACCCGGCATGGGCCCTGACGGGGGTGCCCACTTCTCAGCTTAATATGCCTTAAAAAGCAGTGACATTCCTCCCCGCAGGGCATCATCTCCCCGAGCCTAGGGAGGGTTTGGGGTGCAGACAGGAAGAGCAGTGAGCGGCTCCTAACAGCACCCCAGGCAGACCAGGGCCACCCTCTGCCTGACACTCGGGGAACCCAGGGCTCACCTCCATCAGCACACTGACCTCGGACACTGTAAGTGAGCAGCGATGACTGGGCTGTGTTCCAGGGATACAGAAATAGAACGGAGTGTCTGGGGCGGATGGACGTCACCCAGCACATCAGAGATCCCTGAGACACAGCTGTTGAATGAATGAGTGAATGAACAAATGAACGAATGAACGAACGAACGAACGAACGAACCGATCAACTCACACAGCCTCCCGGCAGAGTCATAAATACCACTTGATGCCCTGCCGGCCCACACGCCCGGGGAGATTGGCAGGCGCTGGGAGCTCCCACCCTCCCATCTGCCCCCCGCATCCTAAAGCCTACAGTCGTCTCTGCCTAGAGGCCCCCAGCCTAGGACACCTGCAGCAGCGACCTCCCGGCTGAAGACCAGGCCCTGCCCGGGGCCCAGAGCGGGTCAGGGGGAGGCTCCGGGTGAGGTAGCCCCTCCCTGGGGACCGGGGCCCCTCTCTCCAGTCTGTCCCAGGCCCCCCTCGGGGCCGACACTTCAGGTCTCTTCCAGACCACGCTGCTTCTGGAAATAAACTGTTTCCAGCAATGTCTGTTTCCAAATCCTCATTGATTTTTGTCTCTGTTTTCTCAGCATCCTCTCATAACGGGTCATTGCAGGTGACGGACGGGAACTCACCCTGCATCAACCCGCCTCCTCAAAGCTCTGGCCTGCTGGGGTGTGCGAAGGCCTCTCCCCTTCCTACCCCGGGGGTGGGGGGAGCCTGGGAAGCACAGCTGGTATTCTGGGAGGCCCAGCTGACCCATCTGTCCTGCCCCCACTCCCCACTGCAACAGGTTGCAGGGGCAGGTGGGCCTCCCCTCCTGCGCGGCACCTGCCACCTGCCGGCACCGTCCTGCCTGGCCAGCCTCTCCTACCCTCATGCTGGACACAGCCCCAAACACATGTCCTCAGAGCCCCTGTGAGCAGGCACTGCTATTGTCCCACCTTACAGGTGAGAAAGTCAAGGCCCAGACAGGTGAGTGGTGGGCACTGAGGGGACAGAGACCTGCCTAGTGACGAAGATGCTACTATTGTCCGGGAAGGGCTCATCAGGGCTTGCTGACCTGGAAGCTGGGGCTCAGAGGTTGGCCAGTCCCCTGGGCCGGGGTGAGGAGGGGACATTGGAGCGCAGCGGCCAGGGTCGCCCTCCCCCTCCCTGCTCCACACTGGGGACCTTTCAGACCAGTAGGGCAGGCTGCTTCTCCTCTGCCTCCGAGGGACCTGCTCTACACACTGGCCGTGGGGACCGCAGGGAGCGGGGCCACCCTGACCCAGGCAGGCAGGCGTGAGCATCTTCCCCAAGACCAGATTCACACACTGGTAATAACTCTAAAGAGAGAGGGGAGTGTCCCTGGGCCACACGTCACAGACAGTGGCAGCCACGTCAGCTTGGAGCTATCGGAACACAATGAGGGGGCTTCAAGCTGGAACCAGTGAGTGTCAGGAGGCCTCGGAGGCCGAGCACCTCCTCGTGCTTGGGAAGTGAGCAGACATGCCAGCCAGTGCAAGACGGAGGGGGGACCCAGCAGGGCCTCCCCAGGACACAGAGAGACTGGCTGGTCACCTCCCTCCTGGACCCTGGGGCCTGGCTCCACACAGAAAGCTCTGCCCAGGGGTGCAGGCAGCGTCCCCGAGGCTGAGGGGACGGAGCCTCTCTGAGCCTCAGTTTTCCACATCTGGTTCATACGGAAGGTTCCTACACGTTCTTGGCCACCCACCGCCAAGCGCAGCCACGCGGGAGGACAGAGCGGGTTGGCGACACAGTGGACGTCCCCGAGTCCGGGCCTCTTGGGGCACAGCCAAGCGTGACCGTCGGCAGAGAGCGGGGACCAGGAGCGGGGGACGGGGCGGCTGGAGGGAGACAGGCCCTTTCCTACCAGTGGGCACCACATGCATCCAGACCCCCCAGTGAGGCCCAAAGCTGCCATGGAGGAGGCTCAGAGGCAGGACCGGGGTAAGGGCCAGGCTGACCCAGCAGGGACCGCATCCTGCCAGCAGCACCTGAAGCAGGGACGGGGGGTGGCGGGCTGCAAGGTCCAGAGCACCAGCACCTGGTGACGTCAACGGGGCACTCCCTCCCCTCCCACCGCTTCCGGTCACTGGTGCCATGCGTCCTGTTGTAACCCAGCGCCGGGGGAAGGACCCAGGACGTGGACGTGGGTGGGTGGCCTAAGCTTCTGACAAGGCACCTAGGCCACTGAGCCTCAGTTTCCCAGCCCGTTAAGTACGGATCCCTGGGGGGGGGGGGGGTCCCTGAGGCCCAGACAGCGAGTCCAGAGAGAAGGCGTGGAGGGAAGCCGGGCTCTATGATCTGTCAGTCGATGAGTGAACGAGGCCAGGGGTTTGGAGGGGTTTGGTGTTGGCTACTATTCCGGAAGCAGGGCAGCCGGACCAGGACACGAGGAGGCTGTCAGGGGGCCCTTGCGACAAAGTGGCAGCGTGTCCACTGTTTGTTCTGTGGGATCCACCGGTCACAGTCCTACCGGGACGCAGGGGGCTCTCAGAGTGCGGCACCCAGGAGGGGAGCTGTGGGCAGGCCTTCCCTGCCGTCCCCCATGCCTGCTCCCTTGGGACACAGACTGGCGGGGATGTCCCCTCTCCAAGACGCCCCAAAGGGGGCACCTAGCCAGGACGTGCAGGTGGGCTCACACACAGCCCAGGGGGCCAACCAGGAAAAGCACCCACGGCCCTGACGCGTCAGATCCCCTAAAGCACCTGAGGCCACAGACCTGACCTTCCTCCGGTGACGGTGAATGTCTGACCCTGGCCTCACCTATGCAAGTACCCTCACCTCACAAGGAGGCGGTGGACCCCACCTCAAAGAGAGGACAGGGGACCCCATCTCAAAAGGAGGATGGGGGATCCCGCCTCAAAGGGAGGACGGGGGACCCCACCTGACAGCAAGGACTGAGCATGCCCAGAAAGGCCCCCGAAGGAGGGTCTGCTGAGCAGACATATGGGCAGGGTTGGTCCGTGGTCCTCGCACCCCCAGAGGGAAGCCAAGGGGTGAGGGAAAGTGTGGATGACGTGGGAGGGAGTTCAGAGACTTCGGGCCTGAGACAGCGTTGCCGTCCTCCCCACTGACGGGTGTACAAGGGAGGCCCTGGGACTAGGTTTGGGTTTCCTAGGGTCTCGCTGCCCGCCGGGGGCATGAGCTGGCGGGCCATGTGTAAGCAAGGAGAGCAGCCAGGAGGCGGTGTCTGGCCGGGCCCAGGAGGGAGAGAGGAGGAAGCGCAGATCCAGGCCTCCTCTCCCCGCACGTCTGAACGTCAGCACGAAAGGAGGCTCTTCCTTCTCTCTTCCCTTAAACGTGGTCAGAACCCTGGTCCTGGAGACCCTCCCTCCCGGGGAGGAGCGTGTCGCTCCAGCACGCGGTTATCTCACGGTTGAAGTCCGGCAGAGAAATGCCAGAAATCCTTGAGGCACAGATGAGCTCGGGACGGCTGACCAACGGGGACAGACAAGTGGAGGCTGCTCCCGCCAGAGCCGCCTCTGCGGGGAGGACGGCCACGCCGGGGCTTCTCCCCACGCACCAAAGTGCCCCCTGCCCGTGGGCCACTCCTCAGATCCACACCACCCCTCCCCCCACCCAGGGACCAGAAATCTGGACCCCCCGGGCCGTGTGGGCCCCAGAACTCCTTCCGTGTTCGTGTCCCAGGGCTGCCAGAACCGACTACCACGGGGTCAGTGGCCCTGGAACAAGGCACTTTCACTCTCCCACCGCCCTGGAGGCCACAAGTCCCAATGGCAGGTGTGTGGGGGCGGGGCTGCTTCCTTCCAGAGGCTCTGAGGGAGAATGGGTCCCAGGCCTCCGTCCTAGATTCTGGTGCCTTCCGGCAATCCTTGGTGTCCTTGGCCAGTCTCTCCTCCCTCTCCCGTCTCTCTGTGAAGCTCTCTGTGCACATGCCTGAAAATATCACCGATGCCACTACGCTCAGACCGCTGGGGGTCAGACCAACAAATGTACCTCGACCGCGTACAGGAGGAGGAAGGAAAGGTTGTTAGGGAAACGCAATGGTTGTTTTCTCCAACCTCTTAGAACCTGAAGCAACAATTTTAAAAGGCGCCTTAATTTATTTCTAAATCGAGACAAACATAGCATTAAATCATTATCAGACATGAGAAAAGCAAAGCAGCTAATCTGGCTTTCATTTGACTCCATTTAGTTAAAAGTGGCTTTCAACAGGAGTGGGAGGAGGAGGGGCAGGAGGGAAGGAATATAATAATACCCAAAAAATGCCCTTGATGGAAATGATAAGGTTCCCGCGTGAAGAAAGCCGCCGCGAGGCTTTCTCATGCAAATGCCCTGCTGCCTGGGAAGCCAGCTGCACCCTGGGACCGGAAACCGCACGGAGAGTCCCAGTGCCAGTCCTCGTCTAGGGCAGAAGGCTCTGGGTTCACGAAGGAGGGGAGAAGGCCCACCCTTCACAGCCCGGACCGCACAGCAAACCAGACCTGGAGCCCCGGCCCCAGCAGAAGAGCCTGAGTGGCCAGATCAAGGTCACGGTGCTGACCTTTATCTGACACTGGAATTCTGTCATAAGAGAAATCTCTGTTCTTTGTGAGAAAAGACGAAGGAAGGAAGGAAGGAAGGAAGGAAGGAAGGAAGGAAGGAAGGAAGGGAGGGAGGGAGGGAGGAAGGGGAGGGAGGAAAAGGCTCAGAACAGCGTCAAGTTTCAAGAAGCATGAGCCCCGCCTTGTGCCCGATGCTCACTTCCCGGAGGGGCCCCAGGTCCCCACCTGTACCCAGGAGAGGGCTCTGTCCCCCACAGGGACCAGAGGCCACGGTCCCGCTGGGGAAGGGGCAGGGAAGAGGAAAAGAATGGCTGGGTGTAGACCACCTGCTTTTCTGATGTAACCAAGTGCAGCCGCACCCTCCTTGCCAGCCGAGCCCAGCGCCCCAGCCCCGTAGGCACCGAGGCCGCGGGCAGCCTGTCCGTGCAGATGGCACACGCCCTCGGGTGGACACTGGGCCAGGTCACTGGGTTACAGCAGGTCACTAATTCGGCCCCAGGTGCCGGTGCCAGGGCAGGGCGTCTGTCCACCCCCACCCCATAGGCCCCTGGTGACCCCAAGAACCGAGTCCAGACTCCTCCCTGCAGGGCCTTTGAGCTGGCCCAGACCCTCGACTCCTGGCTCCTCCTTTTCACCCCGTATTTTGCTCCTCAGGCCTCAACCTCCTTTCTGAACTAGAAAACCCCAGGGTGTCTGCGGGGCTCAGTGGGATGAGTGTCGACTCTCAGTTTCAGCTCAGGTCACAATCTCGAGGTCTGTGAGGTCGAGCCCCATGTCGGGCTCTGTGCTGACAGCGCAGAGCCTGCTTGGGATTTTCTCTCCCTCTCTCTCTGCCCCTACCCTGCTCTTTCTTTCTGTCTCTCAAAATAAAGCCCTGTCACTGCTTTTCCCCTTCACAGACTCTATGGCTAACTAACCATGTAGGATGTGCCATTTTTTATCATCTGGGCCCCAGGAGGAGTTCCTGACCTGGGGCAGGGACTGTGTCTGTCTCGAAGCACCACAGACCCCTGCTCCTGCACGGTGCCCAGCATAGACGGGTGCCCATGAGTCCAAGTTGGGGAAAGGGAGGGAGGGAAGAAGGAAGGAAGGGAGGGAGGGAGGGAGGAAGGAAGGAAGGAAGGAAGGAAGGAAGGAAGGAAGGAAGGAAGGAAGGAAGGAAAGGAGTGGCGAGTAAGTGACGGAACTCTCCGACCTCTCCTTCATGAACCCAGGTCAGCTCTGGCTGATTGCATCCGTCTTGCCAAAGGCCCTGGGGCGCTCCTGGGGTACCAGTGAATGAGCCGCCTACAGGCCAACCCGGGCAAGTCCAGGAGGGGCACCCGCCAGCCACTGCCTGCCACCAGGGGCGGCACCGTCTTCCTGCCTCCACACGGCAGGGGCACAGCTGGGCAGAGGCGTGCCCCCTGCGCTAGGCACGCCGGTGTGGTGTGACGGCACACTTCAGAGCACTGCCAAGACAACTTGGCCAGGTTTCCACAGCCTCCTACCTGGGCACCCAGCACAGAAGGGCCCCAAATGACCCCTTTCAGTCTTGGTCTTACAGCCTACACGTGGGGTAAGCAAGGTCCATGACCCCACCGTTGCACAAGGACAAAATGGACTCGAGGTCGATCCGCCTCTCTAGGAAGAGCAGTAGTCCTGTGACTTCCCAGCTCTTGGAAGCATCTGGAAGCGAGAGGAGACGGAGGTGAAAGGGTCCAGCGCCCCCCTCCCCCACGGGCGACCCCTCCTCACCCTGTCTCACCAGGACAGCGAGCGAGCACAGTGACCAGATCTTCTGGCCGGGGCTCGGCAGCGCGTCAGGTGTGAGAGTAAAGTCGGGGCGTTGTCCGCTCGGCCAGTCCCAGCCTGTGAAGCCGGGAGGTGTGGGAACCCAAGTCCTCAACCCCCGGCCACTGGGAAGACAGACCCAAAATCCTGACCTTCCGCCGGGAGCCACACAGCACAGGCACTGAGGGGCACAAGCCACAAGCAGTGGGGAGCGGGGGTCGTCAGGGAGGGCTTCTCTGTAAAGAGCCCCGAAGGCACCCCCATTTCACAGGGTGTGCAGGTCCCTTAGGGGCACAACAGAAGAACGACCGCCCTCTCTGCTCCCTTGAGAAGCCAGCCTGCTTCCGTCACCCACGGCGTCGGCTGCCCCCAGGGAAGCCACCCTTCCCCCCTCAAAGACACACCCACCCGTGCGTCTGCCCTCAGAGACCCCCTCCTCCCACCCTCCCTGTCCCCGCATGGCCATGGGACCGAGGACCTGCAGTCCTGGAATCGCGGAGCTGGCCTGCTTCTGTACCACGGGGGCCCGCCGACTGCCACCTTGCAGCCCAGCGGGCCCTGAGAAAGGGGCCCCCCGACTCTCCTGTCCGTCTCTCACCTGATTCTCCCGCGGCCCCAGTCGTCTGTCGCCCACCCCCAGCGCGGACGCCGTGTCCGGACAGACCTCCGTGCATCTGGCCGAGGTCTTCTCCGAGAGGAGGAGGAAGTGGTCCCAACGCCCCTCCCCAGTGAGAGAGAGGGAGAGAAACGGAACATAGTGGCTTCACGATCACATCCACCAACACCGAAGTCATCTGGCAGGAGACAACCCCAGCAGCTCATCTCCCTGCCGGTCACGGGCAGTAGCGACTCACGAGCCTTGATCGCAGCCGCGCAGCCTTGCGGGAACGGCAGGAGACTCATGAGGCGAGGCCGACGGAGCAAGGCCGTCTCCCCGCAACACCTCGGTGGGCGAGAGCGACAAGGCTGCCCGGATGGCGGCCGTGAGCAACGAGACCCTGCAACCGCTGCCACAGCTTCGCCACGCGGGGCTCGGCAGGTGGCACCGCAAACCAAAGCCTGGAGGTCTCCCTGCAGGCTCGGGGCCGGCTGCCTGGATCTGGCTACACGTGCTGGGCCCGGCAAAGGGTGCAGACAAGCTGAGCTCTTGCCCTGTGACCCAAGTGCAAACTTAGAGGCCACCCTTTAGGAAAGCACAGCGTGGGGCACTCAAACAACAACAGAGTCGGAGATGAACTTTGGTACGTTGACGCACGGTAGAAAGACCCATAAGCACACCTGCTGAACGTGCCCCAGAATCCGACCTCCACGCTGCGGTGCACGTTCGGGGGCAGGGCTCGGGACCCGTGCCCGGGCAGGGCACATGGGCAGCAGGCCGGCTCCGGCACAGATGATTCTCTAACCCCGCCAACAGGGCCCAGTTCTAAATCAGGGTCCTCGAGGGCATCTGACGTCCTGCCCCTCACCACTGGGCTGCCTTGAGGACCGTCTCTCCAGCGTCTGTTCACAGCCGTTTGTGAGCACACCCGTGCCCTGGGTCTTGCTCCTAACTGTGGGAGGACCCCCGCCCCCAGCGCAGGGTGCCCCAGAGACCCACCCCCACAGGCTTCCTCTCTCGGTGGCCTCGGCTACCCGTCTGCACACTCGGACGGCTGGCCGCCACTCTGCTGCCTTCTCATCACCCCAAATTAGGAACAGCCTGGCTCACTACCTGCCAGGGCTCAGGGTCCCCCGCTTCCCGCTCATCTGTGTTTGCAATGAACTGAAAGTGAAGTTTTTGCGGTCAAACCGCACGATGCTCTGCCCCCTGGTTATGTTCCATCCTCTGTCCTGTCCCCCCACCTCCGAGTGTGCTCCCAGCCCACCCAGGTCGCAGCTTCTCCACCAGCAACTGTGGCAAAGGCCGCAGTCGTCCCCCAAAACCCGCTCCACCGGCTCAGTCGTAACACCCCCAGTTATCTGGACACACGACACCCAACAGAAGGGCAGTTCCCAGACCCTGCGGAGCTGAGTACAGCCACGTGACTAGGTTCTGGCCAAGCGGACTCCGGTGGACAGCAAAAGGCCCAGGGCGACCCCATCCTAATCCCTAGAAGCTATGACTAAGTGACCCGACATGCAAAAGGGGACTTTGTGGGTGGGATTAAGGAAAGGATCTTGAGACGGGACGGCCACCCTGGATTTTCATGGGGGGACCCAATGTAATCATAAGGGTCCTTGAAAGGGGGAGGCGGGGACCAGAACCAGAGGTCAGGCACCCCACCCGCCTCGGCCGGGTCCAAGCCGATTCCCTGGGAGGCCAGAGGCCCCAGGCCACCCCACTGCCCCTCAGCCATGTTGTCCTCAAGGTCAATACAGGCTTATCAGTGAAAACAGCAGAAAGCACTCAAGAAAACCATCAACAGAGAAAACCAGAGAAGGTTTAGTATTCCGCCACAACTTAAAAAAAGATATGAAATAATACCAATATAAAACATTGCATAGCAAATCACGTTTGTACAAAATCCAGTAAGAAAACATAATTTTATCATTTAAGATGATTCATAAAATACACTTTGCTGAGAAGCAAATCAACATCATAAACAGTGACGATCTCCCGAGCACAGCAGAGAGACACGAGCCCCGCGCTTCTCGGCGCCGTGCCCTCGCTGAGGACGCCCGCGGGGCTCGCCGCGTGGCTGGCGCCGAAGTAAGAGCGGTCAGGAGCACGGCGCCCCCTCCACCCTCGGCCACGCTCACCAGTGGCCCCAGCAAGGCACGAGGGGAGGAGGGGCCAGAGCACGTGAGTCTGTCCCCGTGCTGCGGCAGGAGGGCCGTGCCGGCCCCTCCGGCCACCACTTCACTGGTAGGTGACCTTCACGCAGAAGGCCTCTTCGTTTTTGTCTTCGTGGTCGTTGATGTAAATCAGAATCTCTTCCTCCCCGGCGCTCTGGCGAGATGCAAACCGCAGGCCGATGGTGTAGGTCTCTCCTCCCCCAACCTAGACGCACGCAGGTAAGCATCAAATCCTAGCCCCACCCCAGCCACTACTCTCTCTATTCCGGCAAGTTCTACATGCGCAACCCCAGGCTGACGGAGGATGTTAAGCTGAGGCTCCAGCCCCGGGTGCAGGGCGCGTGCGGGGCCGCCAGGCACCAGATGTTCCGAACTCCTTTCGCAGAGTCCCCGGCCACACCTGCTCTTCCCACGTCCCGGGGGACGCTTCCCGACTGAGGAAACGCCCTCCCCTGGCCACCAGGCTGCCAGCGCCGTACTTGCCTTGAAATACCCACAACGGAGGAAAGGCTAATTTGCAGGGCACTTGCAGATGAAAGCGCTGATAAGGTGAGGGCAGGCTGGCCACCAGAACCCCCACAATGGTGCCCAGATAGGGGGGCCCCAGACGCACAGGCAGAAGAGCTCAGTGAGGGGTGTCCGCTCCCCCCACCCCAGTTCAGAACGGCTCTGCTCCCTCCCGGGCTCTCAAGACCGTCACTGGATAGAAATGCTCCTAAACGCGGTGCTCACCTCACACCGCAGGGTCCAAGGGGCCCCCACACGGCCCCCCCGCCCCCCGCCCGGCGTTGCGCACCTGGAAGGACTCCTCCCTGAACTGCAGCAGGTCCGGGCGGTCGCTGAGCAGGCGGTAGGTCCTCGGGGTGGGGTAGGGGTTGGTGTAGGTGATGCGCTTGTTGGCGCCCTTGCCTTCCCCTGCGGCCAGCGTGATCTCGAAGGCCTGTGGGGGCGAGGACAGTCACCCTTCCCGAGCCGGCTCAGCTCGTGCGGCCCAACTTAGGGCACGTCCACGAATACGACAGACGGGGGCTCACCGTACAGGAGCAGCCCCACCGCCACCCCCAGGCCACAGGCAGCGGAGAAGGCAACCCCCGCCTGAGATCGGGTCGTAGGACCAGGTGACAGGTGACGAACCACCCATACCCTGTGGCCCAGCACATTGCCCCCTCCCCCACTGACCTTGGAAATGAGAGGAGGGCGGCACGAGAGGCACACGAGCCACGAGGCCACCAGCTGGTGGTAGTCCACATCGACCAGGTTGAGGTGGATGAACCGGGTCCCCGCCCTGCGGGGCGTCACGCCCACATGCAGGTCCTGCACCCCGCGAGGGGGCAGCACGAACACACCTCTGGGGTCAGTCTTCGAGAGCGGAAGAGAACCGGGTCAGGACACGGCCCCTCGCGCTGTGCAGACCAGGGCTTCCTGGACGCCCGCGGCGCAGGGAACGAAGGGAATCCCAAGGGAATCCCAAGGGAATCCCAAGGGAACCCCAGCCGTTCCGGGGTGGGGGGGCCCATGTGCCCTGCACGAGGTCAGCAGGGGCCCGAGGGACAATGCCAGCCTCGCCCTCAGTGTCACTGTGCGGCACGGTCCACATCGCCACCCATGCGGGCAAGTGCCCCCGTTGTGTGACGGTCCCCTGAGCACCAGGGCTGCCCCGGCAGGGGAGACCTCAACGAGCTCCTCTCTCCACCCTGGCAAGAGGCAGGGAGTCCGCACAGCCCCCGTGACCCGGATTCTAAATTAACTGCAGAGTCGCTCTTAGCATTTACCTTCCACCAATCCTAAATATCGGCCTTTGGGGTTTCTAGGTCACTCATCCAGGATGGCGTATCTACCAACCTGAATGAAGACGGCCAAGCCCCAAGCCTGTTCTTGGGACTCAGGCCGGCTGCAGCCAGTCCCCACGCCGTCCGTTCCCAGGGTGGGGTGAGGGTGAGGAGAGGCCAGAGAACACCCAGCGACCTACTGTCAGCTCCTGGGGGTGTGAGGTGAAAGCTCGCACTCTCCTAACCGCCTGTGTCCCCCGAAGGACAAGGGACAGGCGGGTCCGCTGGCCTGTGACGCAGGACACGTCCACGCGCTGTAAGGAGTGGAGGTGGATCCGCCATATTTGGACAGGTGTCGCCAGCCAGCGATCCCTGTGCGGGACGGAAGCACCAAGCGTGAGAGGGAAGCCAGGAGGAGGCCGACAAGGTGGCCAGGAGGACAGGGGCCAAGGGGACAGGGTGGAGCCCGGCCGCCGTCACGTTCACACCACTTGGACTCTCCACCACGACACCCTGCACGGATGACGACGCGGGCTTCTGCCAGAAATCAACAATCCCAAACCAGGGGGTCTGGGGCAAAGCGCGTAACATGGGAGTGCATGTGGGCCTAGAGGCCACGCGGGCCTGAGCTCGAGGGCCCCATCCTAGCTGCCTGGGGCCACAGGACACGGACCCTTCCTGTGAGTGGGGCTCAGGAGCGCTGCCCCTTGTCCACACAGCCCGAGACGGGCCCTGAGCTCAGTTAGCCCTGCCCCAGTCCCGGACGTGCTATTCAAAAGCCCCCAGCCGGCCCCAGTTTTTAAAGGGTCCTCAAGGGGTTGGGATAGGAGACTTCCGAAGAAAAGGTAAAGGAAAAGGGTCATTTCGACTGAGTGAGAGAAGCAGGAGGTGATGTGATCACCATCTCAGGCATCGAAGGACAATGGCCACCACCTCCTGTCTCCCCTCGTTGGAACCAGGCACCGTTCTAGCGCAGAGAGCGCCTTGGAGGGCTCTCTGTGCGTCCCCCAGGCTGCCGGTGCCTCTCTGAGCAGAGGGCGCCCTTTGCGAGGCTCCTGCCAGTCCTGGAGTCTCACCTCCCGTGACCAAAGACCCGACAACGACCCCCGTCAGGAGCTCAGGAAGGCTTGGGCCGGCCCTTCCAATGCCAAAGCCAGAAGTTTCTCACCCACGCCCGCCCCTCCAGACCTCCGGGGTTCAGGTTCTCGGACTTACGTGTAAACGAGGACAAAGAAGTCTTTGCTCTCTGGGCTCCGACCACTAGCCACCTTCAAGAACACGTCCCGTGGCTCCCCAGGGCCCTGCCGGACACAGGCACACCCTAAGGACACCGCCTGCCTGCCCACTCCAAGCCCAGCCCCCGGAGCCACACGAAGTGAAAACAGGCATGAACCAGGCTCCCTTCCCCCCAACAGGTGTTTAATTTTCAGTATTAGTCAGAATTCGCTATCTTTTTTCACTGCCAAAAAGAAAATCATTAACTTATCGATTTCATATTGAGTTCAATAATTATATTCTGCAGGAGACTTTATCCAGTTTCCTAACCAGTCATAATACAATTATTGCCATTATTCTTTACACAATGGCAATTAATAAGTGGTTTAATTACCACTCAATCTATTCACTCTGCTTCACGCCTTTTTTCTTTCATTTAAATTCAGATCATCAAAGAGCTGATCTCCTAGCAGAAGAGATGAGAATTCATGCATAAAGCTCCCACAAGGATGTCCAAATAGCCCTTGAGCACCTGAGAAAGACACCACTTAATGGAAACCTCACAATGAAGAGGCCGCAGGAGGTCAGGGGCTTGGACGACAGGAGGAGGGCTGGCTGGGAGATGGGCTAAGCGGGACTTACCACATTCTGGGTCTCACAAATGACGTTCGGGTCACTACATCGGACATGGACCTGGGGTTCTTCGCCAGGTCTTCCCACAGGAGCACCTGGTGAGGGGGATCATCCAAACAAACATCTTGGGGAGCCCGGGTGGCTCGGTCGGTTGAGCATCCGACTTCGGCTCAGGTCATGAACTCACAGCTCTGTGAGTTCGAGCCCCGTGTCGGGCTCTGTGCTGATGCCTCAGAGCCTGGAGCCTGCTGTGGATTCTGTGTCTCCCTCTCTCTCTGCCCCTAACCCGCTCACATTCTGTCTCTGTCTCTCTCAAAAATGAATAAACATTTAAAAAAAAATCTTTTCTAGACAGGCCTGGCCCGTCACAGGGGCTCAACAGATGCCCGCTGGGCGGTGGGCAATGCCACCCTACCCCAGTCCCGCCTGCTGGGGCACCGGCACCTCCGCTGGGAGCCGCGGCCTCGGGGCCTTCTCCAAAGGGAGGGACCAAAGTAAACGGGGGGCAAGGGGGAGACGACGGAACAAGGCGCCGTCGTGCTCTGAAAGCACCGGGCCAGAGCCACGCAAGTGAGTCGGGAGCGGGAGGCACGCGCGTCCTCCCCGCACAGCCCTCGGGGCCGAGAAGGCACCAGCCGCCGGCCAAGGACACGCCCCGACATCTCAGAGCACGCGGGAAGGTGGCCGTTTCAAAATCCAGAATCCAAAATTCAAAACGGCAGAACGTACGGACGGGTCACAGGTTGGAGTCCGAGCATCGGGGGATAACACGATGATGCCACTCGTGCCCCTCGGGGAAAGGCCCCTTCCCGTCCGTGGAGCCTGGCAGACGCGCGCCGCGGGGACAGCTGGGACCTGCCTGGGAGCGTGTGCCAGGGGGGCAGGCGGATGGCCTTCTTCAGGAAGGTGAGCTCCGGATGGTAGAAGCGGAAGACCTGGTCCGCCGCGGGGGGCTGGGTCTCCACGGTCACGCAGAGCACGGCGATGGGCTTGCCGCCGCCGCCCCGGAACACGACCTGCGGGAGCGGGAGGCGCCAGCGTCAGGACCGGCCCGCGGGCTCCGGAGAGCCGCACGCGCCACACCCCACGCCGGTCTGGTCTCCGCGGCCCGCTCGCCCCCGGGGGCAGGGGAGGGGCGGCCGCATCAGAAACGGGGCAGAGTCCGCGGCGACGTACGCCCACGCCGAAGGGGCGGCACCCGGCACGTGGCTGCACGCGGGCACGCCCCTGGGACACACGGGTCACGCGGGGCTGCCGCGACTGCCACTTCTCATCAGCCAGCCACGCCCCTCAAGCGCCGCTGACCAAGGTTTGCGGCCCAACGTCAGCCTCATCCCCCTCCACCAGGCGTGCGTGCGCCCCGGGAAGGCGCTCGGGGGCCTGACGCTAGCGGAGGGCAGCGGAGCACGGGCTGTTTGATTCCGGGCGGTAAAAGGGGGCTGTACCTAAAGCAGAATGGCTACGAACATAAACTTCCTTTAAAAAAAAAAAGTTACCTAACTTCTCTATCCCAAAGAGGCACTGCTGTGGACGACTGACAGGTGTCTTCCTTCCCCGAGACCTCCAGGCCCCTGAACGGGGGCAGGCAGGCAACCTTCCCACGGCCCCAGAGAGCCTGGGCCTCCATTCAGCCCCTCCACACACGGGACAGACGTTCCGCGCGGGCCTGTTCGATCGTGGAATCCCTCAGATGTACACACATACAAAGCCAGCCGTGTAAAACTACGTTCAAGCCGCAAATCGTAACAGGACGGCCACCAAGAGCCCACATCCCCGCGGGGACAGCCCCGCCATCCACACCGCTGAGCCCTGGGTGCCCCGCCAGCCCCGCCCGAAGAAGCCGCCCTTCCAGACTCCAGGGGCGCCGTCCTGGCTTCTCTTTGCTGGTTCCCCACCTTCGGCCCCTCGAGCAGAGCTGCGCGTGGTTGTGCCTATTCGGACCTTCAACCGAAAGGTCTCCGTCCCTGTCTCACGCGTGCTCACCCGGCTGCGAGAGCAGCTCCCACGGGCCCATCATCTGTGCCCGGACCCTCTGGCCAGAACTGCACCCAACGCTGAGACTTCAAGCCAAACACCTCCACGCATGGATCCAGCTGCCCATGCAGGGCCAGGTCTCTCTACCCCCCTGCTCTCGCAGCTGGGCCCCCCCACACCAGGTCTCTGCTCCCCAGGCGGCTCCTGGAAGCACAGAGGACAGCCAGGCTCCGGAGAAGGGAAACTTCCGGTCAGCCTCACCCAACAGGAGCTCTCCCTACAGCGGGGCTTGGATCCACACCGCAGACCCTGAACGGCAGGATGGCGCCCTCCTCGAGACAAGTCTCAGGCTCACCACCCACGCTGAGCCCCCGAGTCTTAGGATTTCTGGCTTCTTCCCTCTGTTCCCTAGCACAAGTGGGGGCGAGTAGCCACTTTCTGCCATTTCTGCCTCCTTGAAGGCTTCGAATTCTGGTTTTACCCTTCCAGTGACTTGGTAACATCAGGAGTTAGCCTAGTTAACGGTGCTTTGAAAGGGAGGGCGGTGCCAGAGGGAGGGCAGGTCCAGCGTCCAAGGCCGGCCTCAGCCGAGAAGCAGCAAATATAAACCTGCGTTCACAATGAGACTCCAAAAACTGGGCCATCTCTGGAGGTTGCTAGGGTACAATTCATTATTTTGAAAACTGATAAATAAAATGAAAGAGTCCAACATGGACCCTGACTTTCTGGTGTAAAGTATCTTTCAGGCACAGGGCGCCTGGGGGGCTCAGTCGGTCGGGCGTCCAACTTCGGCTCAGGTCATGATCTCACGGTTCATGAGTTCGAGCCCCATGTCGGGCTCTGTGCTGATAGCTCAAAGCTTAGAGCCTGCGTCAGATTCTGGATCTCCCTCTCTCTCTGCCCCTCACCCACTCACGCTGTCTCTCCGTCCCTCTCTCTCTCTCTCTCTCTCTCTCTCTCTGTCAAAAATAAACATTTTTTTTTAATTTAAAAAAAAAAGACGACATTTCAGGGCAACCGCACTGCTGGTGGGAAATGCTTATTTCCGGCAGAATCACAGCAAACAAGCACAGGGAGAAGGAGAAAAGTTGAATCGCCCCGTTTTCCACCCTGAAAATGAGCGTGGGCAATGAGTCTGAGGTGGACAGCAGAGGCAGGGCACGGGATCACTGGCCCGGACTCACACAGACCAGAGACAGGCGACCACAGAGTGGACTGTTGGCGGCACGGCAGGGACAGTGGCACCGTCCTCACGTGTCAGGCACACAGACTGAGGCAATCGTGGATGAGCTCCTAAGATTTCTGGGGTTTGCTTTCAAACTCCAAATTCACGTAAGGAAAAGGTATCAGCCTCTCGGATTTCATCGACAGCCCTAATAAAGCGCTGACGTATTCCTTAAGGCAAAGCTGTGCCTCCACGTCTAGGTAAAATACAGCCATTTGCACTGGTGATGGGGCTGTGGGCACCAGCTGCCACCACGGTGAGACGGGGACACAGGCCTGCCATTGGGAGCTGGCTCCTCATCTGGGATTCACTGGAATCCTCTGTCCTCGGCAGCGATGGGGCAAAACCTTGTCGCTTCTGTTTTTACTTTCAAACTACTTCAAACGGGCATTTGTCTCCCCCAGAAAAGCTTCAGAAACTCCTAACAACAAGCGTCCCAAGCTCTCACTGAGAACATTCTGAAGGCAGGCAGCTGTGTGTGCAAACACGCTTCCCTCAGAGGCGGCAAGAGGATCCCCAGAAGTAGCCCTCCCCCGCCCCCTGCACTGACTCTAGGGGACGCGGGAACGCCGCGGACGAGGGTCACGGGGCCCGTCTGACCCCCGTGTGTGGTGGCCGCATGCTGGGACAGCTGCACTTGCAGGGCCGTGGGGTGGCACACACAAACCAAGAGCTGCAAGGTGCCAAGCGGCCAGGGAGACGCTTCCACCCCAGACGCCCACCCGGAGGCTGTACCGGTATCGGCTGAAGCTGCCACCGCCCCGTCAGGACACGAAAGTCCACCTCTGGGGGCCCTGCCCCGCCACCACCCTCCCTGGGAGCAGGGGCAGGGAAGGGCCGAGGCCGGGACCCAGAGGCCGAGTAACAACAGAAATCATGAACACCTCACTGGGTCAGCTCAGAGGACACCTGGCTCTCACCGCAAGACCCTGCGAATGTCGGGGACCAGAGGCCTCCCGCCCCTTTACCTTGGCGTGCTTGGTCGGCGTTGCACTGCGCTTCTGGGGCGATCCGGGGTCCGTGCCCTTCTCAGAGCTCGGCTCAGCAGGGGCCTGTGAGACACCAATTGGCACCAGTGAGTCACGGGATGGGAGTCGGAGGCTGACAGGCACTGTAGAAACAGTTGTCCCCTTGGGGCCCCTGTGCACAGTGTCCTTTGCTCTCACGATAACCATCCAGGCGGCCGCTGTCACGAACCAGCCTTGCTACCCCAAAGAGGAAGCAGGAGCTGCCATGAGCCCTGCAGGCCACCAGACACGCGACCCGCTCTGCCTGAAGCCAAAGGCCTGATCTTCACTGTCCCTACGACCTCTTGTCCCAAAAGTGCACCCGAAGAGCCTGCATAGGGATCTGTGTGCCTCCGAGAGTCCCTCAGGCCCCTTTAAGTGAGGAGCCCTGTCCTACAGAGCTGACCTCAAAAGTCAATAAAACAGACGAACCGCGCGCCTCGCGCCCCCATCACACGGGCACGTAGCGCTCACGTCCCTCGATGGAAACCCCCACGCCCACATTTCCCGCAGCAGCGCACACGCCACGGAAGACATGGGCAAACAGCATTAACTAGAGAACACAAAGTGCTGGGAACTTTCAACCCGTTCGCTCTTCTGAGGGAAGGGGCGGTTCTGTGCCCACGCGGATAAGAGCATTCAGAGGGGACGGGCCGGCCCTTCCCGAGGCCCGCCGTGGACACACACGCGCAGGGGCCGGTGGAGCGGGTGACACCCGAAGGCTAATCGGCCTGCAGCACGGAGGGACAGGCAGAAACGGGCCACCGCTACTCAGCCTGGCGCGATTCCCCCGCATGCCTGTCCAGCCCGGCCGGCCCTGGAAGGGCGGCCTCCCCACCTGCCCCACGGAGAAGGTCTGGTATTTGAAGGGGATGTGGGCGGTCTCCCGGGGGCGCAGGAAGAGCTGCGGGGCGAGGCCGCCCCGCAGACGGAACATGTCCTCTTCCACCGGCGTGTGCAGCTTGGCCGCGTCTTTGAAGAACCTCCACTCCCGACTGTCCGAGATGATGCTAGAAGGTGGGGGAGACGCGCTGCTGAGGCAGAAACGTGCTTCCTGGCGAGTCCCCTGCCCGCCCGCTCAGAGATGGCACCGGGGACGGAGGACCCCGTCGGGGCCGCCGCTCACACGCACCTCAGCTCAGGGTTGTCCACCTCGATGGTCACCGTGTGCTGCGTGTTGTGGGGGTTCCGAAAGGCGAACTCGAAGAACTCGGCGGTGCCCAGCGTGACGTGCACGGTGTGCTTCGTGGTGATGGCCAGGCTCAGCGCGCTGGTGATGCTCTCCGCCTTCGTGCGCTCCCGATAGGCGGCAATGACCTGCAGGTCGCGTGCGTGCTGTGCGCGGACGCTCTGCTGAGCCTGCGGGGACACGGGTGCCCAACCGGGCCACAGTCCCGGCCTCACTCTCCCTCTCAAGGACTATGTGGCCACCTCCCCCCCCCCGCCCCAAATACCAAATTTCTTCTGGGATCACCACCAACCCCCTCCTCAGCCACCTGGGTTGGATGGGACTGGCCCGCCCCAGCTCCAGAGGACAGAGAACAACGGGTCTACGCAGCACTCCAGGCTCCTCGGTGCCCTGTCGAGGTCAACCCCCGGGGAGGCAGGGTCCGCCCTGCGTGTTCCCAAGAGACCACAACCGCCCGTGAGGCCAGCTCCCCCCAGGGCCTCGAGGCTGGCGTCTGGGTGTAGTGGGGAGTTGAGTAGAAGCAGAGGTTGTCAACAAAAGAGGAAAGAACGGCCTCAGAACGAAGACGGGACAGGCTGGCTGCGCAGGTCTCCAGCGTGGCAGCAGGAGCCTACTCTGCGAGCAGGGGCCCGGATGACCTGAGCTGGGCCAGAGTCCAGACAGTGGGCACGCTGCCTCAGTGGGGCTCAGCCACAGGTCCCTCATCCACCTCCTGCCTCGATGCCCTGACTCCTTGGCCTTGGCCAAAACGGGGTGTTCTAGAGGCCAGAGGCCGGCCTGCATCTTTTGTGTGACTTACTAAGGAGTGAGGCCCGTGGAGGCTGCCCCACAAGATCTAAGACCTAGAAGGGGACCCCCACACTGGGGAGGACCCGTGCTGAGAACCTCTGAACACCAGGGAGGCCCAGGCATCAGAGGGCAGGGCCGCTTGGACGCCTGTGGACTTCACCTCAAGAGGTAAGGACAAAATTTGGTGTAAATTATTTGGATATTGACTTTCCAACATCCTTTGCCCCCCGCCCCTGGCAAGGGGAGCCTTCCATTTCTCCCTGTGGATCTAGAAACAGGAGGAGGGTTGTGTCCACACTGGAGGCTTCCCTACACGGACACCGATGATTAGCGCTTCTTCACAGAGTACGGGGCAGCTCGGCCAGACAAAATTTAGGCCGAGAAACAGAACACAGAGCGGCTTTCCAACCAAATTGAGGCAGTGCACTATTCTGACCCATTCCCAAGTTGTGGGGACAAAATCTGAACTGCCCCCCAGTGGATGACACACAGCAGGCTCGAGGGGAGAGGCCGGGGCAGGGCACCACGACATCACTGCCTGGTTTAGCACAGACCACACGGTGAAAGGCCACAGGCGGAGTCGGCATGACCCTGCGGGTTGTGAGGAGGGCTCCTCGCCGGTCGCGCGCCCTTCCATGCATACCACAGAGGCGGCTATTACCAGGAGGCCTGGGCCTCCCTCCACCCCACTGACACGGGCGACTTCTCTGATAGAAAGTTCTGGAGTAGGAGCCAGGCAGCCACAGCCCTGCCCTCCCTTGCCTCTTCCTCTTGGGACCCGCCTGCCTGGACACAGCATCAGGTGCTCACTCTGGTCCTCGCCCACGGTGCGGGGTGGCGGGGAGAAGGTGCCGCCGTATGGCCTTGCCCGGGAGGCTCGGGTCTGGCCTTAGCTCCATACTCCGTGGCTCGAGCACCGCGCCAAGTCTCCAGGATCCGCTTTACGGTCACTAGAGTCATCAGTACCAGAGGTGACACTTTGGTCTCCCTCTGCCATACTCCTGACTTCTCAATTCAAGATCCAGGCGGGCAAAGGGTGAGGACACTTACCGGATCCCTCGGGTCCCAACAGGCAGCAGAGCCCCTCCCTGCATGTCCCAGTGACCAGGTCAAGGGCGAGCGCGTTACCCTGCTCTGGTTGGGCAGCTCTCCTCCGTGGCACTTGGCACAGGATGGCCACGTGAAATGGGGGTACTGCTGCCAGACGGCTACCGTGAGGGACGATCCGGGGGCTGCGGGAGCGGGAAGAGGCGGGGGCGGGTCCCAGGGGCTGACAGCAGCAACCTAGGACCGCCTGGCAACACCAGGCTCAGAGTGCTGGGCACCTGCTCAAACACGGAACAGCTGGTCTGGAGCCCAGGCGGAGGGCCCTGGGGACCCCACTGCTGCACAGACCTGCGTGCGCTGGGCTTTGTCACTGCCGCCTCAGAGGACCCCCCCCACACACACACACACACAAGGAGACAGCCTGCCAGCCCTCCTCCCCAGGCTCAGGGGGCGGAGAAGGGGCATTTGTGGAGAAGGCGCCCAGACCGAGTCCCGCAGCCTGGGACTCACACACAGCACACAGCAGCTGAGGCTGACCGACGCCAGAAGGCAGGGCTGGCCACTGCCCCGGGCACCGGACACAGATGAAGGGGGGCCACCCGCAGGTGGAGGCAGTGACTGTCCCAAGCAACAGCCAGGACACGAACACGGGGACCTGGCCTCTCTCCACGCTCTCCCACTGGCCCAAGAAGCCCCCAGGCCATCAGCATCCCTCGAGTCCGTCACGACTGCCGGGGAAGAACACCACACCCAGCGCTGTTCTCCGCCTCCCGAGGTGCAGCCTCCGGGGCCCAAGACCACCAGGCGGCATGAACCCGTCAGGCACCAAGGACCAGGCCAGGGGCTCAGCGCCTCTGCCGTGACAGCCTCTCCAGTTCCAGCGCTCCTCGCCCAGAGGACGGTGGATGCCCTGAGCTCCTACCCTCTCTCCCGGAGACGGTTCTAGATGCGAGGGAAAGTGCCGCGTACCCGACAAGCCAAGTCACTCTCAAGATCATGAGAATTTGGTGTAACGTTTCCTCATACTTAGAAATCCAATTACTTCCAAATTCACTGCTGTATTCAGAATGAGGGCTCCGAGCTGCTGAACCTCTACCAGAACGTGTCAAATAGGAGGAGACGCTTCCCCCGCCCCCGATATAAGAAGAACGACGACACCAGCGCCGACTCTGGCAGCTGCCTCACTGAGCACGTGCAGTGCGCCAGGCCCACCGCCCTCCGGGGCAGGGCTGCTGGAGAGCCCAGGTGGCTACCGACAGAGCCAAGGGGCCTCGGAGCCACCAGGCCCCTCAGCAGCTGCCGTAGGGGAGGAGGCCCATCCAGACCCCAGCCCCGGCAGCTCACTCCGGGCCTCTCCTCTCCCACCACACTCTACATCTTGCTCGCTGAGCTGTCTGCGCCTCTCTCCCTACAGCCTCCGCCTGAGGGCGGGGAGCCCTCTTCCCCAGCTTCTGGGAGCACCAAGGGCCGAGCAGGCTTTGCCCCTGGAGAAGACACATCTCTCCAGACACCTGCCTGCCTTGATGTAGACGGTGACCCTCAAACATCTTTCTCGAGATCCCTGCGGCTTCTTGATTCCAGAAACCCTTCAGGTACAACCACCCTCCTGTCACTTTGGTGCCGCACGATTTTACACCAGGCTCTTCTTGAGATTTTTAGCCCAAAATGGGAAGTTTTCTGGTCGGGATGACCAGTTGATTTGCACTGACAGCCCAAGACACGGAAACCGTTCGCAGCTCTGACCCCAAACCTGGGGGACCCTCAGGATCCCCCACGGAGCTTCTGAAGAGCCCCGGTTCCCAGGACCCCCGGCCCGACTGGACACAGGATTTGCAGGCGTGCCGCCCAGGAATCGGCTTCTGTCAAAGCTCTCCAGGTAATTCTGGCTTGAAAACCTCCCTTGATGGCTGAGAAGGGCATCTCCCCTACATTCTACAAGTAGGATTTGGGAGGGAGAGAGAGAACCACGCGGGGGAAGAGGAGACAAAGGACAAGGCTTCTTTTGCTCACAATGACTTTGCCCCCCACCCCCTACCCTGCACGGGGACACCCCGGGGGCGGCGGGGGATGGACGAAGCCCTCACCAACATGCTGGCCCCCCAGCAGCTGAGCTCTCCTCGGGACTCCTGAAGGCGCACGGACCTCATCCGCTCCAGCTTGCGCCTGCGGACGGCGTCCCCCTCGCGGCCGGCGCCCTGGGGCCCTTTGCTCCTGCGCTGCGTGGGCACAAACAGCATGGCGGCCAACTCACAGTCCACATCAGCCAGCTTCTGTGCTTGGACCACGTTTTTTACTGCTGGAAGGTTCAAGAGGGAGCAAGAAGTTAAAGTGTAGAGTTTACGTTCTTTAAGCAGACCCGGCAACGGGCCTCCAGCCACCTCACCCAGGGAGGGAGCCCAGCGATACGGACGAAGATGGTAATCCTATAACCTGGTCTCCACGGTGTCCCTCCCTGCCTCCCTCCCTTTACTAGCCTTTCAAATGAAGGAACTGATCTTGGTCCTTACTGACAAATTAATACACTATTAGATGATTTTCCAGAGGAGAAAAAGATCAGCGTTCTAGAAGATGATGCTCCCTGGATTCTCAAGGGCTGCCGACACCCTCACCCAGGACATCCACCCCTCTGCGCTCTCAGGTCCTCAGACCCACCTGTGAGCTCCCATCAGGAATCAGGGGCTCTGAGGAGTTGCCCACTTGGACTGAAGCCCCAGGCGGCTCAGGAGTGGGTGGGGCTCAGACCAGACCCGGCTCTAGAGCTCATGCCCTTGACTCTGCACCTGGCTGCCTCTAGACAGCCAGGCCCCCAGGGCATCGACTCCTTTGGGGGCCTCTGCTCAAACCACGGATGTACACGAAAGCCATGTTCGCAGACAAATGGAAGCCAAAATAGGCCAGGCACCAGCAGGAGCCTGAGGGTGCTGCACTCCCTCAGGTGACAAAGCCAACACGTGGCTCACACCAGGTCACAAGCTGACACACGAGGTTCCCGGACCACCACTCAGCTGGCGCAGGTGGGCAGATGAGAAGGAGCACCCAGCTTAGGACTGGGCCCTCCCTGACTCCTGGGACCAGCAGACCCCACGGGAAGTGAGTGTCTATTTTAAAGGTGTTTAGCTGCTTTTCAGACGCCATGAGTTGGTTTAGACTAGTAAAATGTCCACCCCCAAACAATGTTTCTCACATCTGCGGTACAGGCATGTGCGGGGGGCGACCCCACCCGGGCAGGGTTGGAGCGGCCTGAGGCCCACAGTCCCAAGGGGAGGAAACGGGCAAGAGACAAGCAAGGCTGGGGGTTAATCCACGGGCTCACGTGTCAGACTGCGTCACCCAGTCCCAAAGAAACCAGAAATGGGATTCCAGCACTGCAGAGAGCCTAGAAGCACTTCCTCAAACTCTGCACAACGTCCCGCTTCCCGAGCCTTGCCCGGTGGGGGAAGACAGGCTGTCCGATGAAGCGCCCCGTCCTCTGGCTTTGATCAAACAGGCCCCGGGTCGGGAACCAATGACTCCAGAGACTCTCAATTCGCTCAACAAACCCTCACCGGTCACAGCTGCCTGCGTTGTCTGGCAGAGCCCCTGACCTGCTGGGTCCCGAGGCCGTGCCTTTCACACATACTCCTAGCCTGTTCTTGGACCGGCCAGGGATGGAGAAATACCAGCCCCTAAGTGGGAAGTCTGGATCCCCACCCAAGTTCACCACCCTTACCCACTCAACGGGCCACATCACAAGACCTCCTCTGCCTCGGTTTCTTCAACACTACAACCAGGAAGCCTGGAACGCCTCTCCGCCTGACTGGATCACAGCTCTCAGACCCCTCTGAGCATCTGGAGCCCTGGGGCCCCTCTCCCAGGAGAGCATACGAACACCCACGAAGTCTTGGCTGGAGTTTCAGGGAGCTTGTGGGGTCCCGGAGGCCTCGAGGAGCGGGGGCACGGGTTCAAGGCCAACAGCATCAGAGGACCGTCCACACGGGAAGCGCAGGGCAGTTGTGGATCCACACCCGGTGGCCTACAACATGGGGACACTGCCCGGAGGGCGCACCCCGCTTTTCGTCCCACCGACACCTACTTTGCTTCCAGGTCTGCGGGTTATCTAAGAGGACGGAAACCCCTGGACGCTCCCTGCTATGAACAACATTCTCAGCAAGTGCAGCCTTACTCCCAGGCTCCGTAATGCTTTATTCCTCTCCCCGCCGTGGGGTTTTCAAATTTGCTTTTTAAAACTCAGTCTCCGTGCATCCTGACCTTTTCTTCGTTTCCTCTTCCCCTGCAGATGGGCAGCTATCCAAAAACACATGCTACTCGCAGGATTGGAATCTGTCTACAGAACAGCGCAGACAGCCTCCACAGAGCACGGTCTCCAGCGTGCTGGGTGCTGGGGCGGCCTGCCGGCCACTCAGGCAGGCACTGAGCTGGACACGACGGCCACGGCGCTGCCCCAGATCCAGAGGGACGGCAAAGCCCCACCCGGGCCCACACGTGCACCTGCGTGCATGCGCGCACACACACAGCCCTCACTCCACCCCACCCCCACACCAATCTCACATGCAAGTGACCCAGCTGCCCCCGCCCACTCCCCACTCACGTCTCGGCGCCCCGCGCCTGAGCAGGCTGCCTCCCTCGAAGTGGCCGGTTCTGTCATTTGAGATGACCCGTGACCTGGAGGGTGGCAACGTGCTGGAATCCCTTCCTCTCTGCTCACACACGTGACCTAAATGAAGTAAGTCATACAGAGAAAGACAGATACCATGTTTTCACTCCTACATGGATCCTGAGAAACTTCAGAGAAGACCATGGGGGAGGGGAAGGGGGAGAAAAAGTTAGAGAGGGAGGGAGCCAAACCATAAGAGCCTCTTGAGGACTGAGAACAAACTAAGGGTAGATGGGGGGTGGGGGAAAGGGGAAAGTGGGTGATGGGCATGGAGGAGGGCACCTGCTGGGATGAACACCGGGTGTTGTATGGAAACCAATTTGACAATAAATTTCATAAAAAAAAAAAAAAGGGGCGCCTGGGTGGCGCAGTCGGTTAAGCATCCGACTTCAGCCAGGTCACGATCTCGCGGTCCGTGAGTTCGAGCCCCGCGTCGGGCTCTGGGCTGATGGCTCAGGGCCTGGAGCCTGTTTCCGATTCTGTGTCTCCCTCTCTCTCTGCCCCTCCCCGGTTCATGCTCTGTCTCTCTCTGTCCCAAAAATAAATAAACGTTGAAAAAAAAAAATTAAAAAAAAAAAAAAAAAACAAAAAAAAACCAGCATAAGGTATTAACACTGAAAAGGAGTCTGATGAGACACATCAATATTCCCTGCAGGAAGTTCTGGTTTGCAAAGGGCCTGTCCGCACCCCCAGCCTGCTAACACCCCAAAATGGCACGCTGGGTCCCGAATCTGCTTGGTGGTCGAGACGCGTCCGCTTCCCCACAGCGAGCTCAAGCTGCAGGTACTCAGGGCGCCTGCTCAGACTCAGGTCGTGATCTCCCCAGCAGCCTCGTGATGTGGGACGGCTGTCACACCCCGGCGCCAGCCTTTCCGATGTCACCCTGCTCAAGGAAGGCCTCTGTGCACGTCCACAAAACCCTGACAACACGCTGAAGGTAAAAGAGCCTCCACAAGCTAGAATCTTCTGGAGCTGTTCCCATAAAGAAGCCTCAGACAGAAGCATGAGCTTCAGAGGGATGGGGCACGAGCCCAGAGGCACAGGGCACCGCACAGCTGCCCAGGCTGCTAATGGGCCGATGTCTGCGAGGCCCGGGGACAAGGAGTGTTTGCCTGCAGAAACATCTCTCCCGGGAGGGAGGACGGAGCCTCGGTGCCCGGACACGACTCCCACTGCAAGGAGGCAGAGCACAGCTGATGACGTCAGATTTCCAATGAAACACTCGTGCGGCTGGCTTCCCTGAATCCCACTGGCCGGGGCGGAACACCTGCAGGTGTGGGGCGTCCTGGCGATCTCTCTGGGAGTACCCCCTCCCCGCCTCCACTCTGCCCAGGGGAGGACAGGACAGAGTGGCTTCCCGGCTCCACTCTGCCCTCCTCTGCCTCTGTTCTGCCAGAGGCGGCCGCTCTCAAGGGCGAGCCCGGCGCCGGGCACACGAGCACGCCCGTGACCACGGTGTGAGCAGGTCCTCAGCAGTGGTGACAAAAGTGACATTTTCATCTCCAGCTGCCTGACAGAGGGTCTCCCTCTCGACGGGTTCGGAGCTGAGGTTGGGGAGGAAACGCCTGTCCTTCAAGGCAGGTCACGTGGTCTCTGCCGGCCACCAATGGGGCCACTGCTGCAGCCGCCCCTGCAGACCCCAGGGATTAGCAGCTGGACCCTGCAAGCGCAGCCGGGGACCCCAAAGATGTGGGTGTGACAGCAGACCACTCTCAGGAGGCCAGCAAGGACAAAGGCTCTAACCTGGGCGTGGGGGAAAACGCTCGATTCAAAAATGACAGATCACCAGCTCTGGCCAAATCAAGGAGTGACTCACTCGGGGTGGTTGAGAGGCCGGCGATAAACGGTAAGCAGGGTCCTCCCCTCTGGGGACTTTCATCCTTCTCGTTTGCAAATTCCTCGGTCGTCTTGAGCGCCTTCTGAGCATCCCAAACCAGACTGGCCTTCCCCCCAGCCTTCCTGCGACAGGAACTGCTCCTGGTCACCCGCCCTACTGCCCACAGGTGCTCACAGCTCCACAAACAGCCCCGGCAGGCGTCCGCGGCCTCCCACGCCCCGTCAGGGAGACCACCGCCTGGGGCAGAGGCGGAGCCTCCTCTGACACAGCACCTCACCTCAGGCCTGGGGAGCAAGGGGTCAAGCCACTTGCCCACAGCAGGCAGAGAGCAGTCCCCGAGCCCAGGCGCCGCCTGCCGGGTGCACGCCAAGTCACTGTGACACGCCGGACAGCAGGACTGCCTCCTCTGCAGCAGGCCCCTCACTCGTCCGGCCACTAAGGCGGCCGCTAAGGTGACAATCCCACCCGTGCCGGCCCTGTGTCCTGAGAACGCGCTTCTGGAGCCCCGAATGTTCTCCATCTCTGCTCTGCTGGGAAGCTGAGAACTTGCCCACAGGGGTCCACCCACCGCCCACCCTCTGTGACAGAAGCTGTGAGTCTCCTGCCAAACACACTCCTCTCATCTCCCGGGGGTCTGTTTACCCCAGTGTCACAGGCTTGTGATGCTTGTCCCCAAGAACAGAACCTGGTGTCAACATCCCTTTGCTGGGATCGGCGGCTGCTGACGCCTCAGGGCTGCTTTGTCCCCTCAAGTCCAAGAGGAACAGAAGTCGAGGCAAGACGGGCCCCCCGCTTGCTCTCCACCCGTTCGTGAATCTCTCACCACCAGGCCAGGTCACCATGGCCAGTGCTGGTCGAACACCCCCACAAGGCAGAACCAGCAGTGTCCCCAAGAAGCCCCGGGGCCCCTAGGGGGACAGATGGGCAGGGACACACAGCCTGGTCAAGCAGGGCCAAGCTCCTGCTCCCAGGAGCACAAGCCCCAAGTCTGACCCTCAACGCCCTGGTGCCAGCCAGCCACAGGTGCCCAGTTCCTGCCGCCAGCTGGGGCTCCTGGCTCGCAGCGCGGTTTCTTCCTGGTGAGGAGGGCGGCGTGGGGCCAGAGGGTCTCGCAAGCTCCCCACCCCACCCCGAGGACCCGCTCTGTCAGTCACCTGGCAGTGGATTCACGCCACTCCTGAGCGAAGCTGGGAACCGTCTGTGACCCTCCCTGAAGCACAGGCCAGGCGGCCTTCACCGCAGTCTTGCTGAAACGCGCAGACTGGTGACAGCTCCACTGGGAGGGACGCACGGAAACCCGGGGAGCACACGCAGGGCGGGGTCTGGTGCAGACAGCTCGCGGGGGCGGCCGGCGTCCTTGGAGCCCCGCCTCTCAGGAGGAGGGACGACGGTCACCAGAGCGTGCGGTCACCAGAGTGTGCCAGAGTGTGCGGGCGGGACCAGCAGGACCACGTGGTCACCTCCGGACGGACAAGGGCCTTCCCTGAGCTCCACCATTTCCTCTGACGGTATCTGTGCTCACATCGGTGATTCATTCGGAAGCGGGAAAATAAACCGGATAAGATGAACGTACACGTGCTTCCTCAAGGCCCGGACGCAGCGAAGACACAGGCCTCCTCCGGGCACGGTCCGCGATCTCAAACTGCTGCGGGTTTTCTTTCCCTTCAGGGAGACTGGGTTAAGCTGCGGACCCACATGTTTGCTGTGGGAGCAGAAACGGCCTCCAGGCGGGCAGGGCTCCCAACGCGGCGGCCGCAGAGCATGTCACCGCTGTCCGGCCCCAAATCCAGGCTCTCTGTCAGAGCGCACACCACCTGGTCCTCCTTCGGCCCTAACAACCCGGGGATCCACCCACGGGGCTGGGGATCGGGGCAGCCCCTCACTCTCCCGGGATGCCCCCAGGAAGGGCTGCAGACACAAGTGATAACTGAGCTTCCCGATGAGCCACAGCCACACCCACACCCCACAGCCAGGACCGCTGGGACGGGACAGCATGGCTCTCGCGATCCCTACGTGACCCACGATCACCGAGAGACACGGCAAACGAGGCCACAGAGACCATCACGGAGCCCATCGGAGCCGAGAGGCCGCCGGCAGGAGCACCACCCCCACCACGGGAAGATTCACGGGAGGCCTGGGCGCGGAACGGGCCCCTCGTCCCGTGGCCTCGCGCTTCACCCCACGCACTGGGAATGCAGAGCCACGGAGCATCATCCGGGAGAGGCCAAGCGGGCACTGTGACACCGGCAATGACCCCGCTCCCGTCCCCCGGAGGCTCACACGGCCCTCATCCGATCTGCAGGCCTGTGCCTGCAGCTCGGCGCAGAACAATCGGTTTTATAAAGAGACAAAAGCTACGACACCTCTTTGTTTTATCCGAAAAATGCAAAATTTACACAGGCAACCACAGCGCGGCCGCACGGACACAAATGTGCAGCTCGGCATCTGTCCTTTGTCAGCCCCCCTCTGCGTCCTCGCCCCGGCCTCGCGGCAGCCTCTCCAGCTCTCTCCCCTCAGGCGCTATCGCTCTCTGGCAGGCAAAGTATGGAAATGACAATTTAAGATAACATATAATGGAGCTAATCTTTCTTCTGAAGATAAGATTTAAAACCCGGAGTCACTGCACATTTGTGGGCTGGTGAATAAACATAAAAATAACCAACGCAATCTCAGAAACAGAGTGCCTCTCGAAGCTCCCTCGCTCGTGTGAGCTTCTGAATGATGTCTGCTTCTCACATGAGGCTCATTTATTTCTCCAGAACCTAATTGAGTTTTGCTGTTTCCATATTGTCTGTTTTCAAGGCTGCCTCGGATCCTACATTTGTAAACAAGCAGGCAGAAACCTCCAACCTGACTTAATGAGCTGTGCCCTCCTCCTGCTGCGGCCGCCCCAGCCCGCCCGCCTCTGCACCGCCCACACGGCCGGATGGGGCCCATGGGGCTCCAGGCTTTAAAGTCGGGCTGGGCTTTGAGGAATGGAAAATTCCCCAATAAAACGAGAGAGGTTTGAGTCCCATCTAGACAGACACGGCTCCGGAAACCTCAAATGGCTTGCTTCCATCCTGCTTGCCATTTCACCCCAAAAACCCCAACCCTTCCACAGGCCCCTCAAGGGAGACTGCGTGGGCTTGCCCTCTGGCCCCACAGGCCTCACTCCGGCCCTCTTCCCTGCGGGGGGCACAGGTAGGCGTGCCCGGCCCAACGTCCTGTCCATCAGGGCCTCGGTGGAGCCTCCAGAACGTCCAGGCGGGACCACCGTAGCCCCGCCCAGCACAGCCCAGCGCCCTGCTACCCACACGGGGACGGAGGAGCATCCGGGCTGCGCTCAGGGTCTCTGGGGAGCAACCCTCGGGACACCGTCAGAAGAAGGTCGGGGCGCTAGGCTCTAAAGAAATGTGTTTCTCTGTTCCTTCATCCCCAAGCTGCATGGAGGTCGAGGAACACTTCTTGCCTCTCTCGTGATGAGGTAATTCTACGGGCTGATGCTCTAGATGAAAATCTCCCCTGAAACCAGGCATTTCATCTCTGTGACAGGGATGCCCCATAGACAGCACCAAGAAACAAAACGTGGCCAAGGCTGAGATGATCAGAAATCGGGAACACCAGGGGTGCCTGGGGGGCTCAGTCGGTTGAGCGTCTGACTCCAGCTCAGGTCATGATCTCACGGCTCAGGAGTCTGAGCCCCGTGTCAGGCTCTCTGCTGTCAGCACAGAGCCCACTTTGGAACCTCTGTCCCCCTCTCTCTGCCCCTCCCCCGCTCACATATGCACGCACGTGCTCTCTCTTAAAAATAAATAAACGTTTAAAAAAATAGGTTTAAAAGAAAAGAAATCAGGAACACCAAACAACTGGTGCCAGGACAGGCTCGGGGGTCAAGAGCAGACCTAGTGGTTGAGGACAGGCTCAGGGGTCAAGGACAGATGCCCAGTAATCAAGGACATATTCCCAGTGGTCAAGGTCAGGTGTCCAGTGGTCAGGGACAGGTGCCCAGTGGTAAAGACAGAAGTCCAGTGGTCAGGAACAGATGATCATGGTCAAGGGTAGATGCCCGGTGGTCAAGGACAGATGCTCATGGTCAGGGACAGATGTCCAGTGGTCAGAGACAGATATCCAGTGGTCAGGGACAGATGTCCAGTGGTCAAGGATAGATGGTCAGTCGTCAAGGACAGATGCTCATGGTCAAGGACAGGTGCTCAGTGGTCAAGGACAGATACTCACGGTCAAGGACAGAGGCTCATGGTCAAGGACAGAGGCTCATGGTCAAGGACAGGTGCTCAGTGGTCAAGGACAGATACGCACAGTCAAGGACAGAGGCTCATGGTCAGATGCTCAGTGAGTAGTCAAGGACAAATGCCCAGGGGTTGAGGGCAGACTCAGTGGTCAGACGTGAGAGATTTTCTCAATTCCTACTGATTACGTGATGCCCACGATACGGCCACGAGGGCGCTCACGCACCAGCTGGGAAAATGAGCGTCCACCCGGGAGACGGCACAAGGCCAGGCAAAGCTACGGGGCCTCTTACCTATGTTGGCCAGGGTCAGGTGTAGCCAGCCCTTCACCACCGCGTAGACGCCGATGGGCTGGATGCTGCCAAGCCTGGTCACGTCCCCACTCACCACCACGTCCTGTTCATATTCGGTCGCCACGACCTCGAGCTCGTGCGAGACCTGCACGGCCGGCCGCCCCTGGCGAAGGAGATGCTGCAGAGAAAGCGGCAGTCAGAGGGCGGCCAAGGCAGAGCTCACCTGCTGAAAACCTAAGTCCTCTCGGGTTTTCCCGCAAATTCTTTAATAAAGTGCACCCGATTCACCAAGTAAACGCCACGGATTCACAAACAGGCCCGGCAGCCACCCTCCTGGAGCCCCCCCTTCTGTGGGAAGAACGATGGAAAATGAGCAACGGAACAAGGCTGGGGACACGGAGCGGACCCCGTCCCCGGCGAGAGCTTCAGGAAGGAGGTGTAAACCAGGCAGGGAAGGCTGGAGGCACAGCAGGCCCAGAACACAGAGTACAGACCTCCACACACAGCCGGGGCTGGGAACATCACACGTCAGCGGTGGCGGGTGGGAGCAGGGTCACGGGGTGGCTGAGGCCCGACTGTGAGGGTCCACACCAGGACCGGGCTGGTGAGACCCAGCACCAGGACCTTCCTGACCCGGTTCCCTCTGCCAACCCAGCTCACCCCTCAGTGCTCTGCCTGAGCCCAAGCACCAGTGAGGCCCTCAGGGGGGTGGTGGGACCACAGCCACGCCCAGGCCCAGCTGGGCCTCGGAGGCCGTGGAAAAGTCACCTGCCCTCTCAACTAGTGCTTCTCACACACAAACAGGCGCGTGGGACCAGACGAAGGTCCCGGCTTTTGGAATTCTTCTGCGTCTACAGCACCAGGCGTGACCGGCTCTGGGAGCAGAGGTGTCCAAAATGACCCCTCCTTAGTGGGTCTGGCGGCTGCCAGGTGCTTCAGACCCTGCCTGTTTAGCAGCGCGGGTCCCCAGAGCCCCACATAACCACACACACGTTCTCCAGGACCCCCCTGGAGAACGGCCAACCGATCTCCGTTGCAGGAAGCACACCCTGCCACACCGGGAAGCAGAAGTGCCAAAAACCCAAAATAAAACAAAACAAAAACCAAGAGCTATCACTTCTCACTCTGAGATTGGAAAGACAGTCTTTAAGCCAACACCCTTAAAGGTGGGTGTATGGGACCAGCAGGCGCCCTCGTCCTCATCCAGGAGGAGCGGCCCCACCAGGCTCCCGGGCGGCACGCCCGGCTGGCTCTGCAGGCCGAGGCTTTCGCACATGCACACCTCTGACTCAGAAGCACGCTTCTGGCAAGTTCTCATCTGTGGACAGCCGAGCGTAAGGGCAAGGAGCACGAGTTCCGAGTCAGAACTGCGCGAAAAGCCTGGCGCTGCTCTCGCCGGTGTGACCCGGGGCCTCGGTTTCTCAGCCGGACATGAGGATAACGCAGCGTGAGCTCAGGGCCGGGTGGGGACACAGTCAGTGAAGCACGGGAGCCACTGTCACCATCACCCTAACTACATGGTCGTATTCTCAGGAACTGAAGATGCTGCCTGCACTGTCGCTGGCTCGCTGGCTCCAAGGGACAGTCCCCGCCCGACACCAGCAGCAGGTGAGGGCAGCCACGCCCACGCCTTGCAGAGCACCCCTCCCGCAGGCCCAGCTCCTAACTAGCTCAGCATCTCGGAATCCAGGGGATTCTCTCCTCTCAGCCACAACTTTTAAAGACTTTATTTTTAAAAAGTAAAATTTAACTTGAATTTACCCAAGTAAGTGTCAATAATCACGACAGCGTTTGTTTAAGAGGCTATTCCTAGAGGACAAGAGAAAATAACTTCCTCTCCAGGTGATGGCACCCAGGGACATAGGGCTCAGCTGGGGATGAGGTAAGAGCCACAGTGGGGCCCAAATCCACAGGGGCTCCTCTCTGCCCCTCCAGCGCGGCCCCAGTACTGCCATGAGTATTCCTCCCCACATTCGTCCACTCCCTCCTTCCTCCTTCCCCATTCCCTCACCCCTCCCTCTTCCCTGCATTCATCTCTCCACTCACCATTCCCTCCTCCCTCCATTCCTCATCCCTCCTCCCTCCACTCTTCCTCCCTCCTCCCCTACTCCCTCCTTCCCTCAAGCCTCCTCCTTTCCTCCCTCCTCCCCCAACTCCTCATCCCTCCTCCCTTCCCTTATCCCTCTACCCCCTGCTCCGTCCTCCCCCCACTCCATTCTCCCTCTTCCCCCACTCCCTCACCCCTCTTCTCTCCATCCATTCTCCACCCTTCTTCCCTCCCCCCTCACTCCGTCTTCCTCCTCCCCTCCCGCCCACTCCCCTCCTCCCATTCCCTCCTCCCTTCCTCCACTCCCTCCTCCCTCCATCCATTCCACCACGCCCTTCCCTCCTCCCTGTCTTCCTCCTCCCCTCCTCCCATTTCCTCCTCCCTCCATCCATTCCCTCACCCCTCTTCCCTCCTCCCTCACTCCGTCTTCCTCCTCCCCTCCGCCCACTCCCCTCTTCCCATTCCCTTCTCCCTTCTTCTACTCCCTCCCCACTCCATCCATTCCCCCACCCCCTTCCCCCCTCCCTCATCCCTCCTCCTCCCCTCCTCCCATTCCTTCCTCCCTTCCTTCACTCCCTCCTCCCTCCATCCATTCCCCCACCCCTCTTCCCTCCTCCCTCACTCCGTCTTCCTCCTCCATCCTCCCATTCCCTCCTCCCTGCCTCCACTCCCTCCTCCCTCCATCCATTCCCCCACCCCTCTTCCCTCCTCCCTCACTCCGTCTTCCTCCTCCCCTCCGCCCACTCCCCTCTTCCCATTCCCTTCTCCCTTCTTCTACTCCCTCCCCACTCCATCCATTCCCCCACCCCCTTCCCCCCTCCCTCATCCCTCCTCCTCCCCTCCTCCCATTCCTTCCTCCCTTCCTTCACTCCCTCCTCCCTCCATCCATTCCCCCACCCCTCTTCCCTCCTCCCTCACTCCGTCTTCCTCCTCCCATCCTCCCATTCCCTCCTCCCTGCCTCCACTCCCTCCTCCCTCCATCCATTCCCCCACCCCTCTTCCCTCCTCCCTCACTCCATCTTCCTCCTCCCCTCCTCCCATTTCCTCCTCCCTGCCTCCACTCCCTCCTCCCTCCATCCATTCCCCCACCCCTCTTCCCTCCTCCCTCACTCCGTCTTCCTCCTCCCCTCCTCCCACTCCCCTCCTCCCATTCCCTCCTCTCTTCCTCCACTCCCTCCTCCCTCCATCCATTCCCCCACCCCTCTTCCCTCCTCCCTCACTCCCTCCTCCTCCTCCCCTCCTCCCACTTCCTTCCTCCCCCATCCATCCCCTCACCCCTCTTCCCTCCTCCCCCTACTTCCTCATCCCTCCTCCCATCCTCATTCCTCACCCCTCCTCCCCTCTTCCCCCATTGCTCCCTCCGTTTGCTCATTCTCAGCCACACAGCTCCATGCCTACTGTGGGTCACGACTGTGCTGGAGATGGGGTAACCGTCCCAAGCCCACCCTCCAGGATATCACCAGCCAGTGTGGGAAACACACAGTGGCCACGATGATCCTTTGGGGCCGCACCGGACAATGACCCAGGAAGGCCCAAGGGACCAGAGTGAGGACCGAGTGAGGACCGAGAACATGAGCTGACACCTGCGAGTGCGCGCTGTGGGCGACCCTGTTCCCCTGGGGGCAGAGATGGACACCGAGGCGGGTGGAGGGGGGACGCAGCCCCGTCAGCCCTTAGGAGGAGGAGGGGGAGCGTGGCGTCAGGGGAGCCACGCACATAGCCAGGGGCACCACGGGATGGCAGCCGTGAGCTCGTCGCAGTGAGGGCCACCCAGCAGCAAGGAGTGACTGGGCTGCTGCAGGGGCAGGGCTCACAGTGGGGGGTGGGGGGGGAACCGAGGGCCCCCGAGGCTGAATCTGGAAGGAGGTCAGCTAGTGGGTGACTCTCAGAGCCAGGGGGGCTGCAGATGTGGAAACGTGTCCTCTCGCACCTCCATGCCACCGTGGGGACGTCGTGTCCTCAGTCCCTGGCCCAGGAGCACAGTGCAACTACGCTGACCCTCTGGGGGCAACTCTGGGGAAGAGCCTTAAATTCACCCATGGACACAGGTCTTAGTATACGAGGAGGAGGGAAAGCTTAGAGACAGAATCAGGTTCCATTACAGTGAGGAAAGCACGACTCGAGTAACCGAGAGCAGGCACCAGGTGATCTTGGCACACTCCACTTGGTGCCCCAGCTCCTACCTCCGGGCTGAAGGGGGGACTCCCGCAGTCCAGGCTGCTGCCCACGGGGAAGGCGCATCCTCACGTCTAGGGGGCGGGAGGTGACCTAACCAGGGGTCAGTTTTGGGGGGAGTGGACCGATGGCTGAGAAAATAGAACCTGGTGTTGCACAGCTGAGACCCCGTGAAAACCTTCTCCTTGGGGCGGGACAGGATTTGTGAACAAAGAAGTCAGACCCCAGTCCCGCACCGCACCGGATGATGACCACCGAGCGGGCGGAGCCTCCCAGAAGGGCCACCCCACCCGGGCCGGGCTCGGCCTGCAGAGCGCAGCCACCTTCATCGGGACGGCTGCAGATCCAACGAGGAGCAGAGAGTCTCCATCCCAGACGTCCACCTGGAGGGCCTGTGCGGCCAGGTAGTGGCTGAACCGACTCTGCTCTCCGGGCCTCAGGAATCCAGGCTCCGCCAGGAACTTGAGCTGAAAGCCAGGAGAGCCTGTGCAAAGAGGCCCGAAATGAGTCCACAGGTAATTAGAGCCATGTATCATCTTCACACTTTGAAGAGATTTCTGCTCTGGTCACGATCACTAATTTCTGCTTCCGTCGTAACTACAGTTTAATAAACACATTAATCAAAAACGTCATAAAATATCCAAATTTATAAAACAAAGAGTCGTGTCCGGAAGTCTGCATTTCTTCCCAATACATACAATGAACTCCTCCCAAAACACGATTTAGGGTTTTCACCGAACCCTCGTGGAACAGTCCCTCCCGAACGGGGACAGGCGTCCCGGTGGGGCTGCGGGGGGAGGCCGTGATTCCGTGTGCAGAGTTTAAGGAGCATCACAGTCCGTGGTCTGCGTCTGCTTGTCAGAGCGGGGCCGGCAGACAGCCGTGGGAGCTCGCGCTGAGGTCGAGCTGAGCACACGGGGCTCGCGAGGCCCAGCCTCCGCCCCAGCACGGGGCCTTCTCGGGGCTGTCCCGGCCGCCAGGCTTATTACTGACAAGGGAGCAGACGGCAGCCCAGGCCTTCAGCCTCTCGAAGCGGCAACACCATCCGTTCTACGTCGGCAGAGACAGCGAGCTGCAGCGCCGGGAAACACGCTCACGGAGCCCCTGGTGAGCCCAGTACTAAGTCTCAGGAGGAAGGGCCACGTGTTTACTCAGCAGGGGGAACGGGTTCCAGGGTCCTCTCCCCACCCCAGGGGGGCCCACACAGTAACGCCCCGTCTGCTCTCAGGACCAGGACAGTGCTCCCTGTGGAAGGAGGGAAGCCGGTCGGGACAGGACACAGCACTGGGGGCTGAGAGCTGTTGGGGGCGGAGGGCCTCGCACGGGCCCAAGGGATACAGAGCCGGGACCAGCTGCCAACGGCCTGGCACCGGCCACAGCGAGGGAGGTCACAGGGGCACCTCCTGGAGCGGGGGAGCAGTTAGGAGTCAGGACAAAGGCTCAGGGAGGGCCGGCCATGACACCGTGCAGGCCAGTCCCGAGCATCACATCTCCAGTGACCAGACGGAATCACAGGCTGAATGGAGGCCAAGGACACCCACCACCCCTGCCCCAGTGCCACCAGCCAGCTGAGACATCCGGTGCTCTCTGGATACCCCTCCATAATGGGTGGCTCCTCAGAGGCATGGTGGACACTGGAACAAAGACCTGTGACCAGCCCAGCCCCAGCTCAAGGCACCGATGCCACAGCTCCACCTGCCAGGTGCACCTGCGCTGCGGAGAAGGAACAGCTCAGGCACCGGCTTCCACGCCGGTCCGACTTCTGACACAAAGAGGCAGAACAGATCTGAACCCTGTGGCCCAACTTCCCAAACGACACCCATAGACACCTGGCCCTGGGGGCTCCATGCTCCACCCCAGGGTCCCCCAGGCCCAGACTCTCCACCCGGGTTCTACTTGCTCGCCAATGTCCCCGCTGGACCCTGGACGCTCCTTCCCAGCCTGCGAGGCTGGCTCCTTCCCCCTCCCCATCGCTACCTCCTATCAGCTGCCCGGTCTTCTTGATGCAACATAATAACTGGGGCCCCCCCACCACGCACCAAACACCGAGTGGGGATCACACGGGAGAAGAGGACAAACGGGTCCCAGACTGATGGAGCTCACGGTCTCAGGACAACACACTGAGTCCAGAGCTGATGGTGTGCTGAGCACCTGGAGGAGGCCTGTGGGGGTCTGGGCCCGGCCTCAGGGCTCTCATGCGGGAGCCGCCCAGTTCCCCCGCCCCCCGCAGGCTTGGGTCCCTTCACTCTGTCCGGCTCAAACGACCGGCTCCTCGGCGGCCTCCCCTGAGGCCTCCGCTCCCTCTGGTCCATCCCACATCACTGCCACAGCATCCACAAAGAGAGCCCTGTGCCATCTCCACCACCCTCAGAAGTCTGCGATGCTGCTGACCATCTACTTAACCAAGACAGACCCCAGGGGCAGTGGCACCTCCCCAGGGTCCGCTCAGGCTCCCAAGCTTACCTCCCTCTCCGCCCTCACAAACACTGAGCCCCAGGCCCCCACCCCCACCCCCGGGCTCCTTCCTGAGCCTCAGTCCAGCCACACCCCTGTGTCCAAGTGTCGCAGAGGCTCTTCCTCTGGCTGGATGGTCCTCAGCCTCTGCCCCTCCTTCCTGACTCACAAACACCCCTGCTCCGTGAAGGCATCCACAACTCCCACAGATGACAGGCACGTTCTAAGACTACAGTCTACAATCACCAATGAACATACAGCAGCTAGGAATATCTAGGCACCAAATGACAATGCAAAAATCTAGAGACACAAGGAGAAACAGATAAAAACATAATAATAGTAGAGAACAACTAATCACTTTGTTTTCAAGGCAGGTCAAGTCCACAATAAATAAGGATATGAAAGATCAGACCAGCTAATCCCTGAGGTGGAGCGTGTGCATATACGTACGACACTGCTCCCCAACAACAGAGTACATCTTTCGAATGTATTTGGGACGTTAATAAAAGTTAATTATGTGTTAGGCCACAAAGAAAACCTAACTATACTCCATAAGGTAAAAATATTACAAATAATATTCTCTGATCACAATACAACAAACCAGAAATTGGAAACAACTTTTTTTTTTTTTTTTAATTTATTTTTGGGACAGAGAGAGACAGAGCATGAACGGGGGAGGGGCAGAGAGAGAGGGAGACACAGCATCGGAAACAGGCTCCAGGTTCCGAGCCATCAGCCCAGACCCTGACGCGGGGCTCGAACTCACAGACCGCGAGATCGTGACCTGGCTGAAGTCGGACGCTTAACCGACTGCGCCACCCAGGCGCCCCTGGAAACAACTTTTAAAAACAAATTTACAACTTACTTTTAAATAATTCAATGTCAAAGGGGAAACAAAATTGAAATAGATTTTCTAGAAAAGAATGAAAATTCTACTTATCTGAATCACCAAAACATAATGCAGCAACCAAAGGAAAATTCATAGCCCTGAATACTCTGCATCCATAAAGACAGAATTAAAATAAATGAGTTAAATAACTCAAATTAGTAAAACAACAGTAAAGAACACCCGCCTCCCCCCCAAAAAAAGTAATAAAGATAAAGGTAAGATTTCGTTGGTTTGAAAACAAATAAACAGCAAAACCCACCATGAGGTACACTTCTGAGTCTTTGGAAAGACGGGTAAATAGAAATGAGCAAGTGAGGAAATGTCCCTGTGCCAGGCAAGTCTGCTCCTGCCCCATGAGGGCCGTTCTCTTCATGTTAACCTATGGATTCCCCAGAACCCCTAAAAAGGGTCTAACAAGTTCATTTGGAAAACCAGCCCAGCCAGAATATACAGAGAGGTGGGGGACGGGGAGGGGCGGGGCTGCTATAAATACAAAGCACAGCCAAGTAGCACCTCTCACCAAATAGCATGCCTGCCTTTCGTGGTCAGATAATCTAATGCAGAGTCTGACAAACCACAGCCCACAGGCCGATCTAGCTGGGAGCTAAGAATGGCTTTCATCTTTTTAAAGAGTTGTTAAAAAAAAAAAAAAAAGAAAAGAAAAGAAAAGAAAAGAAAAAAAAAGAAGATTCCAGAGGGAACATATGTAACCCAGAAAGTCTAAAATATTTACTATCTGGTCCTTAACAGAAATCAGTTTGCCAACCTCTGGTCCAATGGAGCAAAATATAAAATCCAGAAATAAACCCACTTAATAAAAAAATGTTGGTATGTGATAGGGGTGGCCCTCAAGTCCCTGAAAAAAAAAAAGATGTCCTTTTTAATAAACAGCACTGGGTCAAAAGGAGAGACATTTGAAAAAAGATAAAATTGGATCCCTATCTCCGATCAAACAATAGAATAAACTGCAAATAAACCAGAAATCTCATGTGAAATATGAAACCTACAAACCCTCCAAGAAAACGTGTGCTTCTCTCTACGAGCTGGCGAGGAGGACGCCCTCATATCCAGGACTCGGGAAAACTCAGAAGCAATACAAAGGAAGACTGGCACATTAGACAGGACGAAAACAAAACTTTACTTTGGAAAACCCACCAGAAGCAAAGTAAAGACAAAGCAGGAGAACGTATCTGCAACTGACGTCACAGGCAACAGTTAATCCCCCTAATAAACAGAGTTCCCAAAACAGGACAGAACGGACAAAAACTCAGGGAGAGAAATGGAAAAAGATAGGAATAGAAGTTTGCAGACAAGGACAAATCTAAAAGACACTCCACTTCACTCGTTATAACAGAAATGCAAATTAAAACTTCACAAAGATCCATCTCACAAGATCAGACTGTAAAACTCCCAAAGGTAAACAACCCATTTTGTGGGCAAGACCCTGAGGAAAGAGGCAGCCCCAGGCACTGCCAGTGAATCACAGGAAGGTCATGGGTTAAGCCGGTGGGGGGGGCAGGGAGCGTGGGTAACCCAGTGGGAGGGGCTAACCCGGTGGGGGGCGGGTGCTGGCACATCTGTAACCTGACAGCTTGCCAACGCACCCTAAACACACAGCGCCAGGCGCAGAGAACACGTTGACCCCGGTTACTAATTGCCACCTTCTCTGAAAGGCAAAGCCCTGGCACCAGTCAGAGTGTCCCTCAGCAGGAGACCAGGCCGAGTGAAGCACAGGGCAGGCGCCCAGAGCAGTTCGATGCGGCGTGGAAACCAGCGCACAGGGGCTCCGTGTGGAGTCAGGTTCGGGGTGTAAGGTGAACTGAAAAAAGCAAGTGAGAAAGAGTGTTATTTGCTATGCTACCTGTTGAACAAAGAAACAAGGAGAAATAGAAATATCGTTGCTTACTTTTTAAAACAAACAAAAACAGAAGGAGAAGCTGGAAACTAAAAGGCTGGTTACCTCTAGGAGGCTGAGTGGGGTGTGGATGGTCTGGAGAGGACAAGGGGTTTATATTTTGAGCCATGTAAATATTCCAACATAAAATTAAAAACAAATGAAAACCAATGAATCTGACTGAATACCAAATTGGTACCAGCTCCCCAGAATCGTCTCCAGGTCTGTCCTCAGCGGGACGTGGCCCAGGAAGGGAGAAGGCCAGAAATCTGAGCCCTCCACTCAGTGATTGTGCCCTTAGCATTAACAGTAGCAATGTAATTCTTCTTTTTTTTTTAATGTTTATTACTTATTTTTTGAGAGAGAGAGAGAGAGAAGCAGAGAGAGAGAGAGAAGCAGAGAGAGAGGGAGACACAGAATCCGAAGCAGCTCCAGGCTCCTAGCTGTCAGCACAGAGCCCAACGCAGAGCTCAAATTCACGAACCATGAGATCATGACCTGAGCCGAAGTCAGACGCCCAACTGACTGAGCCACCGAGGTGCCCCAGTAGCAATATAATTCTGAAAATACATGATAGAAATTGTAAGGCAAAGTAAGTAAATACATTGTCAGGAAACACGATTCCCAGTATAAAAAGATACAAATAAATTCCTTTGAGGAAAAAACTAAATCTCAATGAGGAATACCAGTGTGAACTCATGCTATAATATACTCTCCAGCTCTACCCAGGGAAAGGCTTAGAAGCAATGCGACCCAGAATCAAAAGCACCCCAGCCCTGGGTCTCTAAGCGTGCCCCACACAGGAGAAGCAGCTGGTCCAGGTCGGAGGCAGAGAAGGCACATGGGGAGCCCAGGACATGGGGCCGTTCCAGAAAGCGAGGCTGCGTCAGGGCTCCTGGCCCACTGGGAGGTCTCCTACCGGCCAAACATAGGGAAGCCTGAGCATCAGAAAGTAGTAACGACTGGGGATGCCTGGGTGGCTCAGGTGGTTAAGCCTCCAACTTTGGCTCAGGTCATGATCTGAGGGTCTGTGGGTTCAAGCCCCATGTCGGGCTCTGTGCTGACAGCTCAGAGCCTGGAGCCTGCTTCGGATTCTGTGTCTCCCTCTCTCTCTCTGCCCCTCCCCCACTCACATCCTGCCTCTCTCACTCAAAAATAAACAACAACAACAAAAAAAGTAGTAACGATGAATTTAACACACTGAATAAATATCAGAGTGATGTTCTAAAAACAAAACAAAAACACGGACAGGACATATATCAACTGTGGACTGTCCCTACTGGGGTAGCTGTTACAACTTCTTACTCTGCAAACTGGAAATTCAAGGGAAAGTATCAAGCTTTTGTTCTGTTTTGGAGGATGTATATGTAGTTCACCCTTGGTTGATAAGGAAAAATTTTTCGCTAATAGAAGAATGTCAGTTAATGGAGGGAAACCAAATGATAAAATCAGAAAAACTACCACTTACAAGATTCCAACTCAAGTTTATTTATTTATTTTTGAGAGAGAGTGAGCGAGTATGCATGAGCAGAAAAGAGGCGGAGAGAGAAAGAGAGTCCCAAGCAGGCTCCACGCTGTCAGCGTGGAGCCCAATTTGGGGCTCGATCGCATGAACCATGACAGCATGACCTGAGCAGAAACCAAGAGTCGGGACGCTTAACTCAGTGAGCCACCAGGCGCCCCGACAAAATTCCAGTGAAAGACTTGACCCAGGCAAAGCTCCACCAAGGATGTTAGAAGAGTGGGTGAAGGTTGTTGGGTGGATACTCACGTGGAGCCCAAGAATGGCCTGAGAACTCCGTGCTGAGTGCCAAGGGGAGCCACCTCCCTTCCCCCAGAGGCATGTGGGGCGGTGCCTCACCCAAGGGACCAAACCAGCACCCTCACCATGAGCCCTGACCTCGAGACTGCAGATGGGATGTCACATGAGGCACGTGGAACGCTGGTGCCACATCCAGACCCTGACGGAGCGCGTAAGCCCTGACCCTCCGTGCGCAAGACCTACCGAGGGCCAGGGTCAGTAACAGTGTGTGGAAACCATCACATGCACGCAGAATGAGGGATGTTCTCCAGGACCACTCGCCTGGGCCCTTCAAACAGCCACTGTCGCCGGAAAGAGAAGGCAGGGGACTATTCCAGAGGAAAGGACGTTAAGGAGGTGACCCCCAATATCACACAGGTCCCAGACTGCGTGTCACAGAGAAAAAGCAGCCACAACAAACGTTATGAGGGAAAACGGGGACGGGGCAGTGAGACTCCTGTCCATTCCAGGACAACGGTGGAACCATTTCTCAGTAAAGCCTGACACTGTGTTTAGAGGTGAAGTGTCACCTCCCCTGATACTGGCTTTCAAATGATCGAGGGAAACAGATAAACAGCGAACGCAAGCGTGTCACAGTACACAGACACGGTTTTGGTAGGTGGGGACGTGAGATTGTACGCGGAGAAGGCACAGGACACAGAAGAGCCACCAAGGAAGAGGCAGCACCCAATGGGCCCAGAGCGGGGCTGGCAAACGCCAGCACGAGAGTTCTCCAGACCAGGGGGCTCCCGGCTGACCCAGAGCTCAAGGACTCCAGCTCCCGTGCTAAGAAAGGTCCCACTGGCCTAGACATCGGGAGGAACGTGTTAGAGACGCCCAACTCCAGGCCAGAAAGCAAAGGAAATAAGGGGAAGAAGGCGTCGCATGTGTGCGGGAGGATAGGACCACAAACGGCTGAGCCCTCCTGAAAAGAACAGGGACAGCAGTCGGCAAGGGAGCTCTGTCCTGAGGAAAGGAGGCAACAAAACACAATTCTCCTCACGAGCCGGAACACTGAGAAACGGGAGCCTGGGGCAGCCACCAGGTCCAGGGCCGTGGGTTCCGGAAACGTCTGCCCGGGAGGCTGCCACGTCTCCCGCTGGATCAAATCTACTCTAATGGATGGGCATTGGGGAAAACTGCTTGGCAAATCGACTAAAGATGACCACGTGTGCCCTAGAGCAGTTTCACTCGTGGGTGCACACCCAACACCAGTGCACACGCATACATACGCACCCAAAGAAGACGCAAAAGCCGGAAACAAGTCACATGTCTGTGGGCAACCGAATGGATAAATGGTGTGGAATACTCAGAGGAAGAATTTCCATACAGCCAAGATAAAGGCCGAACCACCGCTCCACGCGGCAACCTGGATGGACTTCGCGGACACGTCCAGCAGAAGTGAGACTCAGAAGGGCACGCACAACATGATCCGGCTCCAGTCCAAAACCACAGGTGCGCTGGTCTACAGTGACAGACTCTGAGGGGCGTTCACCCCTGGGGAAGCCAAGGATGGGGGGGGGGGGGGCGGGGGAGGCCCAGGTACCGGTCTGCAGTCCTATCAGGGTGGCTGGGCTGGTGGTCCACAGCGGTGTTCACTTTGTGAACACTACAACGTTTATAAACATTAACTCAAAACGGATCACAGACCTAAACTTGAAACGCAAAACTCTGGTACCCGGGAAGACAGGGGACACAAATCCAGGTGACCTTGGGTGTGGCGACAGGTTTTTCGCTCTAATACCAAAGACACAAGGCACCCATGACAGAAATAACTGATAAACCGGACTCCATTCAAATCAAAAACGTCTGCCTTCCCAAAGACACTGGTGAGACCACGAACAAGGGGAGCCGCAGGCGCAGAGAAAACATCCGCAAAACATATATCTGATGACGGTCTTTGGTGCAAAATAAACAAGGAACTCTTAAAACAAACAATAAGAAAACATAGTCTACAAATACGCAAAAGGAACGGGCAGACACCTCCCCAGAGAGACGGGCACGTGGCAAGTCACTCTTTGCGGACAGGCTCCCCATCGCACGCCATAGGGGAAACGCAAGCCAACCGGCAGCGAGATACCAACGTGTACGTGTGAGAACGGCTAAAACCCACAACACCGACAACGCCAATGCCGAGAGGGCGTGGAGCAGGCCCGCGCTCGTGGCTGGCGGGGACGCAACACGGTGCAGCCACTCGGAAAGACAGTCCTTCAACAGCAAAAGGCAAAAACTGGAAGCCGTCAACATGCCCTTCAGTAGGGGAACGGAGAAATACACGGTGGTCCCTCCAGACAATGGAACGGGACGCAGCGCTAAAAAGAAATGAGCTACCGAGCCCCAAGAAGTGATGGAGGAATCTTAAATGCATACTACTAAGTGAAAGAAGCCAGTCCGAGAAGGCTACGTCCTACACAATTCCAAGCATACAACACCCTGGAAACGGGAGACCATGGGGACAGGAGAAAGATCAGTGGTGGGGAGGGGGGAAGGGGGCGGGGAGAGGGAGGGTTGAAGACGTGGAGCACAGGGCATATGTGAGGGGTGAAGTTATTCTGCACGATACTGTACGGGGATCTAGATGTTCTGTGTTTGTCAAAACCCGCAGAATGTACACCACCAGGAGCAAGCCTTCGTGCGAACTCTGAGCTTTAGTTAACAACAAAGCGTCAACACTCGTCCATCGACTGTGACAAACGTCCGCACCTGATACGAATGGCTGCTAACTGGGGAGACTCTGGGAGCAGCAGGTATTTGGGAACTCTGGACGACCAGCTCAGTTCCTCCATAAAACTAAAACTTCTCTAAGAAATAAAACCTATTAATTTTCAAAGGCTGGTGCAACTGAACGCTTTGTTACACACATGTTCTGTCTCAACAACAGAAGAAAACATATCCTAAGTAAGGCTCAAGAGAGGCTAGGTGCTAGGCCGCGAAGAAGGACCCCAAGCTGGAGCTGCTGGAGGGAGCCCAGACCCGCCCAGGCAGGGGCAACATTGGCTACGTCAGCTGGGTAAGACACAGAAAGGAACTTCTTTTTTTTGGACTTGAACTTAAGAATTCTGGACTTTGAATTCTGATTCATAATGACAAATTTTGATTTTGGAGTTTAACTTCTTTGGACCTCAACTTGCAAGGAAATTTCTTTTTTTTTAAGTTTTTTTAAAGTTTTATGTTATTTTGTGGGTGAAACAGCACAAGTACGGGAGGGGCAGAGAGAGAACGAGAGAGACAGAATCCCAAGCAGGCTCTGCACCATCAGAGCAGGGCCCGATGGGGGCTCAAACTCATGAACTGTGAGATAATGACCCGAGCCAAAACCAAAAGTTGGACACTTACCCGACTGAGCCACCCAGGCACCCCAGGAAATTTAATTTTTGAACTAATTTCTCTCTGAGAAATTCATACGGTAAAGGAGTTTATATTCCAATCAGGCCTTCTGTACGGAATCGCCTAAACACTATCCCTTTAACCTCACCGCAGAACCTCCGGGAGCTGCCCTAGATAACGTGGCCAGATGGGGCTCAAAACAGGAAATGGAAGAGGAGACATGTTCTCGGCAACAGGTGCATGGGAGCCTTGAAATCAATGCACTATTCTGATCCATCTCAGAGCCTTCTGGGGACATGAGCTCAACTGTCCACCAATGGTCCCGGGAGGATGGGCAAAGAGAAGGCAGTCGGTTCGGGAGAAGTGGTCCCAAGAAGGCTGGGAAACCCAGGGAGCTGAGAGAACAAAACCTGGGAATGTGGCAAAGGTCCTTTCCTGGCCCACATGCTTCCAAGCAGAGAGACCTCCTGCGCCCACCCTCTGCCCAGTGCAGGCTCCTCCCCAGGCCAAGGACAGCTCATCAGCCGGAGGGATTTGGAGAAGGAGCAGACCTGAGCTGCACCCCCTTCCCCTCTGTCTTTTCAGACTTGCCTGCAGGGAGAGAGGATGCCAGGGGCCTCAGACAAGCAGGGGGCGAGGGCTCTGCCCTGGGGTCCGTGGCTGGCGTCAGCTGTGCAGCTACCTCTGCCGGCAGCAAAGCCCATCGGATGGAGAGGACCACCAGCAAGACGCCCGGCTCTCGGACCCACCAACGCCTGCAACAGCTCTGACCCTCTCGACCGATTCTGACCTTGTGACCTCCCCCCACCCCCCGGCCCAGCAACTTGGCTGACCCTGTCTGCTGTTTTCTAAGCATTTATGCTTATTTTCAAATTTCTCTCCCTCCACTTTTATTGGATTTGTTCTGGTTTTTCCCCAAACTTCATGAGTTGAACAATTAGATCGGCATTTTAAAAAATGCTTTCTTCTTCCCCAATACAAGCATTTAAAGCTGTAAATTTCCGGGGCGCCTGGGTGGCGCAGTCGGTTAAGCGTCTGACTTCAGCCAGGTCACGATCTCGCGGTCCGTGAGTTCGAGCCCCGCGTCAGGCTCTGGGCTGATGGCTCAGAGCCTGGAGCCTGTTTCTGATTCTGTGTCTCCCTCTCTCTCTGCCCCTCCCCCGTTCATGCTCTGTCTCTCTCTGTCCCAAAAATAAATAAACGTTCAAAAAAAAAAAAAAAAAGAAAATTTAAAAAAAAAATAAAAAAAAAAAATAAAGCTGTAAATTTCCCCTGGGGCACCTGGGTGACTCAGTTGGTTAAGCATCCAACTTTGACTCCGATCATGGTCTCACGGTTTGTGAGTTCAAGCCCCACACAAGGCTCTGCACTCTAAACATAGAGCATACTTCAGATCCTCTGTCTCCCTCTCCCTCTGCCCCCCTCTGGCTTGCTCTCTCTCTCGAATATAAATATAAAAACATTTAAAAATAAATAAATAAGTAAATAAATAGTCATGTCTATTTTTATTTCTTCATTAACCTATGGAATAATTACAAATATATTTTAAAATTAAAAAAACAAAAAACCCGGCAGTTCAGAGCCTTTTTTGGGTGAGGGAATGGTTGATTTCTGATCTGCAGCGTTTCGGTCAGAGAATGCCATACCATTAGATCGGATACTGAGTCTCCTGGTACAAGGTGATGCCTGCGTGATGGCCTAAAACATACACACATGTCTGTGAATGATCAGTTTCCATAAGTCTCAAAGTATGCTTGAAAAGAACACATATTCTCTAAACTGGTCCTGCAGGTTTTGTAAGATCATCTTTTTAGACTGTATTTTACAATTTCCCCCATTATTTTCTGCCTGATATGTCAACTCACTGACACAGGTCGGTCCAATCTTCTGTGACTGCAGGTTTGTCAATTTCTGCATAAAGTGTATCAATTTTTCTTTTATATTTTGAGGCTATGTTTTCTGGAAGTTCAACAGATACAGAATTATTTATTTTCTTAGTGATTATTCCCTCGATTATATTTCATAGGTTTCTTTATCCCTAGCACCGCATTTGCCTTTTGCCTCTTTTGTCTGTGCTAATGTCGTTAAACTACCCTCATTTGATTAGCATTTTAACACATCGTTTTCCACCTGCCCTTTCTACTTAAGAGACACAAGGTACCCAGCTCTGCCCCTTACCATGTGACTGGCCATCAAGAAAAACAACACTTTTGATCTGTTTTGGTCTACTGCAGTTTAAATCCACTGGTTTATAATGATACCAGAAACAAACTTTGGCCCCACTCTCGAAGGATGCTAGGGAACTGGCTAATTATTGTGAAAATTAGTAAATAAAAGGGAAGAACTGAGCATTATTCTGCCTTTCCTACGTGAACTGTACCTCAGAAAGTTTCTCTTCATGGAGGCATTCCAGCTGACAAATGAAGAGGGGTTCCAGAAGGAGAATGCCACCACTTAAACCCTGAGCATAATTATCCGGCCATCAGCAACGGACCTGGTGGCCACCGACACGGCACAGACAGAAGCGACCGGGCCCTATGCAGCTGCCAGACGTAGTGAATGCAACCCCGGCCCCAGAGAATTCCGGCCCAAAACAAAAACATGCCTCTGGCCACGCACATAGATCTCACTCCCAATGTACAGAAAAAACAGGGACAGAGAGGGACATTCTAAATGTCATCATTGGGAAGCAAAACCCCAGTGCAGACTGAGGGGAGCTCCACGGGACAAGCAACGTGGCTACTTCAACAAATAAATCGGAAGCAGAGACTGGGGACGGCAGGGGGACCGCGGACAGACACGAGAGCGACGCCACTGCAACGTCCGTCCAGGGAAACGTACCTGAGAAAACCTTTAAAAATGTTATCATCCTCAAAAACAAAACAAAACAAAACAAAACAAAAACCCTTCTTCAACCTCAAAATAAAAATGCATGAAGTTACTGGGAAAATTTTAACATCAGCTATTTGATGGCATTATGGGATTATTATTCATTTCAAGCAAGATATACTGAGGTTACAGTGTTCAGAAAGGACTCCTTAGTTTTTAGACACATGTAAGGAAATACTCGCAGATGAGATCAGACGACGTCTGGGGTTTGCTTCGAAGCGACCCTGGCTCAGGGACCCCTGGGGTGGGGGCCCGCCGGTGGACACACTGGTTCCCTACACCGTTCCTTCCAATTCTGCACGTGCTGGAAATGTTTCATCACGCGTCATTTGAAAATAACAGAACTTGCAGACAAGGCTCGGTGCAGGGCTTCTCACGCCCACCAGACGCACGAGCACTTACCAGCATCGGAAGAATCATCTCTGTCGGCAAGAACCAGGAGATGCAGCAGAGAACCGGGAAGCGTCCTGCCCGCCTCGTCCAGCCTGACCAGCTGCAGCCGCGGCGTTGTCACGGGCGGGAAACGGTAGAACTGGAAGGTGAAATACACGGTCTTTGGCCACGGCGCTGCCCGGCTGTCTTGGGACACTCTGAATCCAATAAGAGCCCAAATTAATCGAGCCTCCAGAGCAGAGAACCTGGGCTTTCAACAGCCCAGTGCCACAGGCCACACGCCGCCTCGTCCGCCCACCGGGCGGCTCCACCGGGAACTCGGGGAGCCCGCTGGACAGCAACCCACTTCAGCCCCAGCTGGAGAACCTGCCCACGTAGCCACACGAATACCGAAGAATTGACCGACACAACACATTCAATCACAGAAGACCAGGCAAAAGCAGGTTTGACCACGGTCAGAAATGGCTGAGTGGGCGTCATAGTAAGATGAAAATAAAAACAGACAGCGTCCCTTAGTCTGGTAAGATCTCAGCATGGAGGGTTCTCCCAGCTCAGAACCACACAGAAGTGTTTCTTCAACGCAAGGAAAGCGAGAGCCAGAAAGAGGAACACAGAACACTTAAGAACGTACCTGCTAAAGGCAAGAAACTGCAGTACTATTTCGTTGCCTTGTAGACAATCGGATTCTTCCTTCTGAGGGTTGAATTGCACGGGGTCTGCGGGATTTACAGTCTCGGCTGGTTGCTTATTGGCATCCAGAATCTCAGGAAAGCCGGAGGCCTGCAGGAGCACCATCGAGGCCCTCGAGAGCTTACTTCCAGAGCTGAAACAGAAAGACCCCCGCAGCCGGCCTCCAGGAAAGAGACAGGGAGGGGCAGGACCTGTGGCCCCACCTCTGGGGACAGCCTGTTGCTCGGGGTCCGTCTTCGCAGCACGGCACACGCCGGGACCTCCCACGGCCGCCCCTCACCTCCTGGCCTGGACGCCCGCGACAATCGGGACGTGCACCGGTGTGAAAGGTAGCTCCTGCAAGTGTTCGGCAACAGATGCTCCCAGGACCAAGGACGCCTGGCTCAGCTCGGCTTCCAGGTGACAGATCCTGCCCTCCAAGGGGAGCCCCTGCTGAGCAAAATGTGGGCCCGGGTGAGGCCAGCCAGGATCCCAGCCTGTAACAACCAAGGATGCTGGGGTGTGGGGGTTCACGGACGAACCACCTCTGTCAGACTGCCAGCTTCAGCAAATGAAAACACAGGAGGCCCAGTTGCCTTTTAACATCAGGTAAACAATGAATAATCTCGGTATAATGTAAGTACGTCCCGTGAAATATCCACGACTGACTTATACTAAAAAGTCACCGTTTATCTGAAACTCGGGTTTATCTGGGCATCTCGTATTTTGTGTGAGTCGGGAAGCAACGAGAAAGGTAGCATCAATTTTATGAACAGGTACCATGGGAGAGATGTGCTGTCTGAGAAGGTCAATTAACATAAAAACCACATTTATAGAACAGAAAAACAAGCCCTCCTTCAAACCACAAGACGCACTGGTCCCCAGCCCCCGGCTGGCGTGTGCAGACCTTCCTCTCATCCCATGTCACTGGGGTATTCTAGTCATCCCCTTGTATCCCACCTCCCACGTCCCTCCAGAGTAGAAGGCGTGTCTAACTGAAGAGCTTGTCCGGGGACCGGAATACTCTCCTTCGAGCCTGCTTCCCCAGCTTTCCGTTCCAGCTCAAAGGAACACCACAAAACCAGGGAGGACTCTCACACATCTCAGCTGTCGACACTAAGAGATTCAGGCTTTTCATAAACACACGAGCCCCGGACAGACTTTAGACCGAGGCATTTCACGGTCCTGGGCGTGTTCTCAAATAGATAAGGGGACGGCACTACTTTTCCTCAATAGACCCCCAGTATAGCACTGAAGACGTGGTTTACAGGAGCGGCAGCCAGCTTTTGGAATCAGACTTCACGTGCTCTCCCCAAGGTCAGCGGCAGCACAGGCCTGTCTGAGCCCAGAACGCACCGGGATCCAGGACGGCGGGTTCCGCTGCTTCTCCTTCAGCTGCTGACAGCGAGGAGAGTGTCCCGGAGTGCCGCAGGCTTGGGTCGGCCTCTATTTCTACCTCTGGCAAAACTGTCCTTCTCTTTCAGGCACAGAGACCTGAGGGTGGTCTAGCTCTGTCTGCTCAGCGGGAGCAAAAGCCTGATTAAGCCCTGTGGCAGGAAGAGCTCCCACCCCTAATGCTCCTTGGTCAGCAGGACAGAACGGTGGCAAACACCGGAAGCAAGAACTGTTAAGCCATGTCCACACACACACCCTCCCCCCCCCCCCCCCCCCCCCCCCGCGACCGTCACCATGCCCGTATCACGGAGAGCCCATGAGGGTCTCGGCCACCTCACCAAGGCCCGGCACAGCTCACAAAGCCAGAGGCCTCAGCAGAAGTCAGGGTTCGGAGCCACTCCCTGGAGGAAGGAAGGAAGGGAGGGCGTACTTACCGCCTGGGCCGGGGAGGGCTCAGAGCCGGCAGGTTGCGGGGACGACGGCGTGGCCGAGCGGCACCGGGCGGCGGACCGTGGGGAAGCCGCCAGCTGGGAGAGAGACAGCTGAAGGGGAGGAAGCGTGGACGAGACGTGAGACGCACCCCCGTCACGTCACGGCGCCCCCCCACCCACGCTGGCACAGACCCGGTAAGCGGGGCAGAGAGGGCAGCGGGAATGCGGCCTCGTGCTCGGAGGCTGCTCTGGAGCCCAAGACCGCTCCTGACTTCCTTCAGTTCAGCTGTGGACGCGCAAGGCCGTGCCCTCTCCCAGAAGGTAACGTTTGCTTCCAAAATCTTACTAGCACAGGAGAGCAAGTGGAGAGAGGGAGGGCCGGGGAAGCCAGGGTCTCTGCCACTCGCGGGCTGCAGGGCGGGCTGGTCTCTGGGCCTGGCGGGGTTTCGCTTCTAGCCGGGGACTGAACATCTCGAGACCCTTCGAGTCCCAGCACCTGCGCTCCCGTGGCATGAGCCTGGCACGAGGGCAACGACTGCGATGGCGGCCCAGGCGGGCTCTGGAGTCAGACCGCTGGGATGGAGTCCCCACCTCATCACTAGGATCACGCGACCGTGGGCAGGTCGCCAGACACCTTTTTTTTTCCCCTCGGTGTCCTGTCTGTACGACGAAGAAAGCACCTAAATCACAGGGCCAGCTGGGAATGAAGCGAGAGCCCGCGGGGAGGGGGTGGCAGGGAACCCGGCACGTGGCCAGCCTTCCGTAAACATCACAGGCGTTCGGAAGCTGAGTGCGGCCGTCAAGGGGGCCCACCGTCCACTGGAGACCCCCCTCTCAAATCCCGGACTCTGTCACACACAGCCACAGCCGGCCCGAGGAGGTGCGGGTGCAGAAGGACTCGACACACGAAGAGGTGGTGAGGGCATACGACCGAGTGGGGGCGTGTGGCAACAGGGGACCCCAGAGCCCTCGAGGGGGCAGAGGAGAGCCGCAGGGTCTGTTCAGCTCCCCTCAGACCCCACAAGCTGTCTTGAGCCTCTCCTGCCCCTGGAAGCAGACAGCGCTGTCCTGTGAGTCCCAAACATTTAGGGTGACATGGAAACTTCTGGAAGGAAAGTGCTTGAACAGGCCAGCAGGGAAGCCTGGGAGGCTGTCCCCACACACGTGTCTTCTGGCAAATACAACGCTCACTACTGAGCCAGTTTACAAGCTGCATGGTATACAGGAAAACTGCTTCTGTGGGGACAGTCTGATACTGAATTATTCGACTTTTCTAGAAAGTCAGTTCCTAGGGTGCTGCTGGCAGACAACGTTGGCTGGAAGACAAGCCAACCCTGGCCCTGTACAAAATGGCGCAGCCGGAACCATGGGCGAGCACCACAACCACTCGGGTTTCCAGAGGCCAGAGCAAGGCAGGCCCTTCTCTGCCTACGCAGGAAACCCTCCAACGCAGAGCCGTCTGCTGACTGACGGGCGGTCTCTGCCGGCCGCAGCCTGTCTCCACCAGCACCAGCTGCTCAGCCGCTGGGCCTGGCTGGTGCCCCAGGCGGCCATGACCTCGCTGGCCAGGACACTGGTCGCTGCCAGGCCCCCTCTCCTGGCAGAGACGGTGGGGAGGAAGGAGATGAAGACCATACTACGGAGCCTCAGAAAAGCAACCAAGGCTGTTCGGTCCCGAGAGACTCTCAGCCGCTAGACATAACTGCCGGGGAGAAGACGTCATTTCTCAAAAGTATTGAAATGTGCCTCTGATGGCTGACCGCGTGATCACTAATAACACTGGCGGCCTCCGGATGTATGGAGAGCCGGGCAGCCGCAGCCGGGAGGGTGGGGCACAGCGGGGGCAGGGCAGGGACGGGACGCAGCACCTCGGCCCCTCCCCTTCCCCAGCCCCAGCCCACCAGGCGGGACACCACTGTCCTTCAAGACGCAGAGAAATGTAGCTGGAACCTTCGGGTAACTGAATTTGGAATTCTGAAACAGGCCTCTCGGGCCTGGACTTACCCCCGGTCCCACGGGCGAGTCCTGGGGGGCAGCGTGTCCCCGGGCTGGCAGCGCTGGTGGGCCTGGGGGAGAAACAGATGGAGGTGGGGAGGGAGCCCGAGTCAGCCAGGACCTGCCCCGTCTGCCCCCTGGCTGTGACCGGTGCCGCCCGCGGTGCCAGGCAGCAGCTACTGGGCAGAGTCCGGGGACCCAGCACTTTGGAGCAGACTTGGCCTGGGCAAGAGTGAGGATCGCTCTGCGGGTGACAGAGCAGAGGATGGAGCCTGAGCCAGGTGTGCTGGGGCTCCAGCTTCTCTGCCTGGCCTCGCGCTCTCCGATCGTGTGGTCTCACCAAGGGTGGGCTTCGTGACCGTGAAAGTCCTTGCGTGCCTGCCCAGGGTATTTCCATCTTCCCGCCGTTCACACACACCTGACTTCAAAGAGCTGGGGTCCCGTGTCGGCGGGCCTGGCATCTCCCCAGCTGGGGTGGACTTGACGTCAGGTAAGGAACTTCTAAACACCCCACTTTTCCTGTCTCCCAGCCCTGCTGATGCCCGCTCACTCCAGGTGCGGACGTGGTGAGACCGGGAGGGGTAGAGGCCCCCAGAGCAAGGGGCCAAGTGTGTCCTTTGACCTCAGGGATGCCAAGGCAGGCTCCCACAGGCTCCAACCTGCATCCACCTCGGAGTCCAGAGGGCACCCCCGTCAGCGGCCTGCCTGCCCCTTGCTAACAGGCCAAGGCAGGTGCTTCCCAGGAACTTAGAAACACTTGAGTCCCAGAAACTTCAGTGGCCCAAACTAGCTCATGGCAAGCCACTGATCAAGCTGTGCCTCCGGGGAAAGGTGTCACCTCGCCAGAAGCAAATGCACATGAGGATTCGGCCAGCCAGGGCACCTCCGCTCCATTTCAGCCACCCTCCTCCCCGAAACTGTCCAGCCACCGAGTCTTGCTTTGTCCCACCCGGAACGGGGACGCTGGAAAGCCCCACAGCCTGACTTTGGCAACAAGCATAAAACTGCAGGAAACGCCTCTGTGGCCCTCCACTAAGAAAAACCGGAGCCTGCCGTCCAAGACCCCCTCCACGCACCCTTGTTCACCCACCTTCTCAAAGCTGGGTGCTGTGCGCCATGTTTCTTGAGGTAATAAGTCTTTACATTGGGACTTATGCAATCTTATCTTCCTAGAGAATAAATCAGCACAAGGAAGACTTTGGTCGCAGACTAAAAAGATGCCTGCCGGTGATCACAGGGCCGGGACGCCCGGGGGGGCAGGGCCTGGGCGAAAACACACCAAAACCACAAAACATCCCGGCTCCAGCTTTTTGTTCCAACGCTCTGGGCGGTAATCGGTGACCGCTGGCCATGTTGCTTCCCAAACAAGACCACCTACCAGCCACAGCCAGTGGCTGTGGCTGTGGCTCCTCCGGAGCGTGGCCACTTCAGTGCCTCCAAGAGGCTCCCTGAGGCCACAAGGCCGGACCCAGGATGGGAGGCCTGAGCTCCAGCACAGGGCACAGCCGGGCCGGGAGCCACCGGGCAGCACATGTGCGGTGACGGCACATCAGAAAGAGCCACGTGCACGCAACACGGACACACGGAGGGAAAAGCGGCCATGGTCACATGTGCGGCCTGGTAACAACCGGGGCGGGGGGAGGTCCTGATGTGGAAAGGGGACCAAGAGAGGTCATGGCGTGGGAAAAGCCAGTCCCCAAACAGCCTGTCATCTCATCCACGTTCAAGGGCGAAAAGTTGGAAAAGAGCGCCGTGGATGCAGGAGCGTAGACAAGGCCACTGAAATCCACGTAACGGGGTGCGAGGGCGAAGGGCTATCACCTCCCCCTTGATGCACCAGGGTAAGCGTGCACATTCACGGGTCGGTGATGAAATTACAAAGAACTTCGGGGCACCTGAGCGGCTCAGCTGGTTAGGCGTCCAACTCTTGGTTTCAGCTCAGGTCATGATTTCACAGTTTCTCCCCTGCACGCGCCCCTTCCGGGAACAGCACCAGCATCTGGCTGAGCAGCCACAGGGCTCTGGTCTCCTGAAGAACACGGAAATGCCGAGAGGACCAGCAGCCCGGCACGCGCTCTGGGCGGCTCAGGGGCCATGCAGCCTGGGAAGCCACGTGCACCTAGGCCTCGGAGGTGGCACAGAGGACAGCGGGAAGGGCCTACCCAGGTGGTTCCCCCACCACCAGGGCTGAGTGCTGTGCGGACAGCATCCCCACCGACCGCCTGAGACAGAGGACAGCAGGTCAGCCACCTGAGTGAAGACGCATCTTCCCCGACACCTTGCCACCCACTGGTTAGCCTCCACTTGCTGAAAACCACCGTCAACAGAAGCTCCCCATCCAAGCCGCCCTCTGTCAGTTTGGCTTCTAGAAGCCCAAACTGTGGACGCAGACCCTCAGGTCACGCAAAGACCTGTGTCCTGGCACCTCCTCTGCCTGGGGGATGCGTGTGCAGGATCACGCAAATCTGAAACGTCAACGCTCCACAGACCGGGCCTTTGGTGAGGGGACTGGGCAGGGGTCACAGAGAGTTAGGCAAACAAGTGCACGGAGCAGATGCCTCTCCGGAAATGCTGGGGGGCTCACAGCACAACCACCTCCCTGCCCGTCCCCAACCAGGGGCCAGCCCCGTACAGCCGGTACTACCAAAGCCCTTTGTCCCAAAATGCAAGCTGTCTTCCGGGAATGCTTTTCTTAAACACCGCTGTGCGTTCTGGGGGGAAACTGAAGGAAGGAGTCAGCAGGCGGGCCAGATGAGGGGTGTTCACAGAGGAATACGCTGTCCAGGGGAACAAACCCACCTATGTCCAGCTGAGGGGTCAGTCATTGACTAGCTCAGGTCTCGGACGGGGGGTGGGGGTGGAGGGTCTGGCAATATTACAGGGTCAGAAGAGCGGACACCAAAAGCATGGCTGAGGAAGGGTCAACACTGCTAAAGACAGCATCACCGTGATTTAAAGAAAGACCTGGAGAAACAGATTTCCTCACTGGGCCTTGAAAATAAAGGATAATAACCAGTATCTGATGGTTATTCAGACACCAAGAATTCATACGGCAAACCCATTTGAAAGGCCCTCATTCCTAATTATTTGGGGGTAAACAGTCATCCTCCCTGAGACTCTAACCACAGGAAATGGGGACAATGAACAAACCACAGAGATTAGGGACAGCCAGCTCAGAGATGGCGTGGCTATGGGGCTTGGTGCTGCACCCAGGGTGCATGAGGGTGGCCGAGGGGCTCCTGCACACCGGATGCCTGGGGAGGCCCAGCACACCTGGGGGTGCTGCGGGGGAGGGGATGGGGCTGTCCACAGCTGCACAAGCCCCCCTCCACCCCCCGCCGCAGCCGCCGCCATTGCTCAGGCAGGCCGGGCAGTCAGGGACAGAGAGGGACACGCATCCCGAGCACACCCGGGGGTCCTAGGGTCCTGCCTGCGCCAGCAGCTGCCACGATGCTGCTAAGTTAGGGCCCAGGGTCCAACATGCACCTGAGCACCTGGGAAGCGGCTCCGCACCTGCGGGAGCAGCCGGGCTCTTTGTGTGAGAGATGTGTGCACCTGGTAGAGACGCCCCAACCCAGATGTTCCCTAAGCACAGAGCACACGGGAGAAGATGCATGCTCCAAGGGCTGACGAGGGGGTGTCACTACAAAGGCGTCACGTCTAATGTCTGTCCATCCTGCTGCTAGAGGTGCACGAATGCCCCAACCAGGCCCCAGAGGAGTGGGGAGAGCCAAGGGGTGCCCAGAGCCTGTCAGCGTCAGGGGCTGGCCACTGCAGGGACCTGCCCCTTGCCAAGGCCTCTGCTCTGGGCCACCTGCTAACGTCCTCCCCCAGAGCGCACACCTGGGATCCCTTGAAATCTGCTGGCTCACGTCACTCCAGCTAGACAGCTCAAACGCCCCTTCCTGAATGACTGCCCTGATGACACAACCCAGGGCAGGGAGCCGCCTGTCGGAGAGGACGTCCCTGCAGTGCCAACACACAAAGGGTCACAACCATGGCAAGAACCCAACCCAGGGTATCCTGGGAAACACCATGAGGACAGGTTTCCCACGACCCCTTCTACCCAGCTGTTTTTCAAATCCGTGAAGCGAACACACGGACATTCTGAGACCGCCAGAACATTCAAAAGTAAAATATGGGTCAGGGAAATTCCAAGTTCCAAAAACCAAGAGCGAGTGCCCTCTAGTGGCTCCGTGCACTTGTTCCCGGCGGGTGATGAGTGGGCCTCTGCTCCCTCGTAATTCTCCAGAGGACGTAAAAAAGATAATTCATAACAGAGAGCCAAAGTCCCTCACTTAACGTGACAGCCGCGTGTCGTCAAGATTTCCCACAGAACCGGGTAAGTTGGTAAAATATCGAAGGAGGAAAGGTTTCCATCACCGCTTAAGCACGAGAGATATTTAAGTCTCTTGCGTCGGGTCCTGGGAGGCCAGGCCTTCAAATGCTTGGAATCTGGGATGAAGGCAATCCTCTCAATGTGATGTGAATGCAGCGATAAATCCCAATTAAATAAACCAAATGCAATCAGGTTCCATCCGGGCGGACCTGCTGGTCCCCAGATGGTGGTGGAGAATGGATGGCACTGCCACCACACGTCTGTACTAGGTCTGGATCCTTCCAGCAATCTGTCTGCCATGATGTGAACCATAACTCTCCTAGTAAAGAACTCAGAGGGCGCGAACCCTGCATGCCCAACTAGGGCTCGGTGAGCCCCGCACGGGGAGCACACACCCCCAGCCAGTCATCCAGAGAGATGTCCGTCCCACTGACTAACATGATCATCTCGAGCCCAAAGCCAGCGGCGTCTGTGGGGAGGGAGGATCCCCTTCCCCCTGAACCTCCACAACATGCCTGGAGCCCAGGAGTGTCTGGCTTCCCATGGGCACTGCTCTGTGCCTGGCTACGTGCGGAGAGCTGGAGAGACTGGGGTCCGAGGGACAGGCCAGCTCCCACCGGTCTCCGTCCTCGCATGGCACAACAGGGGCAGGACTGCTGATATCCGTTCATTCGAATATCTCAAAACGCAGGCAAAGCTGACCCAAGCTGGGAGGCCGCCCACGGCAGAAGTGGCAGAGTGCAGGGACCAAGCGGGGACTTGGGTCCGTGGGTGACACATCTGCCGGCCCCACCCTGACTCTCCACTCTCTTCCAAGAGCAGCACCGATGGCTGCCAGTCGGGAACCACGCGGACAAAGGCAGGGGACGCAGCAGGGGCCCCGGTCAGGATTTCTATGGAACGTGTGAACAGAGGTTCTTTCTGCTGGGATTCCCCAGAGCTTCCGGGGTCACTACGTGGAGAAACTCTTCCCGGAAGGAAGCCAACAACAAGAGAGCTCAGGGGTGAGGGGATGAGGTGTGGGAGGCAGACGGACAGACAGACATCACTCGAGAGCCAGAACACAGCCAGGTCTCACATCAGCTCTGCAAACGTGTGCTGAGTGCTTTACTGGGCAAGACACAGAGGAGGACACACAGCCCCTCTCATGAGATGTTCCCAGGACGTCTTCGGCATCGAACAAATGCCCACACCAACGATCTGCACCTCTTCAGCAGAGTGATGCTCCTCCTCCCGCCCCCCAAGTACCCACATCCTAGTCCCCAGAGCCCATCACTGTGATGCTCCACGGCAAGGAATCATGGCCGCTGATCGGGGAGACCATCCTGGATGACCGGGTAGGCCCGACGCCATCACAGCAGGCCTTGTTGGTGACAGGGTGACACGGAGCGGCATCTGTCGGGAGCACGGACAAGGGCTAAGCTCCCCTCTGCGGGCTGACAGATTTGTTCACTCCCAGCTTTCTAAGAGATGAGCCTCCTGTGATCTAGAACATTCTTTCAGCAGGCATGACCTCTAGAAGCCCCAGGCTGGGGCTCAATGCCCTGCAGAGTGAACTTCCCTCTGACATCAGCCCTGCTCTCCACCACTGGTGCGGTTCTCGGTCAGACGCTGCCCTGGGCATCCCTAGGCAGAAGCCAAGAGGCCCCGACCACCAGGTGCTGGGCCGGCCGGACACAAGGCCGGCAGCCGCGGTCACTGCTTCACCACTTGCACTCGTGCAGACACGTCCCCGCCCACGGGAAGGACGCTGCTCTGCTGGCAGCCCTCACGCCCTTCCTCACAGGCCCGAGCTGAGAGCAGACGCCCCCCTCTCGGACTTGAAGAGGGTGGGAAGCGCCTCGTCAGAAGGGCAAACCCACGACACGCTAACAGCACAACCCAGAGGCGCACCCATGGTGCTCAGCGCGGCTCCGGCTCTTGGGCCCGCGTCTGCAGGACCCCCGTGCCAAGGGCCCCGTTACGCGTCACCGGCACAGCCTTCCGCGGGCTTCTGGTCAGGGAGCTCCGGGTGACAGGTGACACCGCGCCAGGCCACCCCTGTCACCGTCCAATCCTGCACCTCCACATCAAGCAGAAGCTCAGCCCACTGGCTCAAATGACAGCAATCTGTGGCGATTCGCGGATGAATGTTATTGTACCAGCCCAAGTACGTCTCCTCGGGAACAGGCGGGAGTCACGCTGTGTGCTCCAAAACCAGTGCCCTGCAAACACTTACTTGCAGGGGACGCGGGTGGCTTCCTGGAGGGCTGTTGCTCCGCCTCCGGGCCGTGGCCGTGCCCTGGCAGCGTGTCCAGGTGTCCCTTGGGGCTCAGCGAGTACTGGAACTGGACCGTCCCCGACGCCACCTGCTCCACCTGCGAGGAGACAGCAAACAGCAGCCGCCTCCCTTAGTCGCGCCTTCGTGTCGAATCGACCCGGGAGCGAGTCCCCCTTCCTGTCACCCTTGACCCGGGAGCGAGCCCCCCGCCCCGAAGTCCGCGTAAAACCAGCGGCGTCTGAAGCCACATGCTCTGAGGTCATAATCGAGTCACTTGCCAAGCAGAAAAAGATCAGCGTCCAGCAGCATTCAAATCCCAGACGCCCACACGAGCACAGAATGGCCCCTACACGAGTAGAAATCACACCTCCCCAGTTTCGAATGTGTTTTTTAACGAATCTATGCAAAGCCAACCTTTTAAATTTTGGTGCATAGTGTGAGTGCCACAGTCAGTTCTCAAGGTCTTTGGTATGCTGTTCAGGGTCAGACTCGGGCACATGCACCTGAGGGTTAACCCGGCATTTCTTAAGCAACGTTAGGGGCTTGCTTTCCAAGCCCCTCCCTCTTCATGGCCCCCCCATCCGTACTGCCCAGTCCCCTTTACCATCCTCTAGGCCAGACCTCACTGTGCTGCACACTTCTGGCAAGAAATAGCCCCTGAATCCGAGGCCACAAAGTGGGAGGACAGAGTGGTTTCTTTAAACAGTGCGGGAGTGCATCAAAGGGCTAACGTTCTCATCTGTCATTACTGGAGGTCAATATATAACGTCTAAAATTAATCAACTAAGAAATAGAAGTAGAAGCATTAATATTTGGAAACAAAGTAAATGCCAGAAGTCACCGCTAAGAGCTGGAAGTGGCCGCCTCTGGCGATGGACATTTTTTTTAAAAGACAGTCATTTGCTCGTAGGAAAACTACAAGAGTTGTTTAGGAAAGAAAACATAATCATAACACACTGTTCTTTTTTTTTTTTTCAACGTTTATTTATTTTGGGGACAGAGAGAGACAGAGCATGAACGGGGGAGGGGCAGAGAGAGAGGGAGACACAGAATCGGAAACAGGCTCCAGGCTCCGAGCCATCAGCCCAGAGCCCGACGCGGGGCTCGAACTCACGGACTGCGAGATCGTGACCTGGCTGAAGTCGGACGCTCAACCGACTGCGCCACCCAGGCGCCCCAATAACACACTGTTCTTACCTTCACAGTAAATAACACTGAAATAATCATAACAGAAGCCCTCAGATTTACTTAGCCCAAAACTATGGGATGTTTACAATCTTTGTATTTTCCTCCAAGTAATATCTGCCACTTCCCCTTAACTGTAAGCTCACGGGATCAGGGATAGTTTCCAAGAATGTATACAGGTGCTCAATAGCAGTTCACTGAATGGGGGCGCCTGAGTAACTCAGTCGGTTGAGTGTCCGATTCTCGGTTTTGGTTCAGGTCACGATCACACAGTTCGTGAGTTCAAGCCCCACATCGGACTCTGTGCTGACAGTGCAGAGCCTGCCTGGGATTCTCTCTCTCTCTCTCTCTCTCTCTCTCTCTCTCTTTCTCTCTGCCCCTCCCCTGCTCACACACACACACACTCTCTCTCTCTCTCAAAATAAGCAAGTTTTTAAAAATTTAAAAATTAAGGGGCGCCTGGGTGGCGCAGTCAGTTAAGCGTCCGACTTCAGCCAGGTCACGATCTCGCGGTCCGTGAGTTCGAGCCCCGCGTCGGGCTCTGGGCTGATGGCTCGGAGCCTGGAGCCTGTTTCTGATTCTGTGTCTCCCTCTCTCTCTGCCCCTCCCCTGTTCATGCTCTGTCTCTCTCTGTCCCAAAAATAAATAAACATTGAAAAAAAAATTTTTTTTTTTAAAAATTAAAAAAAAAAGTTCACTGAATAGAAGAGTAAGATAAAGAGTGGCCTGGCGTAGGGGTGGAGACTAGGCACACGCCGGCCCGCAAGCTCTCTGCCTGCCAGACGCCGGCACGGCTGTGGAAGACAAACACGGGAGGAAGCAGAGGAGGGTACAGAATCGCGGCTGTGACCAGCTGGGGCCCACTGTGTCAGGTAGTTACATGTGTTTAGCACAGTGGTCCTATCAGGTGCAATTCTGCTCCCAGGAGACATCTGGCGACGTCCGCAGCCACTGTGTCCACACCTGGGGGCACGCTCCTGGCAACTAGAGGGCAGAGGCCAGGGCTGGTGGCAAACGTCCCCGCTGTGCAGGACAACCCCCGCAGCACAGCATTATCAGGCCCAAAATGTCAGCAGCGCGAAGGTGGAGAAAAGCCAATTAGAAGTGATATTCCTTGTGAAAAAATGGCAGTACTGGAGGTATCTGTGTCCTCAAGACAGTCGAAACTTCCAAACGCTTACCCCCCAACACAGCTTACGTACGCACGTAGAAAGTGAAGGAAACGTAGTGGCACGACAGGCTAAAATTAGATCCAATAAATATTTATTTAAACACATACATACACCCACACAGAGAGAGAGGGGGAGAGAGAGGTGATGGCCTCAGGATTTCCAGTGGCAATTTTATAACAAGGGCTCAGACTAGTCCATGGGGGGGATGCAGCAAAATGTGGCCCCATAATGAGACGCTCCCGGAACAAGAAAAGCCGCACAGTCAGCCGCTCCCTCATCCAGGTCCCCAAAGCATCATAAATAACAACACAGAAAATGATGTTTGTCACCTGAGTCAGCACACAGACGGCGTGCTGAAATAACACAGTGGCCCCTTCACCTAAGAAAAATGACACAGTTGAGCTCTAAAAGGTTCCCGGCCGCACCACTGACACAAGGAGAACACGTTTCAGGAACGTGAGCGGGAGAACCGAGAGCCTTTCCTCGACACAGGCACGGGGAGAGACTCCAGCCATCGGCCGGGGCCGCGGGGTCACGCGGTGTCTGTGACACCCCAGGTCCCTGCCATCCACCCTGCGAGGCTGCCGGTGGGGTGGGGGAGGCGGGGGACGAGACCCCTCACAACACACACGTCAGCTGGCCCTGCCCCCCCTTTTACCTGACTCCTCTACTGGGGTTCAGAGAAAGCTTCGTTCCAAACATGGATTTTCAAAACTGCTGCTGTGGCCTGCCCTCCACACAAAGCTGGAGGGAGCCAAGGGCCAGTGGGCATGAGGGACAAGTCACACGGACGGGCCGGGCTGGACGCGGATTGCCCGGCTCCAACCACAGCCCTGAAGCCCACCCTCCATGGCAAAACGCTCCAAGAGTCCTTTTTAAAAAGGCATGGACAGGGGCACCGGGGTGGCTCAGTTGACTGGGCGTCCGACTTCGGCTCAGGTCATAATCTTGCGGTCCGTGAGTTCGAGCCCTGCATCGGGCTGTGTGCTGACAGCTCAGAGCCTGGAGCCTGTTTCAGATTCTGTGTCTCCCTCTCTCTGACCCTCCCCGTTCATGCTCTGTCTCTGTCTCAAAAATAAATAAATGTTAAAAAAAATTTTTTTTAAATAAAAAAATAAAAATAAAAAGGCATGGATGGGGCGCCTGGGTGGCTCAGTTGGTGAAGCGGCTGACTTCAGCTCAGGTCACGATCTCACGGTTCGTGAGTTCGAGCCCCGCGTCGGGCTCTGTGCTGACGGCTCGGAGCCTGGAGCCCGCTTCAGATTCTGTGTCTCCCTCTCTCTCTGCCCCTCCCCTGCTCACACTCTGTCTGTTTCTCCCTCAAAAATAAAGAAACATTTAAAAAAAAAAAAAAAAAAAAAGACACGGAGAGCACAGAAGTGGATCTTGTTACACAGAGTGTACAAATAAGGGTCACAGGTCACCTTGCGAGACTGATGTGTGAACAGCACATCATAAGCCCCGAGGTGAAACCAGCCTCAGTGAGTTCGCAGCCAACTGTGACTCAGCAGTCACACCTGTCTTTTAAGGGCATATCCGTGACACGAGACACTCTGCTCATGACACATCCACAAACAGATCTGTCAACTTCTGGTTCTGAAAACATACGAGCTTGCTAAAAGCTTACGAGCCAGGACTCATACTTACAAAAGCACCTCAACAATTTACCTCTTTGGAGCTCATGCAGGCTGGGGGCACTTTATAGACCAGACGGTGCGATGGATTGGGCCGGATCCCACCCTGCAGAGGTAAGACCACCTTTCCGGAGCCGGCTTCCGGCAAGGGGTTCCACACAGCCCAGCGGACCATGTGCATGCATGCCACGCTGGACAGAGAGGTGACCGACGTTGCCTGGAAGGGAGACAAAGCACAGCGGTGTGTGAGTTACCAGCAAACCGGCTGGCAAACACCAGGGAGCAGGGCCGCCAGGCAGGGACCGTGCAAGAGGGGCCTGTGTAGCAGGAGGAGAGCACAACACAGAAGCTCGGGGGACAGAGAAGCAGCCGCCCACCTTGAGGAGCCCCCCTCAAGCTAACCAGCACCCTCCTCCGTCCAGGTCTCCCTTTCTGGCTCAAAGCAGCGGCGGCTTTTCTTTCAAAGACCGACATCATCCTTCTGACCTTTCCTGGTCCCATAAGGCTCTTTCTGCAGGTTTGTAAACAGGCTGTACCTCGCCCACGTCTGCACAAATCCATTAGGAAAACACCAGGAATGACAGTTGTGTTCGTGATAGGAAACTTTGTAAGATAATGAGGAACGCACATGGGAATTCAAATCAGGATTATTTACACACAGTTTCTGCAGCTAAGTCCCGGCTCAGAATGAATGGCACGTTTCGTCCATGGGACTCCGTGTACCTGGGAAATCAGCCAGGTCCTTCTCCTGCTTTCTCTATCACTGGCCAAGTGAAAGCAGTGAGGACACTAAGGAAAACCTAGGATTAGGGAAGAGTCATTTTCTCCAATATGGTTCGAGGGCTTGAGTCAGCAGTGTTTTAATGGCACACTTTCATCCATTTCACTGAGAAGTAAGAATAAAACCACATTCCAGGCCCCGGTCGGGTGGGAAAACCCCTCATCAGCTGGGCAGTGATTCAAGGCAGAAGGCAAGGTCAGGAACTCCGGCTCTGACCGAGCCCGACAGGCGGACACTGCAGGCTCCCTGGGAGGCAGCACATCGGGACCCCAGGAAGGCAAATTCTCGACCAGGGGCCACGGGACACTTGCAAGGAGGTCAGACTGGGAGCCCAGGAGGGCCCTTCCGGCCCAAGAGCACAGCGGCCCTAACCAGGGTCACAGTGACACAGTCCAGACCCGGGCCGCAGCCACACCTCCTCTGCCCCGACTCCAGGCCCGGCTGGTGACATGGGAGGAGCAAACCCCGAAGGTGGCGGGCAGTAACTGGAGCACGAGCACAGCACCCCACCTCCTGACGCTGTCCTCAGAGGCAGCAGAGGGCCATCTGCACCCGTCTGGCATGAGGACGGTGAGCCATGTGGTCCCTGGGCAGCCGAGGGAGCCGAGGGCCTCCGACCCTCTAGACCACCAGCCACACGCGCTAACCCAGGCAGCCCGGTTTGGGCCACGGTGACAGGGAGGGTGGACAGCCTGCGTGGAGGGGGCCTCACACTCTTGGAAAGGAACCGAAGCCCACACCCCATCTGTGATGGTGAAGGACATCGTCCCCAAGGAAAGGAGAGCCAAGGCGCCCGCTGACACGGGCTGCGTCCAGCAGAATGGCTGGGGCTCCCAGCGGACCCCGCCTACTTGCTGGACACGGGTCAGCTGCCACGCCCTTGTCCTGGCCAGAAGTCGACTGCGCTCGGATCCAAGGTCACACACGCACAAAAGGACTCTGGCTGGAGCCCCACGCGGATGGCTCGACAGTCAGCGAGGCCACACCATAGCCGAGCGTAGGTGCAAACAGCACCCAACATGGAAAAGGAAGCACATTTGTCTCCTCAGTCAGTCTCTCCAGACTGTTCCTTTGCCAGAGGCTCTTCCTTCCTGCTGTTTCCCTCAGTCACGTGGGGATAAATGTCCAGAGTCAGCGTCTGGTCTTGAATTAATCTCTTCCTGAGGCCCCATCGTTAGGGGACCGACCTCACTTCAGGGGGGCCTGTTCTGACCCTTTAACGGAGCCAAACTTCAGATAACAGCTGGGCTACCACCACCTCTGCCCTGGCTACAGGGGTGACCGGGGATTTGGGTCCCCACCAGATCAACGAGAAAAACACTCACATCCTGGAAGTACAAGGAACCAGCAAAGCGAGAAGCCGAAGCACATGACCCTGTGCGACACTCCCAACGCGTGTCGAATATGAAGACGATGCCTGCGGCTCCCCATCCCGTTAGCCGATGACAGGGACACAAACCAGCACCAAGCAACTATAAATCCACTGCCCTTTAAAAACAAAATAACTATTGGGGCGCCTGGGTGGCTCAGTCGGTTGGGCGTCCGACTTCAGCTCGGTCATGATCTCACGGTTTGTGAGTTCGAGGCTCTGTGCCGACAGCTCGGAGCCGGGAGTCTGCTTTGGATTCTGGGTCTCCACCTCTCTCTGCCCCTCCCCCACTCACGCTCTGTCTCTCTCAGAAATAAACATTAAAAATTTTAAAAATATTTTTTAAAAATGACTATACATGTACCGGCAAAAAAGGCCACTATAAAAACTACACAGACCCAATCATTTCTAGACTACTTTTCTAAACAGTCATCTATAAAATCCAGTTTATTATGGGATCAAAAATAAAATGAAATATGTGGCCAACTTTTCATGCTCTTTGTGCAAGTCCTTGTGGTTTAATCTTTCAAATTAGGTGATTCTGATATGCAATCTTCCAATTTCATGGTTCCTTTGGTTTCCCAGTCCTCGATCAATAGAGCTCTCCTCTGCACAGCGTATCCAGCTTCCCTCGCTCGTGTCTCCGACAGCTCCGACGAGAGGAGACAGTTAGCAAGTCACTGAGCGCTCCTTTGCAAAGATTTCTGCGACAATTAGGGCTCAATGGCAATTCAATTGCCATTTATTAGCCTGTGCTCCCTCTCACCAGGCCAGGGTGACAGCTGCAGGCAGGAACCTCCCCCACCCCACGTCCCTCAAATCCCCCCAGCCCCAGCCCCAGGCTCTGAGGAGAAGGTCAGGTGCATCCAAGCAGGTGGGCAGAGTGAAAGCAGATATTTAGCTGGCCAACATGACCAGGCTCCTCCTGTCGGTGAATTCTAGTGGTCGAGAGAAGATTGGTTACTGTAGAACGTCTTATCCTGTCCAATCAGGTTTGACTTCATGAAAAGAAGAAAAAAAAATACATCACATTGCTCCCACTAAGACTCTTAATTGTAACAGCAAACAACACACGGGAGGCCAAAGGAACACACTTGGAATGTGAGCCAGGTTTGTCGTGGAACAGAAGAGCCATGCCAACATTCACCAGGCAAAGCCCAAACAGACAGAAAACAGACACCTGACCCCAGGAATGCCGCACTCTGGGCTCCCTGAGGTGGGCTCGACGGTGGCCTCAAAAACACACGTTCACATCCTAAGCCCTGAGCGTTGTGACTGTGACCTTATTTGGAAAAAGGGTCCATGCCCATGGAATTAATTATTATGAGATTAGGAGATCTGGATTATCCAGCTGGACCCTAAATCCAATGGCAAGCATCCTTACAAAGCAGGACAGACAGAGAGACAGAGGGGGACGCCCAGAGGGAAGGCTGTGTGCAGGTGAAGGCAGGAGCTGCGCCATCAGATAAGGGCCACCAGCAGCCACCAACCCAGAAGAGGCGGGAAGGACCCTCCCCTGCAGCCTCCGAAGGGAAGGCTGCCGCCCTGCCTGCACTGGCTTCGGCCCAGTGCAACTGACTTTAAATCCGAGGCCTCCAGACCGTGAGAGAATAAATGTCAATCACTTTGAGACACACACAGTTGGTGGCAATTTGGGCCGGCCGCCCCAGGAAATGAGCAAAGTCCCCTTGGCTTCCGTCCTCAGACCAACTTGAAAGTCATCTAGAGGCAGGTAAAAAGTTCACGTTATTTCATGAGGGTGATTTTCTCCAGCATTTCGGGGAGACCTTTCTCTTCCTGCCCCAGGCTCCTGGCCAGCACGAGACTCAGGGCCTGGCCACACCATAGAGGTGACAGCAGCGCCTGTCGGGGGACATGCTTGGGTGAACCGGAATAAGGAAACAAATGTGTGTCAAAGTGCCTCCCGGTGTCCCCAGTGTCAGCCACATCACAGAGGGACAAGGAAGCCAGAAGAAACAAGACCAGAGAGACATCACAGCTGAAGGAGGGGCGAGAGGCCGGGCCCTGGGCTGAGAGCAGGTAAGCTGTGCCCCGAGAACGCCCCCCACCAACGCAGGTGGCAGGGACCAGGGAACGGCCTCCAGAGGGGCACACGGAAGCAGCCAGAGCCCGGCAAGGAGCAAGGCCGCCTATAAGTTGCTCTCTTCCCGGCATTCTCCTCGAAGGACGCCAAGTCCTTGATCCCGGAGGCAGACTGCACAAGGCCACCCGAGGTGAGGAGTCGGGAGGCAGACAGACACCCAGAGCCTGGGTGACGCCCACCGGGCAAAGCACAGGCTCGCACAACAGGTGTCACCGGCCCGGAGTCGCGCTTCCAAAAACGGATCGTTTAGATGCCAAAGCCCTTTGCAAATCTGACAGACAGTGAGGTGAGCTTGGCAGTGGCTGCAGGCTAATTCCCTTCACACACATTCACGGTGGAAGAGGAAACCCAACAACACAGAATGAAAGTCACTTAGTCTCCCCTTGTAGGACACAGTATACATCACTTAAAAGCATAGGAATCTTCAACAGGCAACATATTCATTTCATCCTGTGGAATAAAGGAATCATTTCTGAACATACACATGAGCAGTGAAAATCAACAGGACCGTGGTTTTAAGAAAGTTCCATAACCTGGGACAAGTCTTCATGCTGACTAAAGGGATCATAACGCTTTGGACCTCTCTGCAAAAAAAAGGTGTCACTTGACAGTAAAGGAAAGAAGCAAAGGCGAAACGGCCCTGCGCCTGGGTGGCGCAGTCGGTTAAGCGTCTGACTCCAGCCAGGTCACGATCTCGCGGTCCGTGAGTTCGAGCCCCGCATCAGGCTCTGGGCTGATGGCTCAGAGCCTGGAGCCTGTTTCCGATTCTGTGTCTCCCTCTCTCTCTGCCCCTCCCCCGTTCGTGCTCTGTCTCTCTCTGTCCCAAAAAAATAAACGTTGAAAAAAAAAAAATTAAAAAAAAAAAAAAAAAGAAACGGCCCTGAGCCCGGAGCTGTGCCTGGACCCTCTGGACACCGAGTCCCCAGCCAGCCGCCTTTGCACGTGCGTCCGCGGGAGAACCGCCCCCTTGCCTTGCTCTTCTTCCCGCCCCCTCCTCACACTGGGCCCATGGATGGCAGGGCCCAGGCTTGGCAGCCTGGCATGCCTTCCTGTGGGCACAGCCCCTCCACCTCTCAGGACCAGCCCCCCACCCCCGCCACAGGTCAACAGGGGACTGTGTGCTTTGAAACAGCCACTGCTCCAGGGAAGGGGTGCACGGGAGGCCAGGGCTCATCCCTGGGTGAGGGGACCCCCAGGGGCCTCGAGAGAAGGCAGCTGTCTTCCAGAGTCAGCATCGGGGGAAGAAGTGAGCTCCTCCCAGTGGGAGGGGGAGGGGGACAGGGAAGGACGAGGGGCTGACGAGGCTGCAGACGGTCCAGGAGAGCACTTGCCAGGCGTCCGACCCGAAGGAAAAGCCAACCAGGGGATGTGACAACACAGCTTCTGCTTGTCCAGAGACAGGCTTCCCCCTGGGGACGGTGGGAGAGGGACACGGAGCCCTCTGCGTACTCCTTACAGTGGGACTCACCTCAAAATACAGTGCAATTTTAAAACCAGTGTGTGGTATAGGGTAAGAGTCATGGGAACCTCTGATAAGTTTGTAAATGACTCTCCAGAAAAAAAACACCCACAGTGGTAAGCGAGAAGGTGCCATCGATGGAGGAAAAGGCCCTATTTACAACAGCAGCACAGAAATCAAGTACCTATCAATAAACATAATAAGCAACTGTTCGACTGTTTAAAAGCTACGTTTTAGGGGCACCTGGGTGGCTCAGTCGGTTAAGCGTCCAACTTCGGCTCAGGTCGTGATCTTGCGGCCTGTGAGCTCGAGCCCTGAGGTGGGCTCTGTGCCGACAGCTCGGAGTCTGGAGCCTGCTTCGGACTCTGTGTCTCCCTCTCTCTCTGCCCCTCTCCCTACTCTCTCTCTCAAAAATAAATAAGCATTAAAAAACAAATTCTTTAAAAAAAAAAAAAAAAGCAGGCGGCAGGGACGGGAAACCACAGCCCCTCACAGAAATGGCTGATTCCGGGGCTGGAACAGGGAGGACGCAAGGTGAGCCTGGGGCCTCTCATTATGCCAGGAAGTAGGAAACTGAGAAACAGAACATGATGGAGGACATCGCAAGGACACAGCCCGAAGGCACCGTGGACACTCTGGGACACTGTGAGCACCAAAATAATCAGGGATGGCAGCTTTCGGCTTCTGGGGTTTTTTTTAAAGGTGTCCGTGAGTCCATCCCCACAGGGAGCTGGAAACCCTCACGGCTAGATGAGGGGCGGAGGTCTGTGTAGCATAAAGGTCTCCCCACAGATTGCTTCTCAGCTGCAAGGAGGAAGACAGCAACTGCCCAGTGGGGACATCACACAAGACCTGACCAGGGATGCTGGGGTGCTCAGTCGGTTGAGGGCACAACCCTTGATCTCGGGGTCGTGGGTTCAAGCCCCACGTTGGGGGGTAGAGATTACTTAAAAAAAAAAAAATCTTTAAGGGCGCCTGGGTGGCTCAGTCAGTTGGGCGTCAGGCTGCTGATTTCAGCTCAGGTCATGATCTCACTGTTTATGAGATTGAGCCCTACGCTGGGTTCTGTGCTGACAGCTTGGAACCTGCTTAGGATTCTCTCTCTCTCTCTCTCTCTCTCTCTCTGCCCCTCCTTCACTCATGTACACACTCTTTCTCTCTCTCAAAATAAACATTTTTTGAAAATTAAAAAAAAAACAAAATCTTAGAGGCGCCTGGGTGGCTCAGCCGGTTGAGTGTCCAACTTTAGCTCAGGTCATGATCTTGAGGTTCATGAGTTCAAGCCCTGGGTCGGGCTCTGTGCTGACAGCTCAGAGCCTGGAATCTGCTTCGGGTTGCGTCTCCCTCTATCTCTGCCCGGCCCCCCCCCCCCACTCGTTTTATCTCTCTCTCTCTCTCTCTCAAAAAAATTAAAACATTAGAAAATAAAAAATAATAAAATCTTAAAAAAGAAACTAACTAGGCCAATGAGATGGGAGGGACCTCCCGCATCTCTGCTGTGGGATCCTGAGGGACACACCGCACCCCTACCCCTCTGCAGTGTTCCGGCAGGGATGCAGACACCGACTCCATCAGGAGGAAACACCACCAAATCTAACACAAGGAACACTCACTTCAAAATGTTTCTTAAAGAAGGGAGACTGTCCTATAAAAATAAAATCATGAAATAAAGCAAGTGTGGCAAATGAGAACAGGTGAATCTGGGTTAAGAGTGGACTAATATTCCTGGTACTTCTGTAACTTGTCTGTAAGCTTAAAATCATGTCCAGATAAAATGGTTTTTTTTCTTTTGTATTTGAACGCTTTATTGTTTGAGCATGAAGGCTTAGCCCGTGGATAGTTAAAAAAGAAAGAAGTTTGAGACAAATGCAAAGCAGTATTGCTCTACAGAGTAAATGAAACATGTATGAAATTTGCTTTCCTAAGCACCAGTGATAATAGAAATGTAATTTACAAGAAAAAACTACAAAGAGTTTCGTAGCAGGCCAACAGGTTTAGGGCACATTCCTGATCTGTTTAAGGGGCGACCAAAGGAGAGTATTTTCTCTAGCATGGAACTAAGTGGGCTGGCATGGGTCGGTACAGAGGCTGCCACCGTCCACGCCCACCTTCTCCCGGTGTGCTGAAATGCACAGTCATTCTGGGATATCCAACGTTCTGTGTTCCAACAGTAGGGACCAAGGCACATATGGAGACTGTGATTTTCTTTAGCATCCAAAGAAAAAGTTTTTAAAGACATTACATAAAGTCCTACTATGCCTTTTTTCCCCAAGAACAGTGTTAAGAATACGGAAAGGCAAGTGACAGACTGTGAGAACATATTCACAATCTGTGTATGTGACAGCAGACTTTTAGCAAAAATACATCAGACAGACTCCTATCTACCCAATAATAAAAAAGACACATGATCCTAAACAACGGAACAGCCACTTCACAAAGGGCTATTAGAATGGCCAACCAACACAGGAACAGGACTCATCACTGGTGACCAAGGAAAGGCAAATTAATGCCCACTAGAAAGGCTGAAATTAAAAAGACGAAACCAGAAGGTGGTGAGGATGTGGACCAACTGTAATTCCCAAACAGCACTGGCACAACCACTTTGGAAAAACAGGCATTGCTTGGAAAGGTAACCCGTATCTACCTAGGACCCAGAACTCTGTTCCACGGCATTCACCAAAAAGAAATGAAAACATACATCCACAAAGACTTGCCCAAGAATGCTTAGAGCAGCTTTATTTATTAGTTGGAAAAGCCAACCAACAGTAAAATGAAAACACAAATCTGCAAACACCATCACCTGATAAAAGATTAACACCCAGAACGCGGAGAGAACTCCTAAACCCCGCGACAATACAAGAGACCACCCGACTCAGAAATGGGCAACGGACTTGAACAGACATCCTCAACGAAAATACAGGCCCACAAGCATGTGAGAAGATATCTGTTCAGCATCACTGACCATCAGGAAAATGCGAATCAAAACCACAGAGAGACACCACCTCATGAAAACTATGAGTGCTGGTGAGGGTGTGGTGAAACCAGAGCCCTCAAGCACTGTTGCACTGTCCGTGGGGAACGTAACGTGGTGCAACCGACGTGGAAAAGTGTAGGGGTTCCTCAAAAAATTAAAAGTAGAATTTCCACACACTTCAGTAATTCTGCTTCTGGGTATACACCCAAAGGAATTGAAAGGAGGGTAGGGTCTCGAAGAGACACGGGTATTCCCATGTTCATATTAGCATTATTCACAATGTCTAAAATGGAGTAGCCACCCAGGCCCCTCAACAGATGGCTGGATCAGTAAAATGTGGGATAGCCGTCCTTCAGCCGTAAGAAGGAAGGAAATTCTCCAACACGCAGCAACATGGATGAGCCGTGAGGACATTATGCTGAGTGAAGGAGACCAGTCACGAAGTACAAATACTGTACGATTCCACATACGTGAGGTCCCCAGGGTTGTCAAAGTCATAAAGACAGAAAGCATATGGTGGTGCCCGGGGCTGGAGAGCGGGGCCAAGGAGGAGATAGTACTTCCTGGGGCCGGGGTTTCAGCTTTACAAGAGGTGAAGGGTTCTGGGGATGGATGGGGGTGACCACTGCCCAAGAGTGTGAACATGCTTAATGCCACCAAACCACAGCGCTTAAAACCAGTGAAGATGGCCAAGTTTATGTTGTGTATTTTTACTACAAGAGAAAAAAGACATTAAAAAATAAAAGTCAGAATACCACTAAACTGTACACTTTAAAATTCTTTTAGGCCTTGTGAATTTCTCAATGAAATATTTTTTAAAAAGACAAACCAAACAAACAATTTTCAAAAGACAAGTGAGTGCATATCTTTCTTAAAGCCCCGAGGGAAACCCAACATTCAGGACAAAACAGAAGAGCCGGCAGCAGATCCCCTCTCATTCAGCGCTCCCCCCGCCCACCTCCCCCTCCGCCGCACACACAGGGTGCACTCGGCGGGCGCCCCTCCCTGCCCCCCCCCACACGCACAGTGGGCACACTGGGCAGATGGAGGGCAGAGGCCCAGGTTGAGCAGGTGGAGGTGTGGCTACGCCATATGGAGGGCGCCATGGTGACGCTGGGACACCCGGCTCGCTGCAAGGGACGAGCCAGGTTATCCTGAAACATTTCCAGGAAACCCTCAAGACGCCTCTATTTCCAAGTTCTACAAGTGCAAATTCACATTTCAGGATAAATCAAGGCATGATTCGCACACGCCCGATACAGATAGTCAAAATGTTCGGCTCTGAGGAATCCCAGGCACCTGGCAAGCACCCAGATCTTTGTTACAGGGACTTGTCTTGTCCAGAGAATACCAGCAAACACATAAATAACAGACCAGCTCACCTTCCCCTTCTAGACATCCGGGAGGTATTCTGCCATGTGACTCCAAAAAGAAGGTCTGTTTTGATCCCTGGCAGCCCGTGGGGGCTGGCACTTCTGACATAAAAACGCAGCAGAGGACCTTGGGCCCGATTGTTTTTACGGCTGCCTTCGTTCTGTGTCTGTCTCTCAGGCCCCGGGAAGTCTGCTTTCTCGGCAAACGCTGATGGAGCCCACACTCCCGCAGCTGCCAGCGTTCCAAAATGCGCCGCCCCGTGCGGGCACACTGTCCCCACGCACTCAAATTCCCGGGAAGGAAGCTGTCTGGTGGGAACAAGTACCCCTCCGGCTCTTTGCCGCCAGCCCAAGACAAACCACCCAGGCTTCAGCTGTGCTGGCTAAACACAAGATGCGAAAGCCCCACAGCGGACCGCCACCAAGGGGCGTGTCTTCTCAAAACCGTTTCTCTAGTTTGTTTTTAGTGACCGAACAAAACACTCAGGACCAAAAACTTCTCTCAGACACAGGTGACGACTGGGTGTAAGCTGGACACACTCCAGCCCGGATGGTGTCTCCCCATCCGGATAAACCAGGTAAGAGTGACCCGTCTCACAAAGGGCCTCAGGAGACTGAGGCCCGTAGCTCCCGGTCCAAAGCGGGAGGAGTAACGGAACACGGGGTTAAGGGACGCGGCCAGGCCGTCCTGACAACAGGTCGCAGCACGAAAGGCAGCATCCGTGAGGGAGACGACCATGGCTGCCCCAGTCGTGCAGGAAGACCCGCTTCAGAAACCGTTTTCCAAAGAAAAGTAGTTAGCTTTCTGGCTCTGCCAGTTCCGATTCAGGAAAGGAGGCGAAGAATGTGCACGCGGGCTGCCTGGGCATCGATCGGGTGATACTGGAGAAACCCGCGTTAGGCGTTTAGGCACGTCGACGGTTTTGCAGCGGTGTTTTTAAGCCCCACCGTTAGGAGACACGTACGGAACCGTTCAGAGAGGCAGCGATGGGCTGTCTGGAACCTACGCGTCTGGCCGTGAGCAAGTAACTTCTGGGTCCACCACAGGCTTCTCTCTGCCATCGTATTTGAAATCTTCCACAACGAAAGGGTTAAAGGAAGAAAAGAAACGTACGTGCCACGACGTTCACAGAATGAAAGCAGATCGTGATTGGATTTTGCTTGAAAATAAATCAAAACGGACTGTGGGAGTCAGTCCAGACAGCAGAGGGCAGCGCACACAGGTGTAACACCACTGGGCCACCCGGTTCGTTTCACTGTTCGCCGTCTGCCTCAGTTCGTGTCTGAAGCATCCGCCATACGAAGCTCTAACTCAGGGAAGGAAGGGGAGACCTACAGGTGGAACGCAAGTGAAGAGTGTGCCCCACGACGGCCCAGAGAGGGTCCCAGGGCGAGCTGGCTGCGGCCTGTCCCCACCCCCCTCCCCGCCCCCGTCCCACACCCCACCACCTGCCACAGGTTAAGCATTTCCATGAAGAGTTAACAAAATAATAAAGTGTCACGTGAGACACATCCCTTTCTGCTTAGGTGCTCTGTAATCGCAAGCAAATCAACTGTATGCGACACCGTATGTCACATCATTACGTGGTATGACCACAGTCAACATTCTGGCGGGACACCATCTATGTAAATGGGACACAGAGGGCGCCGCGTCTCCCACCGCCACCCACGTCCTCCCAAGGGCAGCTCTGGGGTTCCAGGCCCAGAAGGCCCTCCCTCCCCGCAGAGCCCCCCCCCACCCAGGCCCAGGATGCCCACCCCAGGCAGCCAGGCACGCTCACACACGGCTGCATCTTAGATACAGTTCCTGGTAATAAATAAAGAAAAGCAACCTGGGAAGGACACAGCGTGACCGTGTGTCCAGCTACAATCACTACACCTGCCTCCAGATTTGCTCACCTGATCAGGACCCGCGATTATGCTGATCTGAGGTGTGGATGGCAGAGAGGTCAGCTCACTGCTGCCAGAGAACATGAGAAGATACAACCGCCCCTCCGCTCAGCACCCCGCTCCCCTTCCTAAGGTGCACCCCGGGGCCGTGCTCAGTCCCGCTCCTCACACCGGCCACCATGGAAGGTACCCGGTCATCCTGGTTTTGTTTTCCACCTACTTGTTAAATTGATAACTTGCTTTTTCAAACGGAAACCGGAATCTTAAGTGTGGCATGATCTGGGTTTTCCAAAGAATCGACCTCCATGATGTAAATGATGTCTATATGCGATACCGTGACCTCTGAATAAGGCAGGGGTGTGGGTACCGACCCCCACATGGACAAAAACCTGCGTGGAACTTTTGACTCTCCAAAAACATAACTGCCAAAGGCCTACAGCTGACCAAAAGCCTTACCAATAACAGAAACAGTCGATTAACACATGTTTTGTATGGGTACGTATTATATGCTATATTCTTACAGTAAAATCGGCTGGAGGAAAAAAAATGTCATTAAGAAAATCGTAACAAAAAACAGAAAATCTTAAGAAAAAAATACACTTACAGTACTCGACTGTATTTACCAAAAAACACCTGTTAGAAGTGGATCCTGTGTTGCTCAAGGGTCAACCGTATTTCTTCCAACTGAACCCTACAAATCCTTGCTCTTAGTTATGAGATAAGCACATTATCAAGTCACTGTAAGACATTTATCACTTGTCCAGATTCAAGCTTTACTACACTTAATGTCATATGGAAAATACATTAAGATGAACTCAGTTTCCAAAATAAGTATCAATCTGGTAATTGTGAATTAACGCTGTGGTCACGCCCACCTGTTGCACTCTTTATCACCACCGGCTGGCAGAGCGTCCTATCACCACAGAGACGGGAAATTACAGTGACAAAGCGATCACTAGGGAGAAGTGTTTTCTAGGCTCACGATCGCAATCCACACCTGTCACCCACACTGCTAATATTACGCTGCTCTTAACAGAAACAACATTAGTGGCGACTTTGTTGACTCTCGGGGCACGGAGCCCAGGGCCGGGTTCTCACCTTGCCGTCTGCCCCTGAAGGGCTGTTGAACACGTACTCCAGCTGAAAGACGATGGCGAACGCAGGGTGACGGACCAGCTCACGGAGTCGGAGGCGGCTTCTCAAAACTAGAGCCTGGTTTCCAGAGCTGGGTCAGGAACAGGGCAGAGGCACGTCAGGCTGTGCCCCGCTGCCCTACACCCACCTGGGCGCCAGGCGCTGCTGGTGCAGAGTCCCCCCCCTCCCAGCAAGGCCACTGGGCTCTTCTGTGTGTCCGGCCCCCAAGGCAGTTCCCAAATCAGAGCCTCTTCAGGTGCCTCAGTCAACACCTAAACAACAATTTCCAAATTGCCAGAGCGTATGTGAGGAGGACAGAACGGTATGGCCGGGTCTCCAGGGAGGCTCGTCCTCCAGGGCGCCCGCCTCTGCCCGGATTCCCACACGGCACTCCTCGGAGAGGTCTCAGGTTCTGACCTGGGAGGCACAGGACTCAACGGGATGCAGACCGTCCTGCCTGCTGGTTCTCCATCATGGGAGAAATGGATCACAGGCACAGCTGGGGGAAAGCGTGCCAGGGTCTCCTCAGACCCTAAGCAGCCATAGCGGGAGGCATCTCTAATAGCACAAATCAGGATTTTCCCAAGCTTATAACACTGAGGTCTGCTCCTGATGGGTACAAGTCGCCAAGACAAAACAAAGTCAGCCAGGAAGAACCCCAGGCGGGCGGTGCACACTTCTCGTGCAAAAACAAATTGCATTTCGCTCTGATCCCGGGTTACATGCACACTCATACCTCCTACCTCCGCAGGACCAGACCTCACGTCCCCGGGAAGAATACCTGGCCTTTGAAGAAGAGCCAACTTTCCTGCTGAAACTGGCAGAGCGCGTCAAGGCCACGTCCATCTCGGGCACCAGCACCACGACCTGCGGCCTCTGCACGAAGCCCAGACCGTTGTGCACACCCACGCACAGGCGCCGCTCCAGGATCTCCAGCGTGCCGCCGTCCCGTGGAATGCCCTCCTAGGAAAGCACGCAGGAGACAGAGTAAGTCCCTGCGCGGGCAGGCAGAAGCTCCCGGGGGAGGGGCAAGCAGAGAGAAGAACGTTCAACAGAAGTTGCAGGAGTTTGCAGATCAGATGGTGCTGAGTGAACAGGAGTCCAAGCAAATGACAGGCAAATAAGGCCATTGGAACTACTGGCCCTAGGCCATTTTCTAGGTAGTTGCAGCTTTTCTCACAAGGACAGCCTTCTGGGAGCAATGCACCCCGACACCACCTCCCCAAAGACGCCCGAATCGTTGAACTCTTGCTCAGGCTTCCATGGCGGAGCTCAATTCTCAAGGCGCACCAAACAAGCAAGCAGGGACCCAGGCCCCAGGGTGCAGGAGCCCACCGCCCCCGAGGCGCCTCCGCCCTCCCCGACACTCAGACACCGGAGACTTGGGCACAGGGGGCAGCAGGAACAGGGAGCATGTTTACGTGGGAAGTCATAAACCAATAAACATGGACTCTGCCCCAAAGTGATCGCTGGATATTAAAGTGTTTCATCTTAACAAAAAATGTACAGGCACTTTAACAAATGAGCAAGGATAGTCCTCCAGGCTATTACTGTTTATTAAATTGTGTGATCGTTGCAGAACGGTCCCTGAATTTTCAAGTTTTCTTCACTGCCCATTAATCAAGCTGAACAGACCTAAACTCAGCCTATGAGTAATGAAAATAAAGCGATGGAGGTAAGAGACCAGCTACCAGTTGGGTAGGAACAAAAATACAAAGCAGTAAACCACATAAGAAAGTGATTTTTATGGGAACACATAGAATTCAATGCTGATGCTCCTAAAGCAGCTCTCCCCTCACGCAATCCACTCTGAGCAGCAAGAACACAGCGGGAACCACAGCAAGAAAATGTGCGCTGCTATGGTTCCACCCTGTTCTCTGCTTGCGTTTCCGTGTCATACGACACATCACAGGGAGCTGCCTTTTCGAGAACGGGTAGTGAGCACAGAGTCCGTCTCACCCGTGCGTGCCGTACTGCCACAGAGTGCCAGGGGGGCACCCGCTGGTGGCATCACCCACCGTCACGGCACGTGAAGACTGAAGGTCTGTGACGGGACGGCACGGTGTGACGCACCTCGGCTGCAGTGGCGAACCAGCCAAGTCCCTGTCCTCCAGGTGCAAATACCCCACCGAGGGGACGACGACAGAGGAGCGGACAGGTAAGGAGACCGGGTGCTCTCGGGGAGGGCCAGGCACCCGGAGAAATGAGCCAGGGGGCGGGAGGGCCGCGGCCTCAGCAGCACGCTCAGGTGGCCGGTCAGGACAGCTGGGTTCACACAGAGACCTGAAGCCTGAGAGGAGCCACGTGAGGGTCTGGACACAGAATGTCCAGGAACGTGAGCTACGTGTCCAAAGGTCACCGTAGGGACGAGCTATGGCCCGTGACTGCCCGGAGTTTATGGGAATGTGTCACACGGGCAGGCGGAACTGGACACTGTGAGAGGAAGCCCCGTTCACAGAACGCGGCTCCACTGGGATAAAATGACAGATTTCTAGTCTTCTCCTTGGAATGAGCCAAGAATCTCGAAAATGGCCTTTGTAAGTGCAGAATGTTTTACTGGTTTCCCTATGCTCATTTGGAGGTTTAATTTATTTTTAAATGAAGACTGTTTTAAGATATAACAAAACCAACGTTAGCAGCTTACGGTAACAACACCTTTGTCACACCGAAGTTAAGACGACAGGCTAGATGTCCCTCTTCAGCCACAAAGAGGGAGCACACGGGACCGTGTCATCAGGGGCTGAGCCGTCCACCCTGGTGGCATCAGAGGCCGGCAGCACCCCCATCTCTGCCCTGCCCTGCCCGCGTCTCTGCTGATCAGATGAAGTTCCCTGATGGAAGACAGTACCTCCCGGAAGCGATCACTGACGAGGAGTTCCAGAAGCTCTTCCTCAAATTTCTCCAGGGAAGGATAGAGCGTGAAGAACAAATCATCCAAGTCCCACGTGACAGACTTCTGAAGGCGAGGCTTTCGGAGGGCGTCCCCTGAAAACAATGAGGGGGCTCGTGTAGAGTATCCGCGGGGAGGCCACGAGGGGGTCCAGGGCTCTCCCCCACTGAGGGCCAGGCCGCGGTGCCCGCCCTCCGGGCAGAGGAGAGACCACGGGCACGGCACTCAGACCGAATCAGAACCCACCTCCGTTCACACGGAGACACCAAGCTGATTCAACAAACCCAGATTTCATTTACGGCCCGATTTCTCCCTCCACCCTCCTCCAGACACACGTTTGATAATTCAGCAATCCAAAGAACGCAGACTACAGAATGCAGGCTAACATCTGTTCCTTTCGGTTTGGTTTCCCTTTGTCACTGACTTCCTCTCTAGCGAGAACCCAGCCAACGATGCCGTTTCTTATTTTTGTACATTTACCTTGAACCATTTGGAAACATGCAGAAATACTCACGAGCACATTAAGGCAACAAGCAAAAACACTGTCTGGGCTGGCACCACCAGGCAAGAGCCCCCGTCCTGGTCGGGAAGCAGCCCCAGACTAGGAGCTCCGTGAGGACAGAAGGGGACGGTGGATCCTGGCATCTAGCTCGGTGCCCGGCTCAGAACAGGTGCATAAACCCTCGGCCTCAAGGGGCGCAGTCAGATCTGTGCAGAGCCCTGCCCTCTGGGCTGTGGCGCAAAGACCAGGGCAGCAGGACAAAGGCCAAGCCCACTGCTTCCCCACGAGCCCACAGCCCAGGCTCCGGCACCATGGCCCCAATCCCTGCATTCGATCTTCCTGCCCTGCCGCCCTCTTTGTCTCTTCCCGAGCTTCTACAAGCAAGAATTAAGGTGCAAAGTCAGACTTTCAGAGCCGATTCCGAAGTCAGAGAACGAAAACAATCAATGTGAGACTGGCGGAGGAGAGCGCAGTGAGATCCCCCCGACGTCCTGCAGAAGGTCAATCAGCACAGCCAGAGGGGCCCCGTCGTCGCCCCCGCGTGTGCCAAGACCCTTAAAAATACCCACAGCCACCTTCGGCCTCGGTGATTCCACTTTTTCATCCTATTCAGCAAAATTAATCAAATGTAGAAGCAAAGCTTTATGTGCGAGAATACTCATGAAACCTGATTTATAACAGAAAAAAAATAAGAAACTACCTAGCACTCACTAGCGGGGGATGCCGAATAAACTACTGTGTGTCCATTTAAAATGAGAATGAACCCATATCGCCAAGGATGACTTAATGACTGAAAAGCAATCATAGCATCGCAGGTGAAAATAATCCACATAAAATTGTGCATTAGACCCTTTAGTGCCAGTTTTAGTTAAAAGTCTATGCACGTACAAGGACACAGATACCTGGGGGCAGTAATCGCAGATTATTCCATTTCCTTCTTTATGGTTTTTCTACACCTTCCCCGTCACAAACACGCATCAGATTTGATGCTTCTGAGAAATTTTCTGCATTCCTTTGTAACTTAAAAAGGAGCCTCTGAAGCTGGTCGGTTGATGAGTCAGAACCCATTAAAAGTGCAGGTATAATTACTCACAATGGCCAGAAGGTAAAAATAACCCAGTGTCCAACAGCAGATGAACGGATGAGAAAAACATGGTCAACCCACACGTGGAATATTCTCCAGCCTTCAGAGGGAAGGAAATTCTGACACGCGGATGACCCTTGAAGATGTTATGCTAAATGAAATAAGACAGTCACAAAAAGGGCGAATCCTGGGTGATTCCAGTCACGCGAAGTACCAGAAACAGTCAAAGTCAGAGACAGAACGCAGAAGGGTGGGCGCCAGGGGCTAGGGGGTGGGGGTGGAGAGTGTAGACAAGGAAGTTCTGGCCGTGGGTGGTGGGGGTGGGTACACGGCAACGTGAATGTACTTAATGCCACAAAAGTGCACGTTTTAAGCTGCTCACGTGGCAAATCTCATGCCATATCGACTTTCCCACAATTTTTCTTCAGAGTCCGACCTTTCTCGAAATGGTCCAGCAAGTGTCTGAGGCACATCCTGAATGGAGACCTTCCGTCAGAGGAGGAAGAACCGCATGTTTGCACAGCCTGGCCCCGAGGAGCAGAAACCACAGCCCCAGGGCCTCCCCCCACACAGGCCGACGGGCCACACGGGATTGCTCACGCAGGATTTCACAGAAGACGAGGCAGGGAGGCCACAGCCCTCCGGAGGCACAGAAAGGAGGAGCCGGGACCGATCCCTGGCCAGTCGGACCCGGGCAGGTGGCGCAGGTGAACGAGCAGAGCACCGGCGGCGACGCAGACCGGGAAGCGAGCACGCGGACGCAGCAGGAAGTTGAGGAAAAGGAGGACAACGTAAAAGCGAGTCTGTTACCTCGTTCTTTTTATAGGCTCCACGCTTCCCGTCAAGTAGAGAGCAAGGGCACGTTAGTCACTCGCCCACACGGTGGGCAAATAGGCTCAGTCCTCTAGCGGCCCTGGTGGCACCCTCAGCACACGGCCAGCGCCCCTCTCCCACAGTCACCAGAAGGAACACGTTGCCCGCACACGCGTGCTGCCTCGGAGCGCAAGCAACTCCTTCGCGGGTCACCAAACAATCCCTCCGCTCTTGACTGTGGCTGAACTGTCGGCCAACACAGCTGGCCAGAGACAGGGGCCAGTCTTGAGGGCTCCAAGGGGGCACAGTGGCCCTCAAGCTCCCGGTGAGACCCCCCACTACTGGCCTTAATGCAGTGGGACCACTTCCCCCTGCCCCCGACCTGGGCTCTGGTCACTGGCCCGAGGCACCCTGGGGTGGGGGGACAACCAGCTGTGCCCAGCGCCCTCCCGCCTGATGATCCTGTGCCAGCAATGGAGAAGGGCGCCGTCACCCTGCACGACACGGCCCGCGGGCAGGGAGGAAGGGAGCAGCCACACCGCACGACACAGCCTGCCGGTCACCTTCTAGGTGCGGAGAATAACATGCCCTCGGTGCCCGCCTCTCCCAAGTGCTAAGCCTTGTTTCTGCAGAAACACAAAGGGGAAGCCCCGGGGCCCGCCCACCACGACCCGCTTCTCCCCGAGCTACTCCTGGGCAACCCCCGGGCCACAGGTCCTTCCGGGGTTCCAAAAGCACCACTGACCGTGGAAAGACAGCCCACTGTCTGCAGGCTGCAACCAAACGCAAAACCTTGGCCCAGGACCAGGGGCATCACGGCCAGGACAGAGCCACGCATGCAGTGGTCGCTCAGAGCACGACAGCCAAGCGGCTCGGCAGGAAGGCAGAAGTACAGGAGGCAGCGGGGAGCAGGAGACAGAAGAACAGGGTGGAGAGGCACACCGGCAGCGACACAACAGCTCCAGGGCCCAACGTAACACCGCGACGGCGACAACAGACCAAGGACAGGCCGGCCACCAGCAGGCCACCAGCAGGCGCGGAGCCACATCCGAGACGCAGCAGACGGGGACGGGCTGGGCCCTGCGAAGCACAGGGGACGGTCACCAAACCAGGGCCCGTGAGCAGGAAGAGGACAGGCTGGCGGCGGGGTCTCCATTTCCCTGGGCCGACGCCACCGCCCGCCGGGGAGGGCTCGTGCGTCTTCCTGGCAGTCAGAATGAACTGTGCGCCTCCTGGAACCAGGGAGGGTAGCGGGGAGGTTACGTGCGCTCCGGGGCTTGGGGCCCGGGTGTGAACCCCAGTTCTAATCCTCAGCCTCCTCAGCTGCGAAAGCAAGGTGACAGCGCCCACCGCGGGACGGCGCTGCGGGGACCGAGCTAATACGTCAACGCTGTGCCCTGGAGAGGAGCCACGAGCTCGGAGTCACGGGCTCCCGGGAAAGGGCGCACACACATGTGTACGTATCTCCCAGACTGTCATCTTAAAGCCTCAGCACGGCTCATCCCGGGAAGAGTCTATTCTCTTTATCTTACAAAGGCAAACGGGCTTGGACAGCTAAGTGACTGGCCCGAGGCCACCCCACTCACAGGAACGTGCATGAGGGAGACTCAAATACTCAAGCTGCTGAGCACACGTCCACGAAGGGCCAGGCAAGTCCCGTGAGGACTTCAGGGAACAAGTGGATTCGCAAATGCAGAATCCGTGAGTAAGCAGGGCGGGGAGTGCTGGGAGCAGTGGACTCAGGCAGCACTTGGGGCGCTGGCTGAAGCCAGCCCTTGCAGAGACGGGCCGGCAGCACAGACGGACGGACAGACTCACGCTGTGTGCTGCCGCCACGGCCCATCCCGCGGCGAACCCGCTCCCCCTGGCCAATCGCCCACGTACGTAAACTGAAATGAACTAAATCGGTGGGGGGCGCGGGCCATTTCCCAGACAGATCTCCCCTGGGATGAGTCCTTCTGGTACCACAGCTCTGGGGGTGACAGCGCGGCAGCGGGGGCGAGCCCCGGGTGTTAGGAAGGGGGCAGGGCCCAGCGCTTCTGGAAAGGGCCCGGTCCGGCAGGAAGCAGGCTCTGCACAGCCTCCCCATGACAAGAGCCATCAGCACCAACAAGAAGAGCCATGACCCGGGGCGCCTGGGTGGCTCAGTCGGTTGAGTGTCCAACTTCGACTCAGATCACGATCTCACAGTTCATGAGTTCAAGCCCCGTGTCAGGCTCTGTGCTGACAGCTCAGAGCCTGGAGCCTGATTCAGATTCTGTGCCTCCCTCACACTGCCCCTCCCCCGCTCATGCTCACTCTCTCTCTCTCTCTCTCAAAAATATATAAACATTAAAAATAAATTAAAAAAAAATAATAAGACCCATGACCCTGGTCTCACAGTGAGGAAGAGCATCCCAGGCACAGAAGGGGGGGAGGAGGGAGAAAGGACACCTCTTCCATCAGGACACCAGGCTGAAGAGCCGTATCTGCACTGGCCACATAGAACCTTCTAGAGCCTGAAGGACCCGGGAGGCAGGGCTGGCTGGCATCCGGCAAGCTGTCCCCGGGCCATGTCTTGTGAAAGGCACAGGCTCCAGAGAAGGGCTCTCAGCAAAGCAGGCTTCCCGGATGCTGTACCACAGAAGGCAGCCCCAGGGCGGCCACAGCAGAGGACAGTGTCCCATGGAGAAAGGACAAGAGGTCCTGGGCTGAGCCCTTTCCAAGTCCTTGGCACTGGGCTTCACCAGCCCGGTCATCTGCTCCCAAATGCATCTCCGGGACAGGTCCCAAGAACGTCCCCCATTTTATAGAGAAAACGCAGCAGCAGAGACTGGGAGAGGTTAGGAAACTCAGGGCTCACCCCACGGCCAGGAGTGGAGCCACGCTCACCAAGGTCTGTCGGCCCCACTGGACGGCTCCAACACCACCATCTGTATGTACTTGCTCAGTGCCCCACCCACCTCAGCGGCCAGGATGGATGGAGCCTCGGCAGAGCCGACCTCCCCAGGGGGCAGCTCTTGGCCCTCATGCTCTGTAACTGGGCCTAGCTTTCATGTGTCTGTTGCCAAGCCTTTGGGTACAAATCTATTTCCCCAAAATAGCACTGCTCCTATGGGAAACAGACCCATTTCCCTCAGGGATTCCCACGCACGCACTGCCGAGAAAATGGGGGTTACAGGTGCTGAACAAGCAAGAATTCCCTCCTAGTGACATCCTTTGGGGAGGTGCTCGGAAACACCCCCAGGTGCCCAAGGAGCTCCCCACGAGGTCCCAACAGGGTCCACAACCTCCCGGGGACACAGCTCTCCTGGAAGGATACTGGATTCATCAGAACGCACCCTACCACACGAACAGCGTTGCAAGAGAGGCAACGGGAAGAAAGGAGGCTGAGGCGTGCGCTTCTACAACACCTGCTGCCTCCGATGGCCGTGGTGAGGCGTGGGGTCTGCCCCTGCTGAAATCCACCCAAGACATGAGCACTCCACTAAGAGGCGCGCGCCATGCCCTCACCCCTGCTCAGGGCCTGTGCACACAGATGCACCCAGTGAGCCTTCCTGAATCCCAGACAAACCAGAGCATCGGTGGCCAGAAAAGGTATAAAGGTGCACACCACACTGGGGGCAGTGGTTTTCTCTGGGGCGGTTCCCTGGGGACTGAGGCCGGAAGGAAGACTACCTTTGTCGTGTTAAAACTGGAGCTCACACAGGGCAGGAGCCTGCTCTGCTGGCACCGCCCCTGCCCACCCGCGCCCCGCGCTCACATGGGGCAATCCAGAAGCCGAATCCCCTCCTCACAAGGATCTGAATGGTCTGGGAGCCTGGGAGAAGAACCCCGCAGCCGCTGAGGTGCCTGGATGCCGTCTGCTGAAACGCACCATCAGCAGGTCAGGGGGCGGTGCATCCCTAAGGAGCACCTCAGGGCATTCCTGAGTGGGGACACCAACCAGAGCGGGCCACCATGTGGCAGCCGAGGGAGGGTCCGCGGGAAAAGGCCGCTTGCGGAGCATGTCTACAGGAGCGGACACGCAGGAGGGCGGGGCAGGGCCTTCCCAGTACAGAGCGGCCACTCAGTGAAACCAAAGGGAGGGACGAAGGAGGAAGGCAGTGAGGAAGGAAAGGTGGGAGGCAGATCACCAAAGCGGGTGTTCAGAGCGGATGAAGGGGTCAGAGAGCCACTGGTCTGCGGGTCAGGGAGGACGAAGGCTCACTGTGAGGACGGCCGTGGGGGACGCGCACGCAACAGGGACACCTCAGCGGCAGTCTTCCTCGGCCTCCCTGCCACGCACACATTCCCGGGACTCACGGCATCCAGACCACCTCTGTGACCTCCACACAGGTCTCCCCGGAGGCCCCGCCCCCCCCAGCCCAGATGCCGCCGCCCCACCCCCCGCCCAGATGTCGCAGAGTCACAGCTCACTCCCACTGAGCCCCTGGCAGAAGTCCATGGTCAAGTGCTCTGCTCCAGACGCTGCCGTGGTGGCAGCTGGCTGGGTGTGGGGGGAGCGGGAGGCCCTCCGCTTTCCTCCAGCTAGAAGCACCATGGGACGTGGGCCCAGGACCCCCACACCTCCCTGAGCACCTGGCGAGGAAGCCTCGCTCGGGACTCCGTTCCGTCCTGGCGTGGGCCCGTGGCCTTCGGGCCCAGTTCTAGAAAACGGGCTTCCCGCTTACATTGATGACCAGCTTCCACTGCACTCAGCCACTTTATGCAAAGCTCTGCATCTGCTCCAGGGCCGGATGAGCGACCCGAGCCCTCTCCCAAACCCATCTCCAGAGACCACCTCCCACGCCAAGAGAGGCAGCCGCACGGCACCGGGCCCGTGACCGGCTCACAGCTCTGCGGCCACGAGAGCAGGCCAAGGAACCCCAGGGCAGAGACTCGCTCGAAGCCAGGGTGTGGGGGCTCTCCTTGCAAGCGTCAGCTTTCAGGGGCACGTGAACAGTCACCCTGGTGCTGATGCGGCTGTCCAGGCCTGTCACACAGAAGCAAGGGAAAGGTCAGAACCAAGCAAAGAACAGAAGACAGAGCGAGGGAGGCTGCATGGATTTCCTAGTTGCAGAGAAGAAACGACAGACCGACAGCACCTGCTAATCTGCACAGATTCTGAAAGCGTCCCTCGAAGGGAAGGCCTGCCTTTCTTCCGGGGAGTGACAAGGAGCCACCAGAACAACCACAATTAAGACCTGTCGTTTCCAGTCCCTCCCAGGCTGAAAACCACTCTTCAAAAGTCAGTCCTCACACAAAGCGGGGAGTCAAACTAGGGAAATGGGGAGAAGGTCGCTGACTGTGTCGCCATATCCTGGTCGTGACGTCGTGCGACAATTTGGGGCAAACTGGGCAAAGGACACACGGACTCTCCCTGCATTATTTGTTAAAACCACATGTGAATCTGGAATGACCTCAATAAAAATTTCCGTTAAACAAGTCTCAATCCTCCTGTACTGTGGCATTTCCCAAGCAAACAAATATCCACGTCCCCCCATGACAGCAAAATAAAGTCAGACCCGCTGCAAACTGCACGTGAATTCCACCACGGAAGCCGGTCCCAGTCCCTGCCTTGGCCCCTTCAGGGTGATAAAACGTCACCTAGCAAAGAAACCCTTTTCCAAGACTGAGTCACAAAAGCCCAGAAGACCCTGGGCAGGATTTATAACACAGACCGTAACCGCTGTCAGGACGCAAGCTGAGGGTCGCAAGGCCGTGAGCTAGATTTTCAACCTGGCATCCTGCATGTGAGGCAAAGGCTGAGCACAATGGGTTTCCTTTCTCAGAGTCTCAGGTGGTCACTGGGGGCCTTGGTGAGAAGCTGCATTCTGGTCCTTTCTCCCCGAGAAGGGGGAATGTGCCTGCCTGCCCACCCAAGCATATTCAGGCTCCACTCCACAGTCCCTGGTCATTGGTTTTTATTTTTTATTTTTTTAATTTTTTTAATGTTATTTATTTTTGACAGAGAGAGAGAGAGACAGAGCATGAGCAGGAGGGGCAGAGAGAGAGAGAGAGAGAGACAGAATCCAAAGCAGGCTCCAGGCTCCGAGCTGTCGGCACAGAGCCCAACGCGGGGCTCAAACTCACAGACCGGGAGATCATGACCTGAGCCGAAGTTGGACGCTCCACCAACTGAGCCACCCAGGCACCCCATCCTGGTCATTGGTTTTTAAATATGACACAGAGGCGCCCGGGGGGCTCAGTTGGGTAAGCATCAGACTCTCGATCTCAGGTCAGGTCATGGCCTCAGGGTCACAAGATCGAGCCCTGTGGCTCGAGATTGGGCTCTGTGCTGACAGCGTGGAGACTGCTTAGGACTCTCTCTCTCTCCCTCTCTCTGTCCCTCCCTCACTCACTTGTGTACAAGCGCTCTCTCTCTCTCTCAAAATAAATAAATTTTTAAGAAAACAACAACCTAGGGGCGCCTGGGTGGCGCAGTCGGTTAGGCGTCCGACTTCAGCCAGGTCACGATCTCACGGTCCGGGAGTTCGAGCCCCGCGTCAGGCTCTGGGCTGATGGCTCAGAGCCTGGAGCCTGTTTCCGATTCTGTGTCTCCCTCTCTCTCTGCCCCTCCCCTGTTCATGCTCTGTCTCTCTCTGTCCCAAAAATAAATAAACGTTGAAAAAAAAAAAATTAAAAAAAAAAAAAAAAAGAAAACAACAACCTAAACTGTCATCAGTTTTGCAATTTCACAGGCACCGCCTGCATCCCGTAAGTGCCCCAGTGACCAGCTGGCTGCCCACACGAAGGGGGCAAATGGGAAGCCACTGGGGTTCAGATCCCTTCAGAAGACACGACCTTGGAGGACTCTGTAGCGGCCCCCCGACCCCTCGGACTGCCACGAGATACTGAGAACAGACCTGGGGCCGTCGGAGCTGCCCTCTTGCCCCAGCTGTAGTGACACAGACACAGGCCCCTGATGAGCTGTGGGTATTGCCAGGTTTTCCCTGCAGCTCTGCTGACACCCGCTGGCGAGTCTCAAAGTGATGGAGCCGCCTCGGGCCCCGACGAAAGGCTGCTTTCCCAGAACCCCAGGTCGGGTAAGACTTACGTAAGGGACTCTACGGCAGGTGTGCACCTAGGTTCTTGACATCAGCACACGGCACAGCGGCACTTACAGGGCCCTCCGTGACCGACGGGGCCAGGGTCTCCAAGCAGATGCAGGTTGTCACGTTGCTTTCAATTTCGACAGCAGAGACCCTGTGGCATTTTCTCTGTCTCCCTGTCTGTCCCCTCCTCCCTCTCGAGGGGACACAAGAGGATTACAGAGGGCGGTAAGACTTCCCATATGGGGCTGGGGGGTGGGGGGCTGAAGCTCAGTGAGCCACGGCAGACCCAAAGCCGGGACCAGTCCTAGGACTTGCTTCTGTTCATAGTTAATTTATCATTTTTCACGCATCGTTATCTCTTCTCAGGAAAAACAGTGACCTCGTGATGAGATGACCCCCACGGACCCATCCAAGAAACTCATGAACTCAGATAACAACGTCTGCATCCCAGCACGGACCAGAATACCAAGCCACGTGCAGGGACACCGTTACTGGAAACATCCTCATACTGGAGCTGAACTACACCTTTTCTTTGGGTTCTTGAGAGTCGCTGTCAAAACTCGGCACATCACAACTCACACTCACACCCCATCCTGCTCTCCCTGGGCCAGAACAAGGAGCCAGACCACCCAGGACAAGAGGTTCCGCCATGCGGGCGGGAAAGAACTGGGGTGGTCCCTTCTCCTGGATTCCTCACGCAGCCGGACTAAAAGCCCCTGGAAGTACCCAGAAGGAGCATAAGGCCCAGGTCAAGGCCCGTCAGCAGGACCCCAGAGCAGAGCACATCTCTGCAGTGATCTCCGAGGCATGAACGGGTTGTCCCAAATCCACCACTGGAGAACCTACTTCTAAATCACGCCAAGACGGAGTCCTGAGGCTTCCACGTGGATTCCAGCATTCAAAGATTACCAAGCCACTGCACGCCACGTTCATAACAGCATTAGGCACAACAGCCAAAAGGTGGAACGACCCAGGTGTCCATCCAAAGGTAAATGGATGAACACAACGTGGTCCATCCGTGCAATGGAATATTATTCAGCCTTAAAAAGGGAAGGAAATCCCAAAATGTGATTCAACACGATGACCCTTGAGGACATGATGCCAAGCGAAATAAGCTGGTCACAGAAGTGGAATCCTGATGATTCCACTTCTAGGAAGACCTTAGAGGAGTCAAATTCAGGGACAGAAAGAACGGTGGTGGCCAGGGGCTGGGGGAAGGGATATGGGGAGTGTGTATTTAGTGGGGACAGGGCTTCAGGTTGGGCCGATGAGAAGGTTCTGGATGCGGATGGTGGTGGTGGCGGCTGCACAACCACGAGAATGTGCTTAACACTACCGAACTGCATACTTGAAGAGGGTCAGAATAGTAAATTCTGTGTCGTGTCTATTTCAATACAATTTAAAAGTAATTAATAATCGAGCCACGGACAGGGGCGTCCAGGAAGGCCCAGAGATCTAGCAAGTGGTTTTCCTGACCTTGGTCATAAAGATGTGAACTATCTGTCTTACGAAAGCGTTTCCCCAGGAAAGAAAACAGAAGTGATTTGAGGGACACGAGACACTGCTCAGAAGGGATGACAGGCAGACAGGGCATTGCCCCTCCCTCCTCCTCCCTCTCATCCCCTCCTTCCCCTCCCCTCTCTCCCTCCCCTCCCTGTCCTTCCCCCTCGCCCCACATCACCACCACCACCTCCCCCCTCCCCCCTTCCCTCTCCCACCACCACCTCTACCAGGCCACTTGCTGAGGGTGCCTAGCCACACCCAGACCCCTCTGTAGAGCCCAATTCCTATGAGGTCTAGCCATCAGCCGTCAATAATACAGACACACCAAAGGGAGAGAGACGAGCAGCCCTTACCCTTTTCTCCGTGAGCGGGAAGGAGGCCAGGAATGTGCTGCAGACCAGACACCAGAAGGTTCTCGGGAAGAAGATGGAACACGGGCTCCAGGAGTGGGTGTGGCCTCAGCATGTACTGCAGGCTGCAGCTCTCCATGAGGGTCATATGCTTGTTTTCTGGGGGAGAAAACACCCATGTGACAGCTGTGACCAAAGGCCCTTTGGGTCAAACCAGTCGATAAACTGAGCATCTAAGAAAGAAACACCGCAAGCAGGAAACACATTTTTCCACGAAGGCAGGGGAAATGCTCTGTTCAGCCTAAAAAGCAAAAAGAATTGATCCTTAAGAACTCTCTGGTGAAACTACAAACACACATACCTGCTTTTTTTTTTTTTAATGTTTGTTTATTTCTGAGAAAGACCATGCATGCCACAAGCAGGCAGAAAAGGGGGTAAGAGGATCAGAAGCGGGCTCTGTGCTGACAGCAGAGAGCCCGATGTGGGGCTCGAACTTACGAACCGTGAGATCATGACCTGAGCGGAAGTTGGACGCTTAACCGACTGGGCCACTCAGGCGCCCTCCCAGATACTCGTTTTTAATGCAACACAACAAAATCCCTCCTGCTCACCCCTCCCCCCCAAGTCATGAAGTCCAGAAACCGCCCGGTCCCCATTATCACCAGGGGTCTAGAAGGCACCCTGGGCCCCAGCCTGCCTCCCTTCCCCACTCAGCACCTGCATCATCGAGCCCACGGAGCAGCAGGACTGGGACCTGGGAGCAGCAGCCTCTGAGATAGAACCCAGCCCTCAAGGACAGACCAAGACACAAACACCGCGATACCTGCAGCACAAGGGAGCACGGGACTGAACCCCAGGTAGGTGTGGACAGCAGATAGCAGACCAGGGAAAGTGAAGAGGGAGAGCATCCTGGAGAAAGCGACAGCTAAAAAGGGTTCGGACACAGAGCTAGGGAAGATGGAGGGAACAGCATCAACAGAAACTGAGGTTCAAGGAAGGGCGGCGCCCAGAACCACAGGGCCCTGGAGTTGAGACGGACCAGAGACAGCCCCTCTACACAGCCCCCCAAAAAAGTCTTGCTGGGACTTGATTTCTTCCACTGACAGGAGCCTAAGCACCTACTACAACGCGCTACACGATTTCATAAGAAATGAGCTAAATATGACCTACTGCATTCGTTGGAAAACGAAATGAACGAAAACTATATATTTAATACCTAACCACCACAGACACAGGGTCTGCTGCCTACTTTAAGATTTAAATGCCCTGAAAGGCACTCTCCGTATGGCTGGTTGGAAAGACGCTGGCCGGGCCTCCATGGAGGGAAATCAGGAGAAATGTTGCAAACTAGTCCTCAGACCCAGCACCCCAGCTTCCGGGAGTTCAACCCCCAGCTGTGCGGGCACGCGTGCAAAACGGCAGCTGTCCACACCAGTAACGTTCCCAAACTCTGTCCCCTGGGTCCCCCAAGGCTGGCTCGCAGGACCACTCAGTAAAGCACGGATCGCGACCTCAACGACAGCACGCGGCCGTAGGAAGAATGGGGGGCGCTCCAGGCACCAACAGGAAGACTTCACTAAGGCAAACTGTCAAGGGGAAAAGAGGAGGCAGAAATGAGAGCCCAGAAATGTGCTCTTGCCTCTGTTCCACACGAGGGTCCTAGAGACACCTAGGGGTGCAAGGGAGGGAGCAGAGCAGCGGGGTAAGGCCTCACTGGACCTTTTTAAACTTTTTTATGCTGTTTTAATTCTCAATCATGTGAATGTGTTGCCCATTCGAGCAAGAAATCGGTACATTTCGGGAAACGCCCGCGAGAAGGTGACCCCTCATGCTCTCAGCTCCCAGCACACAACCTTCCACTGCTGCCCCAGGACAAGCCGCTGGCTGTGCACATCCGTCTAAAGGTCCTGATCCTGGGACGCCCGGCTGGCTCAGTCGATGGAGCATGTGACTCTTGATCTCAGGATCATGATTCGAGCCCCACCGTTGGGCATGGAGCCTATTTAAAATTAAATTAAAAAAAAAAAAAAAAAAGTCTTGATCCTAAGGATGCACCAGGACACAAAATGCCAGCAAAGTAATGATTAGACTCAATTAAGAAATAACCTAAAAGTCAATTTGTATCAATAAAATTAAGTTTCAGGGGCACCTGAGTGGCTCAGCCGGTTAGGCATCCAACTCTTGATTTCAGCTCACATCATGATCTCAGGGTTCCTCGCGAGTTAGAGCCCCGAGTCAGGCTCTGCACTGACACCACAGAGGCTGCTTGGGATTCTCTCTCTCTGCCCCTCCCCTGCTCGCTCACACGCATGGATGTACATGAGCTCTCTCTCTCTCACCCTCTCCCTAAAATAAGTGAACTTTTAAAAAAATATCTTAGGTCGCCTGGGTGGCTCAGCGGGTTAAGCATCCAACTTCGGTTCAGGTCACCATCTCCCATTCCGTGAGTTCCAGCCCCGTGTCAGGCTCTGGGCTGACAGCTCACAGCCTGTAGCCTGCTTCAGATTCTGTGTCTCCCTCTCCCTCTGCCCCCTCCCCACTCACGCTCTGTCTCTCTCTGTCTCAAAAATAAATAAGCATTTTAAAAAAATTTTTGAATACTTTAAAAAATAAAATAAAGTTTTGGACTGATTGCTCTTCTGTAATGAAATTTTCGCCAAATTCAGTGGGCAGTGGAAGGCGTGGGATTGGTTCAATTTTTAACTCAGGCCACGGGGCAGGCTCAAAGTTCCTGTCACAGAATCCGGCAACAAGTCTAAGACAAGAAAAGCCATCCTCCCGAACGGATCCACCTCTGACCACCTGACCCCTCCACACCCCCACCCTGGGCCTCGGAGATGTTCTGCCAAGCGCCCCCATCCATCTGTCCATCCTCCACACGGCTGCTGGGCCTCGTGGGGGACGGCGGGAGGCCCCGCGGGACGCTCCTCTGCGGTCAGGCACAGCTGGAAGGCCGTGACGTGCCGAGCGGAACCAGCGGGCCTCACGGCGAAAGGTCTGTGGTGCCCGCGCGGCCGGTGACCGACAGCAACTACCCCATCCCATCTGGTGGGCAAGGCTGCCGCCCCGGCGGCCAGGAGGCTCCGGGGCTGCTGTCCCAGGTACGTCCGCAGGAAGCAATGCCCTCCTCTCAGGCTGGCACATTAGAGTTCCTTCAGTTGTGTCCAAACTCCAGGCCCGTGAGAAGTTTTGCCCTAATTCACTAAATAAATCTGCTAAGCTGATAGGTTTACACGGAGAAAGATCCCAAGATGGACTGAGGGCAGAGAGCACTCAGAGTTACAGGGTGAACCAGTGCTGCTGAGGACGGCAGGACCTTCCGCGGCAACACCGCGGGCCAGGCCGGGCCACGCCTCGTCACTTACGTTCTACGGGGTCGTGGAGAAGCGGGTGCAGGAGGGCTCGGGGGGTGCCGTGGTACAGCTTCAACCTGCAAGACACATCCAGGGGGTGCACGTCAACTCTCCGTGTCTTGCTTCCAGTCACCAGACATCAGCCACACGTCTCGGAAGGAAAGCACGCAACTCACCAACCGCCCCACACCTACTAGAGCTTTGTACACACCAGACAATCACACCTTCCACAGAGAAGAGAGATGACCAAGCGAAGCAACAGCCCCCCCGTGCCACCCACGCCCCTGGCGCCCCCCACAACCCCCCGTGCCCCTGGCCACACACTTCCAGCACACGGACAGCCCGCCCCCACGCACCCAGGTGCTAGAAAACTACACCAGGGAAATTTATAACGCTCTGAAATGTCCCAGCAAAGACAATGTCTGAGGAAGTGCCATGGTTGTGTATCCAGACCACTGGTTTTCTCAACCAGGGGTGAGACTGCCTGATATTTGGAAGCGTCCATAGGTATTTCCAATGGTCACAAGTGGGGGGAGGAGGCTGGGAGGTTTCTGGCATCTAGTGGGTAAGGCCAGGGATGTTCTCAGAGATCCTGCAGCACACAGGATGCCCCCCGGCAAAGACTTATCCAGCCCCGGGCGTCAGTCCGCCCAGGCTGAGAAGCCCTGCTCCAGAGGGACAACGTAAGCGTCAACCCCGGCCGGCGTGGGGACACACGGTCTTCTCCATCGTGGTCTGTGTGGCTCCTGGACAGGGCCTGGCACCAAGTGTGTATGGAGGAGTGCCCACTGCTCACCGGGTGCGTGCTCGAGAACGTATTTGGTACCCCCGCAGCCTTACGAGATGCACACCGTTCTCTCTCAGGCACACACGAGGGAATTCGGAGCCAAGAGTCTAGGTGCCTGGCCCAAAGTCCCCCAGGACTGAGTGAGAGCCTGCACCCGCCTTATACCACCCCCACGCCCAGGGCCAGAGCCGGCCTCACCCCCATCTAAAGGACAATTCTCTGGCTTACTCAGAAATGGCAAACACAGCTACTCCAAAGCAAAGACCTCCCAGGGTACACACCGTTGGGAACAGACCACAACACAAGTGGACAAAGGGAAAGCTTTCTGTGTGGGGGATGATGAGCAGTTAACTCTCCCCAGAGTGAGGCTGGAAAATCCCAAGGATAAAGAAAACGAGGCAGATACCGCTTGTCCTGGGAGGCTGAGGTAGGAGACTCCAGCTTGTTGCCGAAGATGCGAAGAATTCCAAACCCACATGACAAAGCCTGGAGGGAGCCATCCGGCCTCCTGCCCTCGGTGACCACTTCGACCACAGCCACGATGTTAGGGTGGTTTAAGGACGTGTGAAAATACAAGGACTGCAAAACAGAAACCAGAACGTAGGTGATGGACTGTCCTGCAGGTCCTAAAATGCCGCAAACGTGTCTCCTCCTGGGACACACCTCCTTCTAGGGCGCTGGGGCAGAATAGCTCCGTCGGAGTCGGAAGCTGGTATCACGGCTTTTCATTCGGACGGGAATGAATGAAGCTGTTCTGTTCCAGGAGCTCCCAGCCACTCCCATCCACTCCCATCCACGGAACGTGCCGCAGGCCCTGCACCTAAAGGAAGGCAGGAGCGACTTCACGCCCCTGTCACCTGGTGGGAACCAGTCATTGCAAACACACACGCCTGCCGACCCGTCCCACAGAACACTCACCGCCTGAAACTTCAACCCAGCTTGCCAACGTCGGCTCTAGTCCCTGTTTTCTGTGCAGCCGTTAAGAAGTTCCACCAAACCAACTGTTTCAACTAAGCAGGATCCTTAGATTTCTTGAGATGCTATGTAATCATCGCCAGTTCAGAGCCCAACTAACATCTTTTTACGACAAAAATCACCTCGACAGCATTTTCTTACAAGACTGTTTTTGGACCTAAGCCAAGTAGACGGTATTCAGGTGGCTCCTAAAAGGTTTCCCACCTGTCACCTTTTCGCTCCATCCTATGCAAACGGAGCCCCAGCTGGGCCCTGTCCCGCCCCGCCCCGCCCATCCTGGGGGTCGTCCTGGTGGTGGCCTTAAGGAAAAGACAACAGACGGGAGTCAGAGCCACCTGCCTCTCCGCCTGGCTGCACGGTGGCATTCTCCGTTGGCACAGAAGAGAACGCGCCTCCGCTCTGTGGGCTCTGTGGTTCTTTTATTTCGTGAGCCCAGCGCAGTCACCTCTGTTTAAAGCTAATAAACGTCGTCGGCACCGAGGATGCAGACAGGATCGTGGCCGGGCTTCGCAGGTCAAACCTAGACAGAGGTGCTGAGCTGTGGCTCTGCACTGGGAGCGTCCCCGGAACTGCGTCCCCACTGGGGGAGAGTGACGGGTGAGAGGTCACCCCCTTGCACACATAGACCCCCCCCCACCCCAGCCAGGGAGCGGTAAGGCAAGGCCACGCTGGGCAGCTTCAATGTGATTTAACCGTGGACTAATCCCCCATTAACGAGTCATTACCAGGGTGTCACCGAGAAAACGTTTCCTGTAATCACAGACTGTCAGCCCAGAATAACAGAGAGACACATTAAAACATCAGCCGTGAGATATAAATCGTTATTCTATTATCTTTTATGGCAAAATGATGAAATAATGGCCACTCACAGCTGACAGGTGGTGGGACCAACAGAGAATTATGTTTCTGTTTCCAATACTCAAGAACTGTTTTTGAACGGCCGGCCGCAGCGTCGGTTTGTCACCATCTCACCTGTCCTATCAATACCTGGGTACGTCCGTGTTAGCAACACCGCCCGCTTCTCCTTTCGGCAGCGAAACAGATGCTCCGATGCAAAGCCACGAAGGTCCCCCACTCGGAGGTCACCCTGACACTGCTCTGCCTGGAGCGGTAGCACCAGCTGTTCAGCAGGCCCAAGTTCGAAGTTAGGGCCGTGGCCCTTCCCTGCCATCTGCCCCCGAAGACGATGATTTGAGACCGGAAACGACGACAGCAGAGCCCCGCTGCTGTCTGTCCCCAAAGACCCCACCTTCAACCAGGAGCGTCGGCCGCCGGGAGCACAGCATGCCAACCGTGACCCGAGGCCTGAAGGGTGTTTACCCTGTCACTACTGACCGTGAAGGGTGCGTGCTCTTTTCCAAACGTCATTTACGGAGCCTTCAGTGTGGGGAGAGCACCGTGCTGAAGAATCTCTAAGGAACCTGAAGACATGACCCCACCCCCAAGTTCAGAGCTCAAAGGTAAGGCCAGCCTCAGCAGGTATAAAACACAAACCCAGTGCAGAACCCACCAGAAGCCTGTGGAAGTAAAAAGGCTCCCAGGGGTGAGAGCACAAGGCAGCCGTGGAGCTTCTCAGAAAGAACACAACAGGCCCCAGGGTCACCTGTGCCGAGCCCCGGTCAGCAAACAAGGCCACGCCTGACCTAGTACGGTCTCCACCTCTCGGGCACATAACCTTCAACCCGGCAACCTGGGACTCCCTGGTCGGTGCTGGTGACACAGACCACCTGGTTGACCCCTGCCTTCCCCCCACAGGAAGGGGACCTCGCCCAAGAACAACGTTCTCTCTGCAGAAACGACTTTTTCCCACCCTGTTCTATGAAAGCCCTGCACTCTGTCCAGCTCCCCGGAGCTCCTTTCTATTTGCCGGATGGGATGCCGCCTCATTCATGAGTCGTGAATACAGCAAATTAGATTGTCAAATTTACACAGCTGATTTTTGGTTTTTGGGGTTTGTTGGTGTTTTTTTTTTTTAGCTTAGTTATTTATTTTGAGAGAGAGAGAGAGAGAGAACACTCAAGCAGGCGAGGGGCAGAGAGAGGGAGAGAGAATCCCAAGCAGCCTCCACACCATCAGCACAGAGCCAACACAGAGCTCAGACTCACAATCCACGAGATGGTGACCTGAGCAGAAATCCAGAGTCGGACGCTTAACCAACTGAGCCCCCACGGCCCCTGATTTTTGTTTTCTAACAAGCTTTAATCCTCTGGTCGCCTTGCGGGGACCGTCCCCAGGAGGGCAAAGTGGGGCCAGCCCGGCTCACCCGGTACCGAGGTGCCATTCCCACCTTGCGGCACGCGATTGGACTCCGCCAGCACTCCCGCCAGCACTCAGCTGAGCCAAAACTGCAAATAAGCCCTTCAGTGTAAGGATGTCTAATTAACACCACGCGGCAGGCTGTGAGAGGAAAATCCTGTGTGTCAACTAAAACCGCGTGATTAAAAGTTTGAGTCAAGCCCATCAAATTACCTGCAAGAGAAGAACTCTCGGGACTGAAGAGGGCAGCTCTCGTTCACTCCAGTCACATCCCCACTCATCTACACTTGACAGGATTCCTCCCTGATGGGGTAAACAGGTTAATAAATCATGGAAATGCTCCTGTCTTAACGCCTTCATCTTCCAAAACATGGACACCATTTTGCCCAGGGGCCAGGTCCTCATTTCTCACCCACATGACAGAACTGAAATGGGGCGTCTGATGACGCGCCGTGATGGAGAGGCCACGGCCACGTGTCCCCAACTGCACTGCCACTCGACCTGCTCGCTTCAGTCGCAAGCGGAAGGCCGGGCGGCAAGGCCAGGGAAGAGAGGAACAGAGATCGCAAGTGTCTTCGAGCAATTCTTTTCCAACAAGCCTTTAACAGAGAATCTTCAGGAAGGCAGATGGCTTACCAACACTTCCTGCGGCCTCCCATTGGAGGCTCAGATGGTTTCCTGTGCACTTCCCACCATGAGCCCGAGTGCCCCAAACCCGGGGACTCCGTGACACAAAACTCTCCTCTGGGAAACGCAAAGTCTCCAGCTCCAAAGTCAGAGGCTTCTGTGCACCCAGGGCAGAGCCCGCCATCACCCACAGCACACAACACACAACAGGGCCAGCCCCAGGGGTCAGCCCGCCCAGGCTGAGAGGCCCTGCTCCAGAGGGACAACGTAAGCGTCAACCCCGGCCGGCGTGGGGACACACGGTCTTCTCCATCGTGGTCTGTGCGGCTCCTGGACAGGGCCTGGCACCAAGTGTGTATGGAGGAGTGCCCACTGCTCACCGGGTGCGTGCTCGAGAACGTATTTGGTACCCCCGCAGCCTTACGAGATGCACACCGTTCTCTCTCAGGCACACACGAGGGAATTCGGAGCCAAGAGTCTAGGTGCCTGGCCCAAAGTCCCCCAGGACTGAGTGAGAGCCTGCACCCGCCTTATACCACCCCCACGCCCAGGGCCAGAGTGTCCACTTTTTAATTTTTTTTAACATTTATTCATTTTTGAAAGACAGAGAGAGACAGAGCACGAGCAGGGGAGGGGCAGAGAGAGAGGGAGACATAGGATCCGAAGCAGCTCCAGGCTCCGAGCTGTCAGCACAGAGCCCGACGCGGGGCTCGAACTCACAGACCGGGAGATCGTGACCTGAGCTGAAGCTGAACACTTCAGGCACCCCTAGAGTGTCCACTTTTAAAGAGGAAATCACATGGCTGTCACCGCCTGACGAATAAGACCATGTGAGAGTGGATTCTCGTGGCACTGGCATGGTAGCAGAGGCTACCCCACTAGCTGAACCTCGAGCTCAGGCCACTGGGGTACCTACCCCTGTAGCAACACCAGGGGCTGAGGGGAGGCCTGGAGGCAGCCAGCCCGGTCTGTGTGGTGGCGGTCCTGTCTGGTCACTCCCATAAAACACGAGGAGGAGAGACACCTGGGTGGCTCAGTCAGTTAAGCGTCCGACCCTTGATCTCGGCTCAGGTCATGATCTCATGGTTCACGGGATCGAGCCCCGCATCAGGCTCTGTGCTGACAGTGTGGCACCTGCTTGGGATTCTCTCCCTCTCACTCTCCCTGCAGCTCTCCAGCTCTCTCTCTCTCGAAATAAATAACTTTAAAAATATACGAGGAGAAGGAAACAGGACGCTGTCACTGAAAGCCTGCATGTGCTTTGTTAGGGGGAGAGTTTAAAGGAGAATGACATACGTCTCAGAAGGAAAATGCAGAAACCGCACGGTACTCTGGCTTCCCAGATTATTTTTCAGAAGATACTTTTTGAGAGGTGGAACAAATTATTAACCATCTCAGCGGAAGTGAAAGGCGATTCCTCTGCACCAGGAGGGTCTCAAAGGACAGCACAGAACTCTGGTCTCTGAGCTAAGAGGCTACGCCAGGCAGCGCCTGGGTGGCCGAGCCTGAGGTCAGGAGGCTGAGCCTCAGCGGGGGAGGCAGGCAAGCCTGAAGGGGGAGGCTGAGCCTCAGCGTGGGGGGGGGGGGGGGGGGGGGCAGGAAAGCCGGAGGGGAGAGGCTGAGCCTGAGGAATTCATCACTCACAGAAATACCAGCTCAGGTTCAAGGCAAGACTTCTTTCTTCAATGTCTTTCTCCAAGACGTTATTTGCCAAGCAATAAAGTCGGGACCCATATGACACTGACAACTCAGTAAAAACCCTGAGCACACGGGCTTCGCTCATTAATCCACATTTAGACTGGACGGCCATGGTGATTCCAAGGATGGGGGCCTGCTACTGGCGGCCTGCCCACCTCTAATCAGATCTCCCCACGCCACTGCCGACCAGTAAAACCAGAAAACACAAGCAATTAATAAAACCAGAAAAAGATCTTCGCCAAATTCCGAATCCCCTCCAAAAAGGGCAAGTTGTACTTATTTCCAGAGGTGCGCGGGCAGGTGCAGAGCCTCCTGTCTGTGGGTGCCACCACGGGAGTGCTCCACATTTCCACGGCTCGCGTGCATGGAAACATGTATACGCGACACGCGCACACACACACACACTCCGCACGGGGTATTCTTTCCTTAACTAACTCGAAAGGAGCTGATTTTCCCGTATTCTGATAATCAGAATCAGAGAGGAAGTGCTGGGCTGGGAGGACTGTGCTCAAGGGCGCAGCAGGCCGGCCGGTTCCTGGGGCGCCACTGGCCTCTGCTGCTCGCCTTGGGCATAGCAGCTGGACAGCAGCCACTTCCTGAGCAACTCCTCTGGCATCACCGCCCCCCAAAAACCCTCTGCTCACCCACTGGCCCTGCTGCACGCTCCACTTCAGCAACTGCAAGACTGGAGGGCGCAGAATTTTCCAGAAACTTTAAACACTGTGTCCTCACTAATGCACCGTCCCCCGCCGCATGGCCGACTCAGCAGGAGACAAACAGCAAGGGAGGCTGAGCAGACGTGGAGGGCCCAGGACCGGGTGACATCTGACGCATCCCGCAGCCGGTGTGGCAGCAGAGGCCTCTGGGGGAAGCAGTGCTGAGCCTGGACAGGTCCAGCAGGAGCAGGGCAGTTCCGGAGGCTGTTTTCTACAGTGTGGCCAGTTCCGTGGGCCACCACTGCCTAGCCACTCTGGGCAGAGCGTGGCCTGGGGGACGTGACCCTGCCGCTACAGGGAAGTCCCACCACTAGGCACTGGTCAGGGACAGGGGTGCCAAGGGGGGGACATGGGAGAGGGACTCGTTCCCAACCCACGACTGCAAAGCACTCAGGCGCTGATTTCAGGGCTCACCTCCACCCAGTGACATGAGGGGCCCGGGAGCGGGCACTCCCGGCCTCCTGACCTGCTGATGACTCTGTAAGGAGGGACATATAACACCGTCCTCTGGAGGAGGGCTGGGGGGACGGAATCACAGAACGTGCTGTGAGCCAAGGCCCGGCCCACAGCCCAGCCCACGGTGAACTCCCACGTCCACCATTCCTCATTCACGTCCACACCTCCATCATTCGCTGTGGTCACGTCACAAACCAGGCTTCCGTGGGCCTGACCGGACACACAACAAAGAGAAATCCGAGCAGCCTGGCCCTCAGCGGAGGCTGAGCCCGGCCAGGTGATCCACGACCCCAGGGCCACGCTGCTCCTGGCGAACCTCTTCCAGCCGTGTCAGGGGCGAGAAGGCCATTCATCGCCCATGCTGACACAGCCCTGTAAGGAGTTGTCCACAGACCCACACGTGGCTCACATACGATGCAGCCAGCCAGACTCTTCAGTAGCATTTGCATAGGCTGTGTGACAACCTGAATATCAAACACATCTTTCGTCCCCAGGACACATGCTTTCCCAAGGCCTCATTTAACCTTCCTGACCTCTGGGGGCATGAGCGCCCTCCTACCCTGGGAAGGCAGGGCTCCAGCAGATGGATCCGCGCCCCGACCACAGCCCGAACCCTGGGTGGCAGCCAAATGCAGGGAGCGGCGTGCTCAGCCGGCCCCCCGCAGCTTCAGGACTGAGCCAGGACGGTCCCCAGCAGCAAAGGGGCACTCGGGCTGCGGTCACATGCGGTGACGCCTCCAAGGACGGCTGTGGTCACTGCCAGCTTCACCATTCACTGCACTACGGCTACAGCACCAGGCTCCCCTGAGCCCCGCTCGACACCCAAGAAGGATCAAGTCAACAGGGCACCGGCCTTCTCCACACCTGTGACGTCCCCACAGGAGCCCAATCAAGCAGACGGGCCGCGTCGGGAAGTTGCTGCGTGTGTGACCCTGCTCTACCTGCAGCGTCGGCTTCAACGTTCACTCAGGGGAGCCCTTCCTTCTTCCCCTCCCCGCAGAGGTCTCCCCGTCCCCCCGGGACAGCAGCATACTGGCCTCCTTTGGAAGCTCACCGCAACTTACGATGACTCTGTTACCTGCTTCTGCGCGTCACCCCCCTTCTGCGCGGTGAGCGCCGTGACCGTGACGTCCACCCTCACCCCCGGCACCCAGCCCAAGGCCCGAATACATGCTTGTATTGGGGGCAGCCGGACAAAGCCAGAAACCACCGGCCCGCGGGGCAGGGGCCAATCACGTTATCAGCAGTGCCAACGCAAGCACCCAGTGTGGACACAGAAGGCATGGGTCCCAGTCCAGGCTCTGCCCCCTGCCACCTGGGTAAGTCGCCTTCCCTCCTGCTAAGTCTCAAACACCCGTCTTGAAGACAAAGAAGGAAACCAAACTGAAAGAAGAAGGGGGACAAGGAGGGTGAGAGAAAACGGGGGAGTCAGTGAGACCGATAATCTCCTAACTTTGCTCCACGAACTCCAGGGTTCCTTGAAGGTGACAAGACCCGCGAGTGTCCCCCCGCCCCACTGCTTGGACCAGAGCCACATGCTCTCATCTGCCGGGACACGTGGCTGCCGCACGGGTTGGGTCTGGAAATGGAGTGCCCCAGGGCTAAGACCAGCTTTGCGGCCGCCGCGTGCCTCGGGTCTGAGATGCACAGGGCGAGTGCTTGGCCCCAGAGCAGCCCCGCCCACCGCCAAGGCCCACCTCATCGAAGACGATCCTGGACGGCTGCCTGGAGAGCTGCTCCACGGGCCTCACGGCAGTCTTCCACGTCCTCCCGAAAAAGTGTCGGTAGGTGACATCAAAGAGGGACACGCGCAGACAGCAGCCCACCTCCGAGAGCACCTCCAGCACTCCCTGCGAGACAGAAGGTGCCGGCCCTGAAGGCTTCCCCACATCACGAGCCATGCCACACGTGCTGACTGGCCAGCCTGGGAGAACTGGGGCACTCAGAATCCACTGGTTTTAGGGGTCAATATCCTCTGGGGGAACTGCCTCTCCCGTGGCTAGTGCTCTTGGGGTGTTGGGGGGGGGGGGGTTATGCGTCAAAGGGCTTAGCCTTCCCCTGGCCAATCCAAGCACTAAAGTCCCAAGGTACAGACAACACGGGCAAAAGACTCACCCAGTGCCAATGAGACACAAGAGGCCACGGCTGAAGAGACACAGGCACCTGACACCACATGGGCCCGAGAGAGAACAAGCCCAGGTTATGGCACTTGAGACCCTAGATCAAGCCACACCTGAAGTTTGTCCTAACTATGGATTTGTCTGTTGTGTGAGCTTTCTCTAACTTAAGCTGTTTTGAATGGGGTTGTCCTTATTATTTGCAAACAAATGAGTCCTTCTTGATACAATCACAAACTCTAAATCCTCAACTTGTCAGAATTATTCTGGGGTGGTATTAGCAAAGGAAAAGCAGGTCTTTGAGGACTGAGAAGTCATGGCTGCCAACACAGACGAAAACACCCAGGGACTGTAAACACAAGCCATCTTCCCAGAGCCACACAACCTACAGTGAGGCTCTCCTTTGTGCTCTTATCGTCTGCCCTGGAACCAAGAAATGGTTTTCATTCACTCATTCATTCATCAAACATTCATTAAGCATCTACTCTACGCATCTACTCTGTGCCAGGCACTGTTCCAGGCACTAGTGAGACAACAGGGAACAGGGCTCATGTAAAGAACAGTAAGAGTGGGGGAGACGGTGGGTGTGCATTTTAACAGGATGGCCAGGGGAGGTCAGGAAAGATGATGTTTGAGCTGAGAACTAAGGGGAGGGGAGACACCAGGCAGAAGGAGCAGCAAACCAAAGGCCCTGGGGCAGAGGAGAGCCTGCACCAACCATACTCAACTGTGTTAACTAGTTTTTCTGACACTGTGTTCTTGGTGCTCTGGCACCTGGGGCCTCACCACAGGAGACTGACCGCCCCCCTCCCCCCCGCCAGGACCAGCTAACTCCTACACAGAGTAAATGACTTGCCTTCCAGAACATCTCTGATATGCTAACCGGCCAATCCAGAGTCCAGACTCCCACCTGGTCCCCTATCTGGCTCCTAGCCTCCAGGAGGCCGCTGAAATGATTCACACCCGCCAATCCTAAACCTGGTCAAGTGCTCACCCTGCCTTGTGCCTTCCCTCCCATGAAAGCCAAGGTGAAGACTCTTGGCTATGGTCTCCCCGGCTGCTCCGCCTCCTGACAGACCCCATGACACCCTGGTGCCACCCCACATGGCCCTATGTGGCCTGGCATACCCCGCCTCTTAGGAACAATAATAAACTGTCTTCTCAGTGTTGCCCTCACCCCACATAGGTTTGTTTTTTTTTTTTTTTAAGTTTACTTGAGAGAGAGAGAGCACCCGAGCATGCAAAAGCAAGAATGGGGGAGGGACAGAGAGATCCCAAGTAGGCTCCACACTGTCAGCACAGAGCCCAACATGGGGCTCAATCCCACATGACCTGAACCAAAATCAAGAGGTAGATGCTCAACCGACTGAGCCACCCAGGCACCTCTCATGACATGGGTTTTAAAACTAAGCCCCCCATGGGGCGCCTGGGTGGCTGAGTCAGTTAAGTGTCTGACTTCAGCTCAGGTCATGATCTCTCAGTCTGTGTGTTCGAGCCCCACATTGGGCTCTGTGCTGACAGCTCGGAGCCTGGAGCCTGCTTCAGATTGTGTCTCCCTCTCTCTCTGCCCCTCCCCCACTCATGCTCTGTCTCTCAATAATAAATAAATGTTAAAAAAAAATTTTTTTTTAACATTTATTTATTTTTGAGACAGAGAGAGACAGAGCATGAACGGGGGAGGGGCAGAGAGAGGGAGACACAGAATCTGAAACAGGCTCCAGGCTCTGAGCTGTCAGCACAGAGCCCGACGCGGGGCTCGCGGGGCTCAAACTCACGGACCGTGAGATCATGACCTGAGCTGAAGTCAGCCGATTAACCAACTGAGCCACCCAGGTGCCCCCCAAATTTTTTTTTTTAAATAATGATATACCACCTCTAACCTCTCAGGTTAGCAACAATCAAAAACTTTGACAACTTCTGCCACAGGATGGGGAAAATAGGTATTCTTGTACAATTTTCATGGGCATATAAAATGTTACCGTCTCCATGGAGGGCATCTGGCAATACTGAAAATCTGATCAGATGCACCCTTTGCTCTAGCAACTCAGCTAGAATTTGTCCTCTGGCTACCCTTAGACAAACCCATAAAAATATGTGTATAAGAATATTCCCTGAGGCGCCTGGAGGGCTCAGTCAGTTAAGCATCGACTTCAGCTCAGGTCGTGAACTTGCGGTTCATGGGTTCGAGACCCGTGTAGGGCTCTGTGCAGACAGCTGGGAGCCTGGAGCCTGCTTCGGATTCTGTGTCTCCCTCTCTCTCTGCCCCTCCCCTGCTCAAGCTCTCTATCTCTCTCTCTCAAAAATAAACAAACATTTAATAATAAATAAATAAATAAATAAATAAATAAATAAATAAATAAATAAAATAAAATAAAATAAAATAAAATAAAATAAAATAAAACAAGGTCCCCCTGTGTAACTGCAGCAACCGTGAGAGAAGAGGGAGGGGCCGGATGTGTCATTTAACTCAGTGGGGGTCCTCACAATGTACAGTGTATCAAACCCCCCACTGGGCACCTTAAATAGCTCACAATTATTTTGTCAATTTCATCTCCCTCCAGCCAGCAACCAGGAGCTCAGCGAGGATGGGCTGGATGCGGATGTGAGGGACAGAACCACAGAACAGGTTAAGGATGGGGTGGCCAGCTGCCTCACGGCGCCCAGGCTTCTCCTGGGTCTAGCGCTCGTGAGTCCCACGTCCCTAGTCCCTAGTCCCTAGCAAAGGATGATGGCAGTGTTTTCTGTCCCTGGAAGCTGGGAGCCAGGAAGCACGAAGACAGCAAACAGGTAGGGAGGAGGCAGCCAAGCCTGGTTTCAATCACGGAGTTGTGGGGACCTCCCCACTCCCCAGGCCTCCACACACCTCTCTCAGCATGGCCCCTGTCTCTCTAGCCACATCCCCTTCCCTCCTCCTATTCCCCCCAGCTACCTCTTCTCAGGAACCTCATTCCCGTGCCTTCCCTGACCTCCACCATCTAGACCCCTGCCGGTCCTCTGACCTTGCTTTCCCTTTCCCCGGGGTTCATCCAGTTCTCTGCTGCCCCCAACCAAGCGTGAGCTCTGGGAGGATAAGGGCCCAGAGTATCCTCCCGGATACTCTTCCCTGCCCCATCCTTAGGGCCTAGAACGAGACCTTGCCCCATACTCAGTGCACTTGTCCCCAGGGGCCTGATCCTAAGCTTCCCCTCACTGCTGATGCTGCCCAGGGTGCCACCAGCAGCCTCTTAACCCTCCTTCTCTTCCCCATTCGTCTCCTCCCCTTCCCTCCTCCTCTCGCTCCTCCCCCCACCCCCTCCCTCCTCCTCCTTTCCCCTCCTCCCTCCTCCCCTATTCCCTGTTCTCCCTCCTCCCTGCCACTCCTCCCCCTCCCCTCCTGCCCCTTCCCCTCCTCCTCCCTCCCCCTCCCTCTTCCCAATCCTTCCCCCTCCTCTTCTTCCTCCCCATCTTCCTCCCCCCTCCCCTTTCTCTCCCCCCCTCCTCCTCTCTCTCCCTCCTCTTCCTCCCGTTCTCAGAGATGTAAGCACCAGCCACAACCTGCTAATTCCCAAACCTTCCCTGCTGACCTAGCCCTCTTCCCAGAACCCAGACCCTAACCACCCTTCCACCTCTATGTGACTCCGTACCCATTTCTAATCAGGTAGGTTTCTAAACAGTCTCTGCTGGTGTGTGAAGACAGAATGTGGGATGGTCATCTGTGTCCCCCACGCAGCTGCAAATATACAATGGTGCCCAAGAAACATCAAACTGAATTGGAATAGCCAAAGCAAAAAAGAACAATCAACGTTCATGGTAAAGTTAAACTCAATGGAAAAGGTAAGTGGGACAGCAAGAAAGACATACTAAAATTATTAAGAAAGTATCCTGAGTTCAAAAATACGTTAATATTTTTAGCCAACACCTTTCACAGGGAAGTTTGCTGTCATCTAAAGCTGTCAATTCCCAAAATAACTGAAATCGTATAAACTTTGTAAGACTATGCTTTTTACGTTTGTTTCCTACTTGGTCTTCTTTTATTTATTTATTTATTTTTTTTATGTTTAAGGAGGCTTCACGTCCAGCATAGAGCCCAACACAGGGCTTGAACTCACAGCCCTAAGATCGAGACCTGAGCTGAGATCAAGTTGGATGCTTAGCCACCCAGGCACCCCAGTCTTCTTTCAAGTGCTGTCTTTTCACTGATTTCTTGTATGTACAGCCGACCCTTGAACAACACAGATTTGAACCGTACAGGTCCACCTACACGTGCTTTTGTTTTATAAACACATTATAGGACTGTAGATATGTTTTCTCTTCCTTGTAATTTTCTTAATAGCATTTTCTCTCCACTAGCTGACTTTATTGTAAGAACACAGTACATAACACATATAGCATACAAAATACGTATTAATCAACTGTTTACATTATTGGGAAGGCTTCTGGTCAACAGCAGGCTATTAGTAATTAGGTTTTGGAGGAGTCAAAAGTTATATGCAGATTTTTGATTTTGAGGGGGTCAGCACCCCAACCCGCATACTGTTCAAGAGTCAACTGTAAAAGCTGTAAAACGTTCGGTTCCTGTGTTAAACCCCATCTGATTGTAAGGGACTAACTAGATCCTATGTCCCAATATTTTAAGGTTTTTTGTGTTAATATTCATGAGGGACGTTAGCCTGTACTTGTGATATCCTCGCCTGATTTAGTTATCAGTTATGGGGGCTCAAAAAAAAAAAAAAACCAACACTGGAAAGCATCCTCTCTTCTCTTTTCTGATAGAGTTTGTTCTAGAATTCATATTATTGCTTCTTTTAATATTTTATAAAATCCAACAGTGAAGTCATTTAAGTCTGGAGTTTTCTTTGGAGGAAGATGTTTGCTTATGAATTGTTTCTTTAATGAATATAGGACTATTTAGATTTTCTATTTCCTCAGGGCACCTGGGTGGCTCAGTAAGTTGAGTGTCCAACTTCAGCTCAGGTCATGATCTCACAGTTCGTGGGTTTGAACCCCATGTCAGGCTCTGTGCTGACAGCTCAGAGCCTCAAGCCTGCTTCAGATTCTGTGTCTCCCTCATTCTCTCTGCCCCTCCCTCGCTCATACTCTGTCTCTGTCTCAAAAATAATTTTTTTTTAATAGATCTTCTATTTCCTCTAGTGTCACTTTTGGTAAATTGTGCTTTTCAAGAAATTTCTCCATCTCAACTAAGTTATCAAATTTCTTGGCACACAAGTTATTCATAGTATCTCTTGATTATCTTTTTTAATTTTTTAACATTTATTCATTTTTTTGAGAGACAGAGACAGAGTGAGCCGGGGAAGGGCAGAGAGAGGGAAACACAGAATCCGAAGCAGGCTCCAGACTCTGACCTGTCAGCACAGAGCCCAATGCAGGGCTCCAACTCACGAATGTGAAATCATGACCTGAGCCGAAGTCGAAAGCTTAACCGGCTGAGCCACCCAGGTGCCTCTCCCTTGACTATCATTTTAACGTAAGATATACTGTAAGATATACTGTAATACTCCCTTCCTTCCTAATATTGGTAATCTGTGTTTTCTCTCTCTTTGCTCATGACCAGTCTTATAGGAGTTTGCCAATTTTATTAAGCTTTTCAAAGAACCAACTTCTAACTTTGCTGATTGTCTCTACTATTTGCCTTTTTAATTTATTGATTTCTGCTAAGTAAGCAGAAATCTACCATTTCCTTCTTCTATTTTCTTCGGGTTTAACTTCTTATGTAGATTCTGATGGAGGAAAGAGATCATTGATTTCATACCTTTCTTCTCCTCTAACATAGTCATATAAAGCTATAAATTTCCTTCAAAGGACTCAAATAGTTGCACCTCATAAATTTTGGTATGTTCTTCCATTCCTCACTTCAAAATATTTTCTAATTTCCCCATGATTTCTTCTTTGACTCATGGGTTAGTTGGTAGTGTGTTAACTTTCTGCTATTTGAGGATTTTCTAGATATCTCGTTGCTCATTTCTAATTTAATACCATACTAGTCAGTTGACGTATGTATACTCTATAAATTTCAATCATTTTAAACCCATGGAGACTTATTTTTATGTCCCAGCATATGGCCTATCTCAGTGAAGTTTCCACACTTGAGAAAAACGCATATTCTATTTGTTGGCTGTAGTGTTTTAGAGATAACAGACAGGTCTAGGTGGTTGGTGGTGTTTAGATCTTCCAAATCATTATGGGGCGTTTTTTGGTTTTTGGTTTGTTTTTGTTTTTTAAATTTTTTTATGTTTATTTATTTTTGAGACAGAGAGATAGAGTGCAAGCAGGGGAGGGGCAGAGACAGACAGGGAGACACAGAATCCGAAGCAGGCTCCAGGCTCCAAGCTGTCAGCACAGAGCCCGCCGCGGGGCTCGAACTCACAAATGGTGAGATCATGACCTGCGCTGAAGTCGGACGCTTAACGGACTGAGCCACCCACCGCCCCTGTTTTGGTTTTTGGTTTTTGGTTTATTTGCTCTATCAGTTAGTGAGAGAGGAGAGTTAAAAGTCTCCAGTGGTGACAGCGAATCTGAACAGCGCTCCCTTTAGTTCTACACGATTTTGCTTCACGTGTTTGGAAGCTGTGTTACCGGGTACCGTGCACAGAAGAGCTAGCACGGCTGGCCCAACTGTGTGCTCTGAAAGGTGGGTCCACGAGGCTGGCCCTTGGCTGGAGGCTGGGGGTTCCCGTCACTCTGCCGATCACTGCGTACTTTGCCTAAGCTGTACAAAGTGGTTTATGCTGAACACCTGCTTTCCTGCTGGGAGTCTGTGATCTGGGAACCCCCTAGGCAGAAGATGCCCACCTGACCAGTCCCCAAAACGTCCGGAGCCTCTAACAAGCTTCCTTGGCTGGGAACGTTTCACACGTGTTGTCATTACTGTTGTTGGAAGAACTGAATGCACCCTGTGGGGCTCCACTGGCAGAGCACCCCTGAAGCATGTGCCTGCCCCCACACTTCCCCCCACATGCCTCTCCCATGGCTGATCCTGCTCTGTATCCTCTGGCTGTAGTAAATCTTTCCTGGGAGACAGACCACGTGCCGAGACATGGGAGTCCTCCCAATGAATCACTGAACCTGAGGGTGGTCTTACAGGCCCCAAGAGAGGCACGTACACATACACATCTCACAGTTCATCAGTTCAAGCCCCGCATCTGGCCCTTTCTGACAGTGCAGAGCCTGCGTGGGAATCTCTCTCTCTTTCCCTCTCTCTCTCAAAATAGACGGAAGGAAGGAAGGAAGGAAGGAAGGAAGGAAGGAAGGAAGGAAGGAAGGCAGGCAGGCCCCTTTATCTCTGGTAATACTCCTCACCTTGAAATTGACTTTAGATTTCCTCCTGGGTTTACATGGCCTATCTTTCCTCCATCCTTTTACCGTCACACATACAGTTCACGTCTTTCTGTTTAAAGCACGCTTTTTTTATAAACAGCCTATAACTGGGTCTTAAACAATAACTTCTGACACGTGGCTCTGAATCCCAGGAATCCCACTTATAGGACTCATTGTACAGACACATGTGTACATGAAAAAAACCACGTAAATGAAGTTATTCATTGTAGCTGTATCTGTGACAGCAAACAACTGAAAAAAACTCTATGTGTTCATCAATAAGGGTCTGAATAAATAAACGCAGAATCATCCAAAGAAATACTATGTTGTCATAAGAGAGAATGGAATTCTTCACGTGATGACATGAACATCTGTAAGACCTTGCTAAGAATATTTTTAAAGCATAAAATACAAGTGTATTCATTTGTTGCATTTGCTTACAATTTCTGGAAAGCTATACCAAAAAACAGGTCGTGCCGGCTGTGTCCAGGGAGGGACACTGGGGCCTTAGGGACTCCGTGGAACGATACACTTTGCTGGCGTACCCTAGTGAATTCTGAACAACGGTAATCACCTTTTCCAAAATAAATACAAATAAACGAAATAAAATGGGACAATGAATAAAATCTCCTTCATAAAACTCCTAGGAGAGAGACAGTGCCGTCACTGACTCGTGCGCTCCTATGAGGCAGAGCCCCCTGGCTGTCTGCCCCGCCGGCCGCCTAGAGCCGGGCGTCCCTCACAACCGGCTCCGCTGGTCTCCGACCGCCTCCTCTTCTGACGGCCCCGGCTTCGGGACAAAGCAGGCCGGTACAGGAGAGTGCTGGGCGGTACAGCTGGGGGAACGGCAGCTACTGCGGGGCCAACGCGGAGGCCACACACAGCAGGCGCTGGACCAAAGGGCTTGGAGCCAGAGGGTGTGGGTGCCTTCGCGGCAGTGAGCTCTTACAGACCCAGCTCCCCAACGACTTGGACATGGAGCATCGCCCTACCAGCTCTAGGACCACCTGCAGAGGAGGACACGGCCTTGCCAGGCCAAACCCTACAAAAAGTCACATGCTCGCACTGGCAGGTCTGGATCCTTCCCACGCACCCCACTGGGCCTCACTAGAAGCCTCCAATCACGTGACTGTCCCGCGGGCAGCGCAGGAGCACCAGCTTCTCCCCAGGTTCCCTGCCCCGGAAGGACACGGACGCCTGCAGAGCCACGGAGCAAGGGCCCGAGTGTGCAGACGGCCGTGGTACGTCCAGGCACATGGCTTCTGCCAGGATGCCCGGAGCTCTGCCCCGGCAGCTCTAAGTGCCAGGCCGCAAGCAGGCGGTGTTGAATCGTGCACGAGCCCACCTCGTGCAAATATGCCGGCTCAAGGGACCCAAGAAAAATCAGATTACCGGGGTTTTAAAACTGCTCCGCTGTGGGCAGAAGAAACCTTCACCCGGTGTCAAAAGTGCTGACCGAGTCGCTGAATCAGGTATTCTCTTTGCTGATGGGCCACTTTGCCTCCAAACACTGCCAAAGCCCGAGGTAATGGGTACAGTGGTAAGACTCAGATAAATAAGTGAAAATCAATATCCTCTCAGCTGGAACAGTAACGACATGCAGTTGACAACAAATAGCAAATTTCTTTACCTGCTTAATTAGCGGCCCATCGAGCCACTTCAGGACGCACTGAAACGCAGTTGATTCCTTTATAGGCTGGCGTGCTCTCTGCGGGTGGGGAGGGACCAGCACATTTTGGTCAAAAATCCTGAGCCAGTCTTTCATTCTGCCAGTCCGAGGAGGACTCGGGCCTCTAGGATTACCTGCGTGATTTGTGTTCAAATAAATAAAGGAGTTTTAAGGGCCACGGTGCTCAGAGCAATTCTGAAAGTCTCCTACCTCCCACCACACCATCCCCAACACCCACCCTTCGCCACTCCTCCCTCCGAACCCCATGCTGCTTTCCCCAGGGTTGACGTGCCCCGTCTCGCTCCGGATAGCCTCTCCGTCCTGGCTGTCCTGACCCAACTACAGCATGACTAGGCTGGCCTCAGCCAGTGACCGGTATAGAGACAGGCACATGCAGGGCTGCTTTGTACAGTTGCGGAGGTTGAGCACTACACAAGAGTGCCAGGCCTTGGGGACTAGGGCCGTCTTGGAAGGGACTAGGAGGCATGACCCAGTCAGAGCCAATGAGATGCAAATTTCACAGCTTCTGCTGCTCCTATTGAGAGAAGGAAATACTCTTTTCTGCAGCCCTTAAAGCAGAGAGGTCATCAGTGTGAGTGTGAAGCTGTCAGGGGTCACCACGGGAGCAGCTTCCGTGAGACACACGTGGAAAAAGCAAGCAGAGCAAAAGGACCAGTGGGTCTAGGTGTCATGGTAAGAGACCCTAAAGCCACCCAGGACAGCTCAGCTACATGGGCAGTCCCTTGTTGCCAAAGCCGATTTGGGACAGGTTTTGAGTGCTAAGAGCTTCTTGGGGACCTGGCTCATCGAGGATGTCATCTGCCTTCCGGGCAGACAGGGATCTGAACCTTCTCTAGAACTGTCAACCTTGCAGCTGACACACAATCTTGGCTTTGATAAGAGGCTGAATCCTGTACACTCAAATGACAAGCAAGATAGGGCAGTGATCTGGTCTCCTAAGACAGCGGTTCTCTAAATGTGGTCCCCAGACGCTGCGGTTCCCCGGGGTTGTCAAGGGCTCCACAAGGTCAAAAATATTTCCACAATATTCAGATGTCATGGGCCTTTTTCTCTGTATGGACAATTTGTGTGGGCGAAGCTGCCGGGGCCTCAGGGCGCCCCAAGGCAACGGCACCAAACCCTTCAGGCCGCTGGGTGTTCTTCACCACTCACAGCAGAAGACACTGAAGCTTCACTTAAGAACGTCTTTGGTTGGGGGGCCTGGGGGACTCAGTCGGTTGAGCGGCCGGCCGACTTCGGCTCAGGTCATGATCTCGCAGTTTGCGAGTTTGAGTCCCACATAGGGCTCTGTGCTGACTGCTCGGAGCCTGGAGCCTGCTTCGGATTCTGTGTCTCCCTCTCTCTCTCTGCCCCTCCCTGCTCACGCTCTATCTCTCTCTGTCTCAGAAATAAAAATGTTAAAAAGATAAAAATTTTTTTAAATGTCTTTGGTAAAGCTGTGAAAACCACCACTTCTTGGCCCTTGAGTACACACATTTCTAATATTTTGTGATGATGTGGGAAATCCACAAAAAAGCCCTTCTGCTACAAAATGAAGGGTGATGGTCGGCTCGGGGTCAGCTGGGCATGATCTGTGCACTGTGCGGGGGACCAGCTGCTTCTGTCACTCAGCAGCACCGTTTTTACTAAAAGACCAGCTCAGAGACAAACCGTGCTCGTTTGAACTTGGGCACCTCGCAGACAGACAGACGTGAACAAAATGAGTCTGTCACTTCAAGGAAAACTTGTAAGAATTGAGCTTTCAGGCAAAAACCAGAATCGGGGAAATCGGTATCCTCCCCCGGGAACCTGACAGCTTCCAGCTCCTTGAAGGTTTTCCTGAGATGGATGGTGACGGTAAGGAAAGGGATCTTTTGAAATTGTAGGATTAAATCTGCGCTGTTTAGAAGAGGAGCCTACCTTAGAACCAGTATTCTCCTAGCTTGCAGGGCCCAACGATATAAAAGCCTGCATGTGTAAAAGACCCACCCAAAGTGCAGGACACATCAAAGGACTGTAGGTACCAGAGGATGACAAGTTCACTGGCAGAGTGTCAAACTCTACTTGGCAACAAACGTTCAAGAAACTACCGCTTTTTGGTGGAGCACCAGAGGAGAACATCCCTAATTTTTACCCAAACACTCCTCCCTTCTGAGTGAGGCCAAGTTTCTTTCAATGACTACGACCAAAACAACATAGCTCAACAGGTTCAAAACAGAAATCTGTATGAGACCCAGCTGCCTACTAAGCCAGACGTTAAAAAAAACTTACGAAAACGCAAAACCACCCCTCTTCCTGCTAATTTTTTTGTTCTGGGAAACAGTTGGCTTTCGTAAAAAAAAAAAAATACACTTCAGGCTAACACATAACAGGTCTATCGCTATCTTTAAATGAACAATAACACTGTTGACATTTCTGTTTTCATTCCTAACACAGTAAATCCTGGTAGATGTTAAGCTCCTTGGAGTCCTCAACGATTCTGTAAAGCATGAAGGGCTGTTCTAGCGGGACCCAAAGGACGAGGGCTTTTGTGCAGCGTGTGGGGAGCAGAGCCCACAGAGCACGGATGTGACTGGCCTGAGATGCTCCCCCACACCAGAGGGCCCGGGGAACAGAGTCCTGTCCCTCCACAGGAGTGCCCCCCACCCCGGGTCCCCCCCCCACCCCCCCCCCAGGCAGGCATCCACCCCAGCAACCAGATCTGGGCGGTTCCCGAGCGGGACAGCATGCATGCACTGGGGTCCTTGTCCTGCGTTACTTTGGTCTGCACGATACCCCGTTTTAAGGAATGACCCTCCCGACCCCGTGTGTGGGAAGGCCGCCCACGATTATGGGCAGAGCGCTCTAGTGGCGCGCTCACAGATGACATGTGACCCACGGTGTGCAAACCACCGTCTCCCCTGGGACTCCAGCCACGGTTCCCTCTGGAGAGGTTGTCTCTGCTCAGAAGACAGAAGCTGCCCAAGCCAGCCGGGAGCCCCAGGGGCCGCCTGCCGCTCCAGGGAGAGCCCGAGGTCAAGGCCAGCCCAGGGGAGACTGGCGGCGATGGGGGTGGGGAGGACCCAGACCTCCAGGTGGAGACAGGCTGACGGAAGGCAGCCCCACTCCCACCGGAGCCGAGTTGCCAGGAAAAGCCCTTGAAGGCTTTCTGTGCTAAACAATTGCCCCCAAAGCTGTCCCTGTCCTAATCCCCAGAACCTGAGAAATGTGTGACTTCACATGGCAAGAGGGACTTTGGGGGCATGATAAATTAAGCTAAGGACCTTCAGGTGAGGAAAGTGCCCTGGACTCCATAGGCGGGCCTGGTGGGGGACCCAGGAGGGTCAGAGGGAAGCTCAGGCGACCACAAAGCAAAACACATCCTCCCCCACACAGCCCTGCCCACACCTCGACTTCGGCCCAGTGAGACGGACCGTGGACTTCCGACCTCCAGAACTGAAAGAGAAGAACTCTGTGTCGTCCTGAGCCACCCAGCACGTGGTACCATTACAAAAGCCACAGGACACACAGGTGCACTTCCGAGCAGCGGAGGCCTGACACCCAGCAGGAGGGCCACCTGCCCAAGAGACCTTCTGGGAGGCTCCCAGGGCCAGCTGCTGGGCTTCCCACAGGCACGGCTGCCACCTGCCCTGTACTGGCCAGCCACCTGCACAAAGGGATCTATTTTCCCGTGTCCTTGGTACCTGGCTCATCATCAGAACTCAAAAAATTTTCATAAAATCTAATTGAAGTCTCAATAAAGTCAACTCCCATTTTTTTTTTTCTTAGGGAAAACGTCTTCCCGTGCACTTGTTATAAAACTGGGACATTGGGGCGCCTGGGTGGCTCAGTCGGTTAAGTGTCTGACTTCGGCTCAGGTCATGGTCTCACGATCCGTGAGTTCGAGCCCTGCGTTGGGCTCTGTGCTGACAGCTCAGAGCCTGGAGCCTGTTTCAGATTCTGTGTCTCCCTCTCTCTCTGACCCTCCCCCATTCATACTCTGTCTCTCTCTGTCTCAAAAATAATAAATAAACATTAAAAAAAACTTAAAAAAAAAAACGGGACATTAATTCATACCGAGCGAGCGCCGCGACAGCCTGAAGCTCGCCGTGTAGCGCCGTGTAGAGGCCATTCAGGCCTCTGAATGGGGCCTCTGCACACTGCCTGTAGGGTCTGCCCAGCTCTGGGGCCGTGCCCCCCTTGCAGGCCACTGAAGACCCTGCCCACTTGGCCCAGATTCCTGACAGGGCACCTCCTTCCCCTCCTGCCGGCGACCGCACTTGGCCGGCAGGTGCCGAGGAACACTCGCATTCTGGTCCACCTGGCAGGGAACGCACATCCACGGGAGTGCCCCCGGCACAGCAGGACCCACACCGGGCAGAAAGGCATCTGCTCTGAAGGGAACAGCCACCCAACCAAAACAGTGAGCTGGGCAGGTGGAGGTAGACAGTGACAGTCCGAGTGGGCGGTGGAGGGAGAGAGGACACCGGAGACACAGGCTCCTGGGGGTGGAGACCAGGCAGGCACAGAACTCTCCCCTTCCTCCCAACCCCCACAGAACAGCTGCCACCTGACCCTCCGCCACTCCACCACCCCTCTGCCTTTGCTACAGTCCCTCATAGATACCATGACCTCTCTGCTCCCCTCAACACACATACACAAGGCCCCTAGAAAACCCACACACATCCTTAGAAGTCAGATCCGATGCCACTTCCGCAGGGTGGGCACCCCCAGCCCCCTCCAGTGGCTCCCCCACAAGGGAGCCTGTCACAGAAGTCACCAGGCTCCCTGAGGCTCCCCATCTCTCTTGTCCTGCAAGACTGAGCTCAGTGAGGTCAGGGCTAGGTCCTCAGTGAAAATCTTTCCAATGATGAAGTATAATTAAATTGTGCCGTGCAGGAATCAAGGCGGCTACAGAGGAAAGACAGAAGGACCTCTGGGGTTGGAGGAAACAATAAAGAGAAAACATCGAGGGCTCCATGCTTCGAGCCTAGGGAAAGGGCTCTCTGGGGGAAAAACCATACGAGAAAACGCACCAGTTTTCACGAGTTCCCACAGTGAGCTGGGCCCTCTCAAGCCTTTCCACGTGTGTTATTCCAGCAACTGTGTAGATAAATATCACTGACGAGGACAGTGAGACTCAGGTTAAAGGGCCAGGCCAAAGTCACACAGCTGGTCGTATATGACCATTACAATCGAAGCCAATGAGACACCAGCTGAGGACCCAGGCTTACCCCCACTGCCCTCAGGCTTCAGGGAAGTCTCCTGCCCTCCCTGCATCTGTCTCCCACCTGTAAGATGAGAGGGCTGGGAGGTTTCCTAGAGGGCTCTGCTTCTGCTCACCTATTCCATTCCAGTGCATGCAATGGTGAAGACCCACCAAGTGCCCTGTTGTTAAGAATCTAAAAATCCGGGGCACCTGGGTGGCTCAGTCGAGCACCTGATTCTTGATTTCAGCTCAGGTCATGATCTCGCAGTTCGTGAGTTTGAACCCCATGTCCAGGCACTGACAGCATGGAGCCTGCTTGGGATTCTCTCTCTGCCCCTCCCCCACCCTGTCTCTGTGTCTCTCTGTCTCTGTCTCTCTCAAAAATAAACTTAAAAGGGGCGTCTGGGTGGCGCAGTCGGTTAAGCGTCCGACTTCAGCCAGGTCACGATCTCACGGTCCGTGAGTTCGAGCCCCGCGTCAGGCTCTGGGCTGATGGCTCAGAGCCTAGAGCCTGTTTCCGATTCTGTGTCTCCCTCTCTCTCTGCCCCTCCCTCGTTCATGCTCTGTCTCTCTCTGTCCCAAAAATAAATAAACGTTGAAAAAAAAAAATTTTTTTTTTAAAAATAAACTTAAAAAAAAAAGAATCTAAAAATCCAGTGGGAGCAAGAGTGAGCAGCACACAGAAGATGAGCCTAATCAAGTCTCTGTTTTTGTTGGGGAGAGGGGGGTGAGGGGACAGAAAGAAAAGGGGGCTTGGGTGCTGAACAGGGTAAGCTGGGACAGAGTTTCCCAATGGTTTACCAGAGAAAGACGGGCAGGAGCCACGAGGTGCTGTGCAGGCTGAGGGAAGCTTCTTTCCAAGAAGTGAACAAGATTTGGGGTGCCTGCGACCAAAAAGCTTTGGGAAGGTTTTCTGGGAGCAAGTGAGGTCTAGTAAGCGCTGCCTTGAATTTGCTCATTCAAGCAATCTTCTTTGCATACCTACCACGCGCCAGGGCCTGGAGACACCGCCCTGAAGGTAGCAGACCAGCTCCCTGCCCTCACGGGATGGATCTGGTGTGAAGCAGAAAGACAGGAGATAAGTTAGCACACAACGAAGGCAGGGTGTGATCTATGAAAATGACAGAGGTGGTGAGGGTGCAGCGAGCTGGGATGGAGACTGGGTTGGAAGTGGAGCCGGCTGTCCACAATCACAGGACACACGCAACACGGAGACCCAACCGCTCTGAGAATGCAGCGGTCTTCTACGGAGACAGGCGGTGGCGACATGTGCACAGGTGGGGCCTCTGACTCATTAGGAGCGCTTAGGAGAGCAAGCATGCGGGAGGGGCCCAGGTGGTCAGCTCTTAAGTCGGTCAGGAAGTCAGCGACACGGACAGCGGAAGGGAAGGCAGGACCAGCAGGGCAGACAGAACCTCCTGCAAGAGCCAGAGTCTCGCAATCTCCGCTGGGCGGCGGCTCTGGGATGCACCAGCAGGGGATGAGGGCCCGACCCGGGAACAAACACCCTGCAGGAGTCCCCCACTGCTGTCCGGCCGGGGAAGGGCAGCGGGACGCCGAGTGCAGTGGGCCTACGTTCATCAGGGTCTCAGCAAAGCCTAGGTCGTCCGTACCGCGCTCTCGTCTTAAGCCGAACGGCTGCTGACGGACGCCAGGGCCAAGGGCAGAGGGCGCGCAGGGTGAGCCCCAAGGAGCCCCACTGGAACCCCGGGCCGCACCAAGGGTCAAGACAGGGGACGGGATGCCACTGACGCGGGCTCCCTGTCCCCGCGGAGGGACGCACGGAGCACCCCTAGCCCCGGCCCCAGCCCGCTCCGCCGCCCGCAGCGCCCCGGGCCCCGTCCAACCTCCCCCGCGGCGCCAGCCAGCGTGGTTCCGCCCGCCGCGGACTGCGTTACCTAGGAGACGGGACCGCCGCCCGCCGCGGCCGTGCCGGGCGCGCCGAGGCCCAAGCTGTTGAGGAAGTGCCCCCACGACCGACCCAGAGCCCCGCCGGTGCCCTCGGGAGCCCGCCGGAGCCGCAGGCCTAGAGGAAAGAGAACCGGCAGAGGGTCGCCCAGTCCGCCACCACCGCGGGAGTAGCCTTGGCAGGCGGCGCGCCGCGCGCTCGCGCCCGGAGCCCGCCCCGCGTCAGCGTTGCTGGCAGGCCCGAGGGACCAATCAGAGCCCCAGTCCAGGAGCTCCGCTCCCGTAGCGCCAGCCAATCGGCGCAGCCGCGGGCCCGTCCTGATTTGCATGGCCGACGACCCCTTCAGCCAATTGGAATATGACTGACGTGAAGGCCAACCAATGAGAAGACAGTAGAGGCGTGGCCCAGGGCGTCCCACGAGGTGAGGATGCTGCAGGCGGAACCTGGCCGAGCGAGCGGGATTCGGGGGCGCTAAAGTCGCCGGGGCAGGGCGGGAAGGAAGATCCGGAGCGGGGCACAGGATTCGGAGCTGGAGCCCCCAGGTGAGTGCAGGGGGACCCCGGCGGGCCGCGCTGGCCACCGCCGTGCGCCGGGAGAGCAGCGGCGGGCACCCGCGAGGCCCGCGCTGATTCTCCATCTCCTCTTCCACAGCGCGTCCCCGCGCCCGCCTCCGTCCTCACCTCCTCTCCAGCCGGCTCACCTCCTTCTCCATCATCTCCCTTCCCCCATCCCGCCCGACCTTTCAGCTCCCATCCCCGACCCCTGCCCCAAACTTCATCCCTCCCCTCGTCCGGGTGCCCTCCTCCCCACCTCTGCCCCCTCCCCTTCCTGCAGCCTCGCCTCCCCCTGCCCCCAGCCTTCCTTCCCATCCCTTCCCGCGGCCTCTGCGCAGCCCCATCCGAGCGCGCCTGGCCACGGACCTCCCCATCTCTTCTCCTTATTGCTTCTGAAGGCTCATCCTGCCTCTCTCTCCCGATCCTTGTTCCCATCCTCCCATCCAGTCTGCTCCTAGCCCCTACATCTCTCTCGGTGGGCGCTCTCCCCCCACCTTGCAGGTCCCCAGGTCCTTGGCACTTCCTTCCTGCACCAGTTCCTCGGGCTACCTACACACCCAACCCCACCCCACCCCACCCCACTCCACCCCGTGCCTAAGCCCCTTCCCCATCTTCAGCTTCTCTTCTTTCCCTACCTCCCTACCTGCTGCTGCTCCCGCAGGATGCAGAGACCCAGAAGCTGCACCGTTTCGTGCTGCGGTAGCAGCAGCCAGAGTACCTGCCCACCTTGCCACCCTCCCACCCAGTCACACCCTGGCTCCGCTCCTCCTGGCGCTTATCCTGGGGGATCCCGTGGGGGGACTGCGCTTCACCTAGAGCATCCTGGGGGGCTCCAGGTGGGAAGCCCCTTAGCACCCTTTCCTGCCTTCCTCCCTGGCCACCATCTCCCTCCCCACCCCACCCCCACTTTCCTGTTCAGCCTCACTTTGTGATTCAGCATTTTCGGGGTTGGTAACTTTCTTTGCCTCCTGGCCTGACAGAACTCGACTGCAGGGCTAAAGGCTGGGGGTCTTGACCCTGCAGTTAGTTACAAGGGCCACCTTAGGAAAGAGACCCGAGCTGCCTGGTGGGGACATGGGTGGGGAGCAGGGGACCCGCCAGTGGGGGCTGCCTTCTCTCCCCTTCATTTGTCTGTCCTGTGTTGAACCGCATCCAAGGGGAGATGACATAAGTAATAGCTCTTGGGGAAATGGGCTATTAGCATTTATGGAAATTAATACATCCACATCCGAGGAGTGAGAACACCAAGTTCAGGCCACAGCTGTCCCAGGGTCTGTCGTTTCGGGGTTTCTTCTTTCTCTGCAACTTCTCCTCCCCCTCAAAAATGCCATCCCCCTTCCAGTGCCAAGAGCAAGCTCCCACTCTGCTAACACATTGCAGGGTTGGGGGACCTGCGTGTGGAGAGTCCCATCTGCCCTCCTGGTTGTTGCTTGGAAAAGCATCCACCTGCAGAGCCAGGCTTATGTGCAGTTCCTGGGCTTCTGCCCATGTGCTGTCTCAGTGAGGGGCCCAGAGGGCATTGGCTCCCCAGGTTGCATCCATGGGAACACTCCAGATCCACACCCAGCCTCAGTGGCAGTGATGGTGTTTGGGCTGCAGCTCGTTCCTGCCTGGAAAGCAACCCCGGGGGAGGCCTCCCGTATACAACTGAGGTTCAGCTGTTGTGTTTCTCTCTCCCCTGCCAGTTGCCAGACTCTGTAGACACTCCTCGGCAACCCCCCCCCCCAGGACTGAGCCAGGCCGTGGGGGATGGGAGGGGGGTTATGAAAAATGTGAAACCCAGGTCTTGTGCTCAAAACCCTTTGGGTCTGAATGTGGAGCCTGGTTGGGAAGAATTGGGCACAAAAGTGATTGCACACCACAGGTGTGGCGAAACGGGATACCACTTCCTGCCTTGCGAGGGTCCCAGCCGGCCGTGCGCTCTGGGAGCCTGAGGGATGAGTGAGCTCTGTGGACGGGGACAGCCTGAGAGGCTGGCTTTCTTTGCCAACGATCTCCAAATGATTCAGGAGGAAGTGAGTGGCACAAGTTTTGATTTGGCAGTTTCCGGTAGGGGCTCAGAGGCGGGGGGGGGGGGGGGGGTTGCTCCTCCAGACTTTCTGTTAGTTGGTGCTGGGTCCAAGGCAACCGGACACCTCAGAGTGGCGAAGGAAGGCCTCCTCTTTGTTGGAACGTGTGTCACGCGTTTCGTTTCCGGGGACTCCGGCTGAAAGCAGCACGTGTTTAGTCCTTGACGACATTCTCAGTGACCTTCATGTCACCAAAGGTCCCAGAGAAGAGTGATCTCCTGGAGTCCCTGAATAACAGGGCAGGGCAGTGGCAGCTGCAGGTGGCACTTGGGGAAGACCATCTCTGAAGGTGTGGGGGGCCAGAAACACCGAGCCTCCCTCCATCCCCTCTCCCAGCAGCCAGGGGGTCTCACCTCGTAGAAGCGAAAGGTCTTGGCCATCTTCCCCCCTGAGGGAGTCCACGGAAGCCCAGAGGCAGAGACTTCTCCAAGGTCACTGAGGGCAGGGGTGGATCCAGACCCTTCACACCCCACTAATGGAAGCCCAGGTCGTCTTCCGCTCTCCCAATCGGAAGAAGCCAGCACCCTGTGATGTGCCCAACCATTGGATTCAGCTGCCCTTTGGTTAGGCCACTCTGAGATGTTGCTGACATGTATAGAGGAAACCAGTGCCCTGGGGTGTGTCTGAGTCACTGGGGAGCTGTTGTGGGGGGCGGGGGAGAATGTAATCAACCACAGAGAATTCTAGTGATACCATCCTGCTTGGCCTGGCAGGTCCCCAGAGCCAGGGCGCCATGGTTCCAAAGAGGTCATCAAAGAGAAGGCAAGGGGCCAAGGCACCTGGCAAGATGAAAAGAGAGAAGAGTCTTAGGTCATCCTGGGCCTGCACTCTGGACCTTGCTCTGTGACAGATCTTTGTAAATCACCCTACAAGGTGGGCTGGTTAGCCAGGATGGGGAAACTGAGGCACAGAAGGGTGGAAAGACTGACCCAGCCTCCTAACTCCTAAGGAAACCTTGATTCTGTTCCTGCTGTGCCAAGACTCTGAGACAGGTACCACCCCTCCCCCTTCCCAGCAAGCTCCGGAAATGCCAGAAATCCCCGCCCCCCCCTGCCCCGAGCTCACACACACAGATGGGTCTCAGATCCACAGCAGGGTCAGGGTTCAATCCCAGCTCCCAAGGGACATGGAAACCCACCCTTTTCGCGAAGGGGAGCCTAACACACTCTGCCCTCCATTCACTCCAGGTCCTGCCTTTCTCTGGAGCACTCTGTGAACAGAGGTGGTCCTTGGCCAACCTCTCTTGGCTCAGCCACTTCAGGGGAGGAAGAGGGAACAGGGCCTCCCCAGGAGAGAGAGCACCCCTGGGACCAGATGGTGACCCACCTGGTCATACTGTCTCTGTGGGGTAGCTTGAGGCTTCCATTCAGCCTGCCCTTGGCAGGTAGGAGAGTCTCCCTGCCGGGTGGGCGTGAACAGCTGCCATGTCTTCTTACACTTTACCACTTCCTGTGGGGCTCAGCTGAGAGCTGGCCTTCCTCTCCCTGTATCCCCAGGATGAGCTCTGGGCCCAGTGCCCCCCAGCCATGAGGGTGCCCCACAGCCACACCCAGCTTTCTAACTCATAGCCCCACAGGATGTGGTCTCAGGAGGCTCTCCCTGCTCTGCCAGATCATCGCCACGTACTTAACCCTGGAGACCTTGGCATGCGTGTGGGCTTGCGTGTGTCCCTCGTAGCACAGCCAGTCCCCCAACACCTGTCTTGCCCACATCCCTGGCCCCTGCCTCCCTTGCTGTCCCCCTTGCAGCCAGCCTGCTTCTCTCTCACCCCAGCACACAGGCACCTGCAGAGTTGGCTCTCGATGTCGTGCGGGGTACAGATAAGATTGGGGCAAGAGAAGAAGCGGAAAGGGGGGACTATCTCCTCCAGCTTCGTACCCATGCTGCAGACTCAGTTTGGTCATTTTCTCCACGGAGATCTTGGGCCCTGGCTGCTGGGCAGTCATCTACCTGGAGGCTGAAAGCTAGGCAATGCCCTACTTCTCAGATCCCTGCCCCGAGTTCAAGACAGAGCAGCAAAGTGTTCGTCACTAGGCCAGTTTCCCCAGTAAATGAGCACATAAATACCGAGCCCATAAAGACCCCTAAATACCGGGTCTTGTCCACAGGGCCCTCGGTCACCAGTCTGGCCCGTGGACCCTGGTGGGAAGTTAGCTCCGCATCTCCCTCAGTCTCTGGCTCTCGCCTTCTCAGCCATCTGGCTTCACTCTCTTTCTGGATTGGCAAAACGAGACTATGTGAGTAAAAGCATAGGGACGATCCATGTCTCGTAGCAGGGTGTCCGGTCAATGTCGGCTACCCTGCCACCTTCCACTTCTAGTCATGGCCGGGGTCCAAATGATCGCCCTACCTGGAGCCCAGGGGGCTCCCTGGAAGGCTTGAGCAGTGACTCGGGTCCCCTTTTGAGTGACTTCACGATCCCCCCCAGGGCTGCTCAGAATGGGCCCAGCCGGCCACTTCCATGGGGAGGGGGTGCCGTCCCGTTGCCATTGCAGAGAAGAGCCTCTCTGTGAAGGGAGGGACGCACCTCGTCCTGTCCTCCCTTACCTCAGGCCTCCTGGAGGGCCAGGCCAGTCTGCCCGGCGCCTGTCTGCACACCCGCACACCCTTGCAGTGGGCGCTGGGGGGGCTGCTGAGCCGCTGTCTGAGCGTACCCACTCCCCGTCACCGCAGCATGTTTCCATGTTCCCTCGGCAGCTGGGGGATCCTTCGGAGCAAACTCCAGCCCTGATGCCCACAAGCTGTCAAATGCAGCCAAGGGCAGAAGGATCTAGAATTCTGCCTGCGAGCCATGCCTTCCTGAACGCTCTGTGGTGGCAGGGCCTCCCTGGGAACAGTGCCCTTCCCGCCCCTTCTAGATGGAAGAAAATCGGCTATACTAGAAGGCATGAGCAAGGAGATTCTGATTCTCCAGCTTCACTGGTAGCTGTGCACACAGTGTGACTGCAGAGCGGGGAAGCATGGGGCTCCGGGGGTCCCAGGGCTCCAGATGTGCCAAGGGCCATGGGCGCACACGCCAGAACCGCAGGGAGGGGCACCCGAAAACAGTCCCCCAAGGGTCCTGATGAGGCTCCATCTTTCGCCAGCACTGGTCCAGGGGTTCTGAGACCTCACTTTGAGAAACACTCCCAGCTTGTTGTGTTTATCGGTGAACTTGCGGCTCTCGCTTCTCCCTAAGGCAGCTCACAGGGAAGCTCCGGTCATTGGAGGCTCCAATGCCAAGGGCACCCTGGGGCTTCCTCGAGTCTCAGGAATGCGTGAAGCCCACTTCTGCAGGAGTGACCTGCTACACCTGTGTCATCTGTGACCTCAAATCCTGCTTTTATCTTGACAAGCGTGACAGGGTGTCATTGTCAGTAGCGTCGTGGTCCTCTCAGAATGAGGTTTGTTGGTTGGGGATGCTGACGGTCCGTGCACTTGTCTGATGGAAGCCAGGCTCTACAGAGGAGCGGGCTCTGTCCCTCTGGTCTCATCCTGTGACATCTCGCCTCCCCCATCTCGGTAGCCTGTCTCCCACCTCTGCTCCTGGCTTCTTCTCCCCGTCCCCCCAGCCCCGGGGGTATTGCCTTTCCCTCTCAATGAGAAGAAGGTATTTTTAGTCACCCTGGCCAGGAGGTGTTCAGGTGTCAGGGACAGCAGGCCCGGAGCCATCTCTGTCCCTTTGCTTCTACAAAGGACACATGATACCCGGAACAGAATTGCAAATCCCAACCCAAAACGGCCACCTTTCTTCAGGGCCACAGGCAAGCTTTGACTTTCCTGGAGCAGCAGACCCCTCCCCGTTTACACCTGTTGGAGAAGGGAGCCAGGGGTGACTGGGGGGGGGGGGAGTAGGAGGTCCCAGCTGCCCCGGCCAGGGCACTTTGGAGGCACCGGGTTGCCCCCTCACTGTGCTTCCCCTTCATGCTGAAAGATGGGTTTAGGAGAGGCCACCAGGGCACGCGGGGCATCTGCTGGGGGGCGTGCACCCACTGTCCTAACAAAAGGATTTGTTTGGATGAGATGCGTCAACCATCCCAGGCCTGATGTCACAGCCCGAGCAGCTGTGCTTGCCCGTAGGAGATGTTGTGCTCCCAACCCCGGCTCTGTGCAGTTGCGGCCTGTGCCGGGAAGTTACCCGTTCCTTCGCTGTCCCAAAAAGGTGTGGATGAGGCCATATCGGCTGGGGGAGAAGACATGGGGTCCGGGACACATGTGTGCCCCTTGGGCCACAACAGAAGTGTCTTCAGGCCGGGCAGGTGCCACCAGACAGCATGCATCCTATGTGGTCAGGAAGAGACATGAGGCTGAAGCCAGACTGTCAGGGGGACATAGGACGGGGCACCATTCTGGGCAGGGAGAGCTGCATACAGAAAGATGAGGGACGGGGTGCCTGGGGGGCTCAGTTGGTTAAGTGCCCGGCTCTCGTTTTCCACTCAGGTCATGATCTCACGGTTCGTGGGTTCTAGCCCCACATCAGGCTCTGGGCTGACAGTACAGAGCCTGCTTGGGGTTGTCTCTCTCTCCCTCTCTCTCTGTGCCCCCCCCCCCCCACTCACTCACTCTCTTTCAAAATAAATAAAGAAACTTAAAAAAAAAAAGTGCAGGGACAGCGAGAGGTACTGGCATGACCTCAGGGAAAGGACACTGGGCCAAGCGAGGAAGCGTCTAGGGGGCTGCTCATCTTTAGAAGATGTTTCCTGCCTCTTCTGTGGGGCTGAGCTGGGTCATTCATACAGTGTGGGGAGAGGGAAGCTGACCAGGTCCCATGAGCGCCCCCAGCCCTGCCTTGAGGGTCCCTCAGGTACTACCACCTTCCCAAACACGCACATTCACACAGCCCAGGCTGCATCTCACCCATGCTTAGAAGGTTCTGGCAAAGCCCACAGAGTGCCCCTGGGAGGGCTGCAGAAAAGAGGGTTTCTCCCCACCCTCCTGCAGGCTGGTAACCATGGTAACCGCTGGAGGTGCCCAGCCACCTGCTGGGCTGTATGGGTGTGAGGGCCTGGCTGGGCCCCATGGTATGCCCACGTGGGTCCCGGGGTAGCAGCCTGTGTGAACAGTAGGAGAGGGGGCGGCAGGTGCAGCCCAGGCTCTCACCCAGCACTCTGCACGCAAAGGCATCACAAGCCAGGGGGCCCTTCCCCCAGCCCCTCACAGAGACGAGGGCACCTGTCCCCCCACTCGGCCAGAATCCCTGGTCTCTAACACAGCCCCAGTGTGAGCAGGCACTTTAACTAATACAGGGCTTTATTTCACCCGGCATTGCTTCTCCAGCCAGTGGGCGTCAGCAAAGTCCCTTCAGGCCCCTCAGTCTGGTGCCCTGTAGTCCAGCGACCCCATTTTAGGAAGAAGGAACCAAGGCTCGGGGAGGAATCCTACCTGTTGGCTCCTGACCGCTGACCTGTGTTGGGTCCCTGAGCCGCCTCGCTAGCCTCCTGTATGCCTCTGCACTCCATAGTGGCCATTGTGGCTGGTGTCTGGGCCCTCCTAGACCGTGTGCCCACGAGGACAGGGCATGTCTGTGTCATCACCGCTGCAGCCCCCAGCTCAGCCCTCAGGGGGGACGCGCCAAAGCAGGCTGTCAGCGACCATCAGGAACAGTGGACACTCCCAGAGGGCAGGGCAGGGTGCACAATGGCACGTGGAGCTCCCGTTCGCCCAGCTGGAGGCACCCTCTGCCGAGCCGGGCACGGGTGCAAAAGCGTGGCCCACGGACCTAGAACAGTCAGAGAAGGGAACCCTCTGGGCAGAAACCGAACCTGTGCCATGGTCCCTGGGACCCCGCTCCATGCATTGGACCGTCCTTAGAGGAGGGGCCCACCCATCATGGGGGCTACTCTTGCAACCCCAGCCCAGGCCTTCCCACTTCCTGAGCCAGACAGCCTGTGCCTCGTTCTCCAGGGAAATGCTTGTTTCCCTGTATGTGTTGGTGAAATTGCCTGGTGCCACGGCATCGCCCCCTGCTCCCCCCACACGGGCCCCAAGCACACTCGCCTGCCCTGGGCTGACCTCACAGTCTCCCGAGTGCCCACAGTCCCTTGAAGCAGCACACTCCGTGCCTCGGAGGCCAGACTCACCACCCGACTCCCTCACGGCATCCGTGCCCAGGGCTCAGAGCTGCAGAGACAGGTAAATGCCACCGTCCAGATGAGTCCATGAGTTCCCTGTGGCTCAGGAATGAACTCACGCCTCCCGCCCTGGCACTGCCCTCCACCAGGACTGCTTTTGGGGCTCCCCTTCTGCCCACTCCTCCACCCCAGGAACCTCCAGAGGCTCCACTTGGAGGAGCTGAGCTGCGGCACGCTCCCCACCTCATGGGCTCTGGGTCCTTACACTGAAACCATGGGACCAAGCCTGGGCTCCCTGGGGGCGGGCAGAGGCCACCCCCACTGCAGGCTCCCTCGTTTCTTCTCCCCCATACTGGCTACCCGCCAGCAGATCCTCCCCCAAAGTGTCTTACCCACCACCGGATCCAGGGCACGATCCTGGCACACCCTGAACACCAGGCAGTGCCCCAGGGGGGGTCAGGGCAGCCACGGCCTCTGGGCCTGGCACCCAGCCAGAGACGGCGGCACGTGGCGACTGAACCTGCATGCTGAGACAGCTGTCGTCCTGGGGCCGGCAGCACCGGCTGATGGCCACAGCCTCCCAGCCGCCTGGCGTCTGAACGGACGGCCTCCGTCCTGCAGCCCCTCAGCCTCCCAGAACAGATCACATGTTCAGTGCCCAGCAGCCAGGATGCCCCTCATGTTTTTACAGCCAAGCCACTTAATTATGCGGAGATAATTCCTCCTAACTGCAGACACTGTCCCAGGGCATCCGGATTGAGTGGTCCCAGGTGGCAGGTAGAGAAGGCCATGGCCCCACCAGCAGATTTGCAGGGGAGCTGAGGGCCCGGCAGTTGAGGGGGGAACCTGAATAGCTGAACGCCTTTTGTCGTGCTGTGAGAAAGAGCTGGCACTTCATCTGGATGTTGGAAGATGATGTTGATGGTGACATGGTGATGATGGGGATGATGGTGGTGGTGATGGTGATAGTGGGGATGGGGGTGGGGATGGGGGTGATGGTGGGGATAACAGTGGTGATGGGGATAGTGATGGGGAGGATGGTGATGGGGGTGATGGTGGGGATAACAGTGGTGATGGTGATGGGGAGGATGATAATGGGGGTGATGGTGGGGATAACAGTGGCGATGGGGATGGTGATAGGGAGGATGGTGATGGGGTGATGGTGGGGATAACGATGGGGATGGTGACGGTGGTGATGGGGAGGATGATAATGGGGGTGATGGTGGGGATAACAGTGGCGATGGGGATGGTGACGGTGGTGATGGGGAGGATGATAATGGGGGTGATGGTGGGGATAACAGTGGCGATGGGGATGGTGACGGTGGTGATGGGGAGGATGATAATGGGGGTGATGGTGGGGATAACAGTGGCGATGGGGATGGTGACGGTGGTGATGGGGAGGATGATAATGGGGGTGATGGTGGGGATGGCAGTGGTAATGGGAATGATGATGGTGGTGCTGGGGAGGATGATGATGGGGGTGATGGTGGGGATAACAGTGGTGATGGGGATGGCAATGGTGGTGATGGGGAGGATGATAATGGGGGTGATGGTGGGGATGGCAGTGGGGATGGGGGTGGGGATGGGGATGATGGCGGTGGTAATGGGGGTGGTGGTTATGAAGATAGTGATGGTGGTCATGACGATGGGGTTAATGGTGAGGATGATGGCAGCAACGATCGCTGTCACTGTCATTATTTGTACCAGAGCTGCCTTTGTCCAAGAACAGCCCTGCTCTTTGTCAGGCCCCTGGTTAAACCTGGCACGCATTTGCTCTTAATCGTCCCACCACCCCAGGATTGGGTAATATGATTCCCTGCGCCTCACGGGGGAGCACAGGCACCATGCCTCCCTCGGGCCATGCAACCAGAGGACGGAGCTAGGATATGACCTCAGAGGACTCCCGATCCTGTGTCCCAGACCAACCTCGTGACGGTGCAGGTGCACACCCCTGGCCTCACTCCTGGTCTAGGGTCATCGGGATCCCTGGTCCAGGTCAGCATACAGGGAAACCCCAGGAAGGCGCCGCCTGGCCCCCAGCTGGCCACCCTTGCTCCAGCTCCATTGATGAGGAGGTGAGAACTGGCCCTGGCAGAGCACCACCCCCACCCCCGACCCTGTGGGATTCCCAGGCTGCCACCGGAGCCTTTCCCTGCGTTGTGCACACAGGCCGTCCTCACCAGAAAGGGGACTGAATCTGAAGCAGCAACAGGGTGGCTGGGAAGAGGGACCCCTCCCCTGTCACCTGTCTGCTTTCCCTTCTGCCAGCGGAGACATGGGAGCTCTCCACAGTCCTCACCCAATTATGGGGGACGCTCACTGCCGGTGACTGCGTTACACCCTATTGGGTTTCCATCATTCACTTAAACATCATTTCCTTAGGGGGTTAGCGGCTGTAGTGAGGTTTGTGTGTGTCTAGGTTTATTTGCTCTCTTGAACCTCTAGGATATACTTAGAAGTAGGGTTTCTGGATCCCAGGCTATAGATCTGTATTACCCTGGTTGTTTCACCAGAAGATTGTGCCGTGTAGCCCAGAAGTAGCAACGTCTGAATGCAGTAGCTTCATCGTAGCCTCACCAACAATGGGTATTCTCATTTAAAACTATTTTTCCCTGTGAATTATGATCACCAAGGCACGGCGCCTGGTGACTGTCTTCTGCGTAGCTCTTAATTCAGCAGAGCCTTTAATGGATGTGCTGGGGTAAAGCTGGCTTTCAAATTGCTAGTGTGGTGCTGCTTGGGCAAGATATTAATCTTCCATGCCTCCGTCATGTGGTGCTAGGACCGTAATCCTCTTTGAAACCATTTGTTATTTATTCCTACAGCCCCCTGGAGAGCGGGGAGAGCCCCAGGAGCCTGCTCACAGATGCTAATGCAGGGAGAGATGCAGAAATATCCCTGTAGACTCCCCGCCCCCACTCCTGACCAGGGTGTGGAGCTAAGCCAGGGCTGGGGACACGGGGCTCCAGCGCCCCCCCCCCCCAGGTGGTCTCCCCTCCCCCAAGAGAAGGCTGTTCCTCTGCCTCCCGTACAGCCTACTGAGATCACAAGGCAGCCTACTGAGATCGCAAGGCTTAAAGGGTTCGGTGGTGGGTATGTCAGTTTCCTAGGGCTCCCAGAACAAATTACCACAAATATGGAGGCTCAAAATAGCCGTATTTACTCTCTCGCAGATCTGAAAGCTACAAGTCTGCAACCAGGGTGTGGGCAGGGCTCATTCCCTTTGGAGGCCCCAAGGAAGCGCCTGCTCCAGGCCTGTGTCCCAGCTCCTGGTGCTGCCAGTGACGTTCCCAGGTTTCTAGATCTGTCATCTGCCCCCACCTTCACATCTCCTTCTTTCTGTGTCTGAATCTTCTTCTCTTCTTACGAAGACACCTGTCACTGGATTAAGGGCTCCCCCCACCCTCCCAATCCAGAGTGACCTCATCACTGGATCCCTACCTTAATTACGTCTGCAAAGACCCTGTTGTCATATAAGATCATACTCTGGAATTAATAGTTTGACCTTTGGGGGGGGGGGGGGGGGCGGGTACACACCTCAACCTTCTGCAGTGGGGTTCTGCCCCCGATGTCCACCAGCATCCCCAGTGCCCTACAGAGGGTTCTATGACTTTCTTTCTAGCCTCCTGTTTATTTTCCCCTTGGCAAAGATCACATGTCAGGTGTTGCTGGCTGGGGGTGAGAGTTCACGAGGACCCCGGAGTGGGGACACGGGGGAGAGGGGGTTGGGGGTTGTGTCAAAGGCCCACGGTTACACCGGAACTAGGGCTTCATGCTGTCAAGAATGGGGTCTTCCCCAGCCGCATCTGCCGGCTTACTTGGAAGGCAGAACCCCCCACCCCCCTTGCCCAACCAGGTTTGGCTCAGCAGCCTGGAGAGGCTGTGGGAAGCCCAGGCCCTCCTTCTAGAGCTGACCTGAGGGTGACAAGGTGAGCAGGTAAGACAGGGCCCTGTGTCTCATTGACGGTGGATGGGAGGCACTCAGGTAAACCCCCTTTTCAGGATGCCAGCCTGCGAGGGGGCCCTGGATCTGTCAGACACGCTGCTCAGCCAGAATTCTGCTTCTCGGGATCCTGCTTCCCCTCTGCAGCTGGAACCAGGATCTGGCCCCCAACTTCGAAGGGTCACTATCGAGATGCACCTGAGAGTGAGGTTAAGAGCTACCGTCCAGGGATCCGACCCCCACTGTGTGTGAAATCGGCACACGGTCGGTGCAGACGGCCAGCCTGGAGCTGTGCCGGGCACTGTGCTAAGCACAAGGGAGGGGTCTGGCTGGGGACATGATGGCCAGAGTGTCCCAGTGTGGGGCTGGCCCAGAGTAGGTGGCTCCGGTCCCCACAGCCCAGGACCAGCCTCCCCACCTCCGATGTTGCTGCAGAAACTCACATCAGTGAGCAAGATGGCAACAGCCGCTGCTCCCCAAACAGGCTGCACAGGGGGTGGCTTCCTGCAGGGCTCCAGAGGGGAAGAGACCTCAGCCCCACCTGGGGGAGGGCCAGGTGCCCAGGGACTGCTTGGGAACACAAGACAATGCCAGCGTGGCCACTTCATGTGGACAGACTGTGAAATTGCCCATCTGGGAACACCAGGAAGCTGGGGTCCCTCCTCCTCCCGTCCTGGGCTGTAAGCGGTTAAAACGCACCCCTGTGCCACGAAGCTTGGAGCAGCTCCATCCATCGGTGGATGCCACCTAGGCTCCCTCCTGTGTCAGCTGCTCTGACTGCTGAGTCAGGCTCTGAGACGCAGTAATCAGTGCTCATGGCTGTAACCACCGGCAGAATTGCCTGTTTCCTTCCCGTCCCTGGAACTGTGTTTTCCTGCCTCCGCTCAGCTAGGACTTGAGCCGTTTGTGAGAGATGTTTTCTTTATGGTCTCTTATCATGGATGCCCCCAGAAGAGAGGGGGAAGCCAGGCCCTCCCAAGGACACTGTGCAACACCGTTACTCTTGCCATCGCAGGGGACGGGGCTGGAGCGGGGGCCCCTCCGGGCCCCTCCCCTACCTTGAGCAGCCCCTTGATTCATTGATTACCCTGCTGAGAGGTGGACACGCGCCAGCCAGGTCCTCGCAACCCTGCAGCTGCAGCCGCGGCCTAGAGATGCTACGGCCGTGATGGCCATAGGGTGTCCTTAGCTCGGTGCAGTCTGTGGGTTGCTCGGCCACCCCCAAGGGGGCCGCTGCCTCACCCCAGATCCCCACTCTAGCACCGGTGAGGAGGGAATCCTGGAGGGGAGCCATTGAGACCTGCAGGCTTTCTACTTGGTGTGAAGGGCAGGGCTTGGGTTTTGCAAGGGAAATGACCCCCTAGTCTGGTCCTGCTGTAGGAAGCTGCACCCCCCCAGCCCCCACCCCTTGCAGGGCTGCCAGCACCAGGGACAGATCTCCCGTGTTCCCTGTGCATAATCTTTAAGAGCCTCTCCTCTCAGAAGGACCAGATCAGCTGGTCCTGACACTAGAATTGGTGAGAACCCTCCTTGCCCAGCCCCATGATCTCACACTGCGTGTAACTCCCACCCAGGAGGGGCTGCCCCTTGGGAACTCAGGCCTTGGGCTGCCTCGTGGGGAGATGCCTGTGGCCTCGATCATGGTCTGGCTCCCCCGAGGGAGGCACTGGGGCAGCCCTGCCATTCCTCTGGGAGCGGGTGCAGCTGGAGCTGTAGAGACAGGAAATTGGCCTTGGCCAGGGCCCAGAAGGAAGAAAGCAACAGCGCCCCTGGGTGTGCTTCATCCCCAGGGAGGTAGGAGCAGATCCAACCCCCTCTGCCTCCCTCCAGAAGTGTGGGACACGCTGAGTCTGTTTGAAATGCGCCGTGGCTGAATGTGCACGTCCCCTGAAGACGAGCCCGAGGGTCTAGGTGGCATCGTGTGCTTCTCAAGTCCTTCTGGCCACCCCACACCCCTGTGGGGACCCTGGGCCCTCGGTCTTTACCTGCCCCGTTGGCATCTACTTTGTAGAGCAGAAGGAGGCTGCCCACGGGGTGGCCTGGGACATCAGTGCCTTCTACACGTGGGAAGGTCAGCACTACCCGTCTGGCCTGCGCGGGGTGGAGTGTCTGGCCTCTGGAAGGCGAGGCCTTTTCCTGGCATCTCTGGGTACCCAAGCACCAGCAGGCTACGGGCCACTTGGCTACCGGGTGGCGTGGGCCCATGTGTGTGCATGTACGTGTGAGTGTGTGTGCGCACACACATGCACACACCCCTTCAGATCTGCTTTCTGCTTCCTGTGCCTACACCCCCCTCCCCGAGCTTCTCACCAGGGCTGGCCTGGAACACGCCATCCGCTGGGGCAGTGCCGGGGGGGGGGGGGTGTTGTTCTGGTCTCTCCCTAGATTCTCTTGATAAACTTCCTGTAAGATGAGAAACCCCTGACACACTTTCCCAAAAGCGGATGTAAAATTAGTTTCAAAGGCAAGCGAGAACCACACGATGTCCTGGAACTCACATTCGCCCTGGGCTTCTGCTGTGGAGTCCACACGCCCTCTCCTGGGACTGCTGGGATGAGATTTTGCCGGGATGTCAGAGACACTCTCTCGCACTCGGCTCTCTGTCTGTCTCTCTTTGGCAAGATTTCCCACGCTTCAGTCACTGGCCAGCCATCTCAGGATCTGGGTTATACGTGCACACTTCCAAGCCCGTTTCTGCGTTTATATTTTTCCCTTAAGCTTTTTTTTTTTTTAAATAAGCTTATTTTGAAATGAATTTTCTGCTCCTGCAAAAAAGAGAAATCCAGCATTACTTGTCATAGTTTGGAGATAACTAGAAAAGAAGTAGGTAGATGTTGGATTCAAGAACGATCTCAAGGGGCACCTGGGTGGCTCAGTTGGTTGAGTGTCCAACTTTGGCTCAGGTCATGATCTCACGGTCTGTGAGTTCGAGCCCCACGTCGGGCTCTGTGCTGACAGCTCACCTCCTGGAGTCTGCTTCAGATTCCGTGTCTCCCTTTCTCTCTGCCCCTCCCCTGCTTGCTCTCTCTCTCTTTCAAGAATAAAAAACGTTTAAAAAACATTTTTTTTAATCTCAAGTGTGATCAGGACATGCAGACTTTGACTGTCTCTGCCTTAGGGGATGTGGGATGAGCCCTTGCTTGCCTTCTGGAGATTCAGGGGTGTTCCAGTCACCCCATCCCCTAGGTCACAGGCAGGCTACTCATGTTCTCAAAGGCGAGCTGAGGAGTCCCTCCTGCCCCTGCTCTGGTGAATATGAGAGATGGGGAAGCCTTGGGGCATCAGCCCCATATATATATCCCCTTGTTGGATTTCGGCTCCAGGGCAGAGGGCAGTTATTGGGGAGGGGGTGCCCAGGGGCAGGGCTGGCATTCAAGTGTTGAAGACTTAGACGAGAAAACTATAGGGAGCGTTCTCCAGAAATCATCGCGGATCTGGGGGCAAAATGGCATAAGGTTGTCATTCAGAGTGTTGGCTTTGCAGTTAGGCAGACCCGTCCTAGCTCTGTGCCTCTTAGAGTTGTGTGACTCTAGGTAGGTCTCTGAGAGGACGCAGATGGTACAGGGGTTAGAAATGGAAAGTGCAGGCTGCCTCCCCACTGTTTCCCACCCCCGGAGTAACCCTGAAAATGCTGCGGGGTGACCCATCTAGGCCTGGGGACCTACCGTTGGACCCTGAGGCTGGTGAAGGCCCTGGCAGATGGGGAGACGTAGCAGTCCCCCGAGGCAACAGCAAGAACGAGGACGGGACTGCCATGGGCACAGGGGCATGAGGGAAGAGGCAAGCAGTTGGCCCCAAGGTCAGGTGTGCCAGAAAAGAGGTGCAGGCAGGTGGGCCCAAGGTCAGGTGTGCAGGAGGTTCAGAGAGGAGAGAGAAGACTGGAAAAGTAGGCAGGGCTGGCCGTGAGTGGTTCAGCATGCAAAGCTGAGGTGCTTGGACCTGACAAAGAAGGCCCTGGGCAGCCATTGAGGCCTTTAGGGAAAGGCATGATGTGATAGGTCCCTGGGTGGGCAGCAGGAACAGGACTCTGGTGACAGGGAATGACCATAGTCCAGGCAGGCACTCCCAAGGCCAGCGGTGGAAATGGGCAAGAGAGGGAATGTTCCAAGGGATGCTCATGTGGACAGAGCCCACAGAGCTGGGAGTAGGAACCTCTGCTCGGGGCAGAGGGGTGACATGGAGTCACGGCTAGCCGTGGGGCTCATGGTGGCGGCCAGAGCTGAAGCTGGCGGGGGGGGGGGGGGGGGGGGGAGGGGCAAAGAAGCGTCCTGGAGGGTCGTTCAGGGGAAAGGCTCCACGAGTAGAACACTGGAAGCAAGAGTGCTTGGAGGAAGAGGAGCAGCCTGGGGTGCAGGTGGAGGTGACAGAGTTGGGGAGGTGATGGAGGTGATACAGGTGCAGGGGGCAGAGGTGATGTGGATGTGTGCGCGCATGCGTATACGTGTGTCTTCACGCCCGTGTACGCGTGCCCCTGAGGCGCCCGGCTCTCCGCACGCTTCAGGAGCCCAGCATCGTCCTGCTGGGGGTCCAGACCTGGTGGAGACTCGAGTCCGGCTACAGCCTGAGATGCTGACCAGGGCCCGTGCAGGCTGCACTGTGGCACCGGGCGGCCCCTCGGAGGAGCAGCTGGAAGATGATGTGCTCTCACCTCACCACTCACCACCCTGCTTGTTTCGGCCTCGTGGGGAGTCCGTGTTAACTAGAAGGAAAGCACCGCCCGATCGGAGCAGCAGGACATGCCTCGTGCGTTCAGCCTGTCCTGGCAGGAGGGTCTCCACGGGGAACGAGGCAGCCCCGGTCCTGCCATGGGGGGCTCGCCATCAAGTTGGGAGACAGCCAGGTGAACAATCACGAGCTCCGAAGGAGAGGCACGCACTGACATGTGACAGACGGGTCACTTTGGAGAGAGCGCTCCAGGACACTGCCTCTAGAGATGTGACGTTTGAGCAGGGACACAAAGGAAGAGCGTGCCAGGCAGAGAGACAGCACCTGCAAAGGCCCTGCGGTACAAGAGAGGAAACCGCTCCGGCCAGGGACTGAGGAGCAGGAGAGGACACCACCAGCCTCTCACCTGGATGTCCAGTGGGCAGAAATCTAGAGTGGGGCACCCAACCGAGGGAGCCCCCCAGGCGCCCCAGTGGCGCTTCCTCTATCCACGCCACTAAGAGGACACATTGTACCCCATCCATGCAAAGTCCAACTTCAGGGCAGGACCTTGAAGGCCCAGCCTTTTCTCCGGGACTGCGCAGGTCACCGTGTCCGGGAGAGTGAGGTGTGGCATCTCTGGCCTGCTGTTTTCATCAGGTAGAGGCTCTGCCGGCGTGAGAGGGCAGGTGGCCTTACGGCGGAGGACGCTCTCCAGGTGCATCGCTCCTCCGCACTAATCAGGAGCATCACAAGCAGGGTTTAAAAATACTATGCTTATTTCATTTCAGTGCAGGAGCGAGAAAGAGAACGTACAGCCTGTATGAGCAACTCACATCAAAAATAAATGAGGCAAAAAGAGTAACCAAAAATAGTACAGCATCGGAGGCAGCAGCCTGTGTCCCTCGGCCAGCTGTCCCCGGCGAGCGGCATCGCAGAGAGCGGCCAGGAGGACGGCTTTGCGTGCTTATTCCGGAACAGATTAATCAGGCCTGCAATCCGATGATAGATCAGAATTACTAGCAAAGTAAGAGCAGGATAATTACTCGGGGCGCACAGGGCCCCTGTACGTCCTCCCCTCCAGCCCCGCACCCCCGCCAAGCAGCAGGCCAGGGTGCGGCCAGCAGGCAGTGTGGGGTCACCTCTGACCTTCCTGGCAGAATGTTCACACAGGACAGGCCCCAGCCCCCTGCGAAGCAGATGCTGTGGACCTCACGAGGGCCCACACTTTTGTCTTGATCTCATTATGGTGGATGTCGCCTTTATTTTTTTTATGTCGTAGATCAGGGTTTTACAAACTACAAGGACCCACTCCAGCCCACCACCTGCTTCTGTAAATAAAGTTTTATTAGAACACAGCCACCCCTGTCCAGTCACACACTGTCTCTGCTGGCTTTCGCACAGCCTTGCTGCCGAGACCAACTGGCCCACAAAGCCTAAAATATTGACGCTGTGGCCCTTACCCGCCCAATCTTGGGAGGTCTCCCGCCCTAGATGTTTTTCATCATATGCCTAAGCATCCTAGGCAAGCATCCTGTCCACCTAAAGACAACCATTGGTGACAGGGTTCAGTTTAGGGCTGTGTCTGTGCTGGTGTTGATTGGAGCTTTAGACGTGTTGCTGGGGGCGAACAAAGAAAAGAAGATTCTGGAATAATTAGGTTTCTCTTGTGTCAGGAACATCTTTGGGGCAGGGATATTTGAGCCACACAACTAGACTCAGACCCCCGCCCCCCGGCACACCCCTGTGAAGGGAGAGCATATATGCCGCCACCTATGGACAGCTACAGGTGTCCCACTGGTCCCCGAGGGCCAGGCGGGGTCCCCACGCCCACCTGCTGGCCTCCCTCCCTGCTCTGTTCCCCAGGCATCGGAGAAGGAGCAGGTAGAACCCTGCTGGGCAGGGCCGGGAGGGACCTCGCTCTTGGGGCGTTCCTTTCCCTGCAACGTTGTCTGGACTGTCCCTCTGGCTTCCATGAGTCATCGTGGAGCCCTTTCAAACCTCGAGCTGAACCTGTGGCCCTGCGTCCACCCATTCTGGGGCCTTCTGGGGAGGGGATCCTTTCAACAGACCACAGAGCCAAGTCCTGAATTCAATCAGGTGTTTTGACTTGGCCTGTCCTGAATGCTTGGGAAATCTGCACGGCATGTTCCCTGGGGAGGCGTCCCCCAGGAAAGAAATGCAGGGAGCTTTTCAACCGTGAAGGCTCACATTGCTGCGAAGGCTCCGGGGGACCTCTCACACATGGCGTGACAGGTGGGGAGTGTAGGCGGGATGGCGGTGGCATTACTGAGCACGTGCCAACAATAACCGCGTGGGGACACGTGGCCCCCCGCGTCAACAAGGGCTCCCCCTGATGTTGCTCGCCTCTTCGTAGTGAGGTTTTGGACGAGGATGAGCAGAACCCTAGAGGTCACACCGCCCCCGAAATGGGTCTGCCTTCTGGATAGGGGTTCTTAGCGTGGATTAGCGAGTCCAATCCCCAGAGGGGAGGTTGTGATCTCATGAGACGAAAACCCCCAGCCGACTCCCAGGGTTGCCTTGAAAGACACCAAACCCCCCACCATGCCCCCAAATGCGAGAGACAAATAACAGAGTCCAAGAGCATGCTTGTGGCTCAGCGCTGAGCACCACGCAGAGAGAGGTAAAGACCCAGACCTGGGTCCAGAAGCAAGTGTGGGCACAGGGTGGAGAGGGGTGTGGGATGGGGAGGCTCATGTGAAGCAGGCGGGTGGTGGGGGGTTCGTTTCTCCAGAAGGGAGGCCAGGCTGTCTAATGAGGCGTGGTGACGAGCAGTGTCGTCCTGGGTCAGGGCTCTGCAAACCTCTTGTACGAAGGACTAGAGAGCACATGTTTCTGGTGTGCAGGTAATGCGGTCGCTGTCGAAACCCCCCGGCCTTGCCATGTAGCATGAACACAGTTGTGAACAATATGTGACTAAGTGCTGTTGTCTGAATGTGACACACACCCCCGCCACCCCCACCCCCCCCCCACCCCGGCTCCAAATTCACATGTGCTGACCCCCAGTGCAATAGTGTTTGGAGGCGGGGCCTTTGGGAGGTGATTAGGATTTGACGAGGTGGTGAGCCCGGGGCCCTCTGATGGGATTGGTGCCCTCGTAAGAAGATGATGAGACCCCAGCAGGCTCGCTGTCTGCCATTTGAGGACACAGCCCGACTGTGAACTAGGACTCGGGCCCTCACCAGACACTAAGTCTGCCGGCACCTTGATCTTGGACTTCCAGCTTCCAGAACTATGAGAAACCCATGTCTGTTGCCGACGCTCTCCCAGTCTGTGGCATTTTGTTATGGCAGCCAGAGCAGAACAGCACAACAAATGAGCATGGCCCTGTGCCAATAAAACTTTATTTATGGATGCTGAAACTTGAAGTTTATGTAATTTTCATTCCCATGGAATAGTCTTCTTTTGTTTTTCTTCCAACCACTTAAAAGCCACTCTTCGCTCACAGGCCACGCAAACACAGGTGATAGGCTGGATTGGGCCCCAGGCCCTTGCCAAACCCTGTCCCAGAGCAAGGAAGGAGACCCCCTCCCTCCCTGACTGCTGACCAAGGCCTGAGATACTGTTCCTGGCTCCCGGTGCCTTGTCGTTTTCCAGAGAATCTCCACCAACAGCAGACTGGAGGATGTGACCTCAGTGTTGATGTTCCAGAAAGAGGCCATACCCAGGGGTGGCTAATTATGTGCCCAGGCTCTGAAGTCAGCCCCTCAAGCGTCAAATCTCTGCCCCTGCACTTAGCGGCCAGCTGACCCGGGCCCAGTGTCCTCCACAGCATGACGGAGTCTCCCAGCCACCTTTACAGTTCTGTAAGGGTTCCGTGTGACAGAGAAGCAATGCACATCGCGTGCCGTTGGCCCAAATGAAATTTAAGTCGGAAACCTCGGGGGGAAACATTGAAAGACGCGGCAGGGGAGCGGCGCGGGATGTGTGAGGATGTCTGCGAGATGGATAGGAGCGCCGTGAGACGTAGAGACAGGATTTGCCTCTGGAGAGCAGAAGTGGGCCTAGCGGGTGTAGTTACAAGGACAGGGATTTCAAATCAACATAAAAAGGACCTTTTTCATCATTTCGGTTGTCCTTGGGGGACTCTCATCTGGGTGATTTTCGAGATCTGCCTGCGAGGGAATCTTGCAGAGGGAAGCGGTGTCTCCAGCGCCCTGGACCTGGGCCTCTGCCGCTCACCCTGGGGGAGTCTAGCACGTGTGAGACCAGTTCTCTGGCTACATACGCCCGGGGTACACGCCCCCTCCCCGCCGCACCCCCCACCGGATCTCAGCCGGAGGAACATGAGTTACATCAAGGCAGTACTTGCTTCTTAAATTGTGGAAATATCCAGAACCGCTGTGAGGTTCCCCACCTAGCAGGAAGATGTTTGGGGGTGGTCTCAAGACCAGTCTGGGACACGATCTTGTTCTCTGGCGGAGTCGTGGGGGACAGCAGTAGACTCTGCTGGCTGCATGTCGCCCCACTCGGGCCTTTGTGGCACCACCTCCTGGACCCTGACCCTCTCTGAGACACCCCCCGCCCCTCCCCGAACTCCCAGCGTTACTCCTTCTGCTGAAAATGGAGGTAGAACGTGGTCAGCAGCCTCCTCCATGAGGAAGAATGTACCGGAAGACTCCCTTTCCATCAGGAAAGCGAAACTTTCCTGGAAGCCCCACCCACCGGGACTCTGCCGTAGACCGCGTCCCAGGCCACAGTAGCTGGGACATAATTCAGGAGCGGCGACTGGGCCAGCAACCCTACCGCCATGTTTACTGATCCAGCCTGAACGTGGGGCTCAGACTCATCGGTGCCAGAGAGGAGCCCCTCCTGTGGGGTGTCTCCAACGTTGCTGCCCCGCATTTGCGCATTCGCCAGCCCTCCTGGTCTAAGGTAACTGTTTACAAAGAGTCGGTGGATGCAATAGCCACGTAAGGGCCGGGGATGATGCTGGGGTGTGAGGGCTGCAGATGGTCATGTGAAATGTTCGACTTTTGCCTGCTTCCTGGAGGTCTGTGATAGCACTGAATTAAGCCTGCCTTCTCAGGGCACAGGGTCACGGGGCCGGCGGGCGCTGGCGGGGTCCCGAGTCAGGCCCGAGGGGGCGCTTCAGACCAGCAAGAGGAAAGAGCCCCGGTCCAGAGTCACACCCTCCTGGTTCCCCTCCCAGCTCTGCCGCTGACGACTGAGTGCCCTGGGATACGATTTCGTATAGTGAGCCTTGGCTTTCTCATCTATAAAGCGCTCCGGCCTGTGGGGGCTACAGGGCGGGGGGGAGAGCCTGGGGTGCGGCCCAGAGGGGCTCCCCTCCCCCACTGCCTCATGGTCTCTCTCTTCCATTGTCCCATTTGCTCTCCTCTCTTCTGCCTCCTGTTCACCTCCCATCACTTGGGAGATCCGAGCGCCCCAAACCGTTCACTTCTCTTACCCCTTTTCCCCGTCACCCCGTCCGTGTCTTAACCCTGCTGGGGACACGTAGCGCCACCCCTGATCTGAGGCACAGGGGCTGAGCTGGCCGACTCCCTGTGCCCACCCCTGGGGGAAGGGGAGCCCTCTCTACTCCCCGGAACCGTGGGGAAGGGGACGGCCAGGGCTGCGGTGGCACAGCACAGGGACAGAGGGATGCTCCGTCCGGATCCTCCCTTGGCCTCGCTCTCCCCCAGCTGAGGGGCCTCCCCAGGAAGGAAGGGTAGAGCAGGGAGAGGCTATGAGGAAAAACAGTCCCCTCCACCTGTCCTCCCCCCGGGGCTGCCCCACCTGCACACGGTTTGCTTGCTGCTGTGCCCTGGCACCGTGTTGGGACCACTGGGATAGGAAACGGGTGAGGCAGAGCCGTGCAGAGCTCAGAGCACAGCTTGGGAGCTGGGTCTGAATCCCAGCCATGGGCCTGACCTTTGACCCTCAGTGTCATCAGCTGTAGGATGAGGAGGGCAGCAGTACCCTCCGAGGGCTGTGGGGATGACCAGATAAGGGGAAACAGGTGAAAGTCGTGCAGCCCAGCCCTGGTACCAAGCTGGCACCGAGAAGCGGAAGTCTGTGACATCCCCAGGACCAGCCGGGAGCTGCACGTGTGTCCCTCTCCCCCTCCGGGAAAGGGGCCCACTGCTTGCCTGCCAGGGTCCACTCCTGTTCTGGAGGGAGGGGACACGCCCAGTGTCCTTCCCCTTCTCATCCCCTGCCCCCCCCCCCGGAGAGGCGGCTGTGCTGCCAGCCAGGAAGGTTGGGGTGTCCGCCCGGGAGCGGAGGCCCCACCCCAGCGCGGGGGCCCCTGGCTCGCCAGGAACCCTCCCACATGAGCTGCCACCCACTTCCTGGTTGGCCCTGTGGTCCCGTGCCTTCCACCTCATACGCACGAAAATGGTCTTGTCTCAGGAACAGGTACCTGGGGTGTTTCAGGGATCCTGTTTGCCGAATGGGGTTTGTGCTCGAGGGGGGTGGGCACCCCAGCTCCCTGAGCGGGGCTTAGCGCTCCCCTGACATCCAGGGTTAATCGGGCCGGCCACTGCCCTGGGGCCCCGTGCCCGCACGGGGCTGGCTGCAGCTGGGAGAGCTGTCCCTGCTGGACCCAGGCACAGCCCGTGTGGCCATCTGTCACAGCAGAGCAGCTACAGGCGTCCTGCCTGCACGGGGACACCGCAGGCCCCCCACAACCCGGCGACAACAGCCAGGGCAGGCGGGTGGGGCCGAGCAGGCTGGCACCCAGCAGAGGTGTCTGACTAGGACACGGGACACAGTTCTGCCTGGCGTCTGCTTTCATCCCTGGGGCAACAAGACAGGAGCTGCCTGGAGATCAGAAGCGCTGTGGGGCCACCTCTGTCCTGCCCTTGGGGGAGAGGGAGCGCCAGCTGCCAGGCGCTCCCACAAGCTCCTGGAGGGATCCCTGCCCATCTGCTTCTCCCGAACCCCTCTCCGGGGAGTTCCCGTCTCTGAGAGGAAAGTAGTTTCACAGGCAGAAGTGAGGGTCCCTGCCTTAGAAAGAAATGAGCGGGTCCCCACCCCTCGTGTCTCCCGCAGAGCTGAGCACAGGGCCAACAGCAGGGTAGTGGGGGGGGGAGGATAGGGGGGACCCTGAAGCCACTCCCCACCTGGCGGCTCTGTCTTGGGGAGACAGCCCGTGGCCCCCATGCGGGAGAGGAGGGCAGGGGTGGTCAGGGAGTTCCCTGCTGCCCAAGGGGCTTCCTCCCTGCCCAGAAAAGCCAAGTGCCTCTGGGACGGTGTTCCCTCCCTCCCCCACCAGCTTCTCTTCTCCACTTCTGTGCCAGGGTGTGGTCACGGTAGGAGGGTGAGGCGGGGGTGGCCAGAAGGAGGCGGCAGGAGGGGCCTGCCAGCTTCCCGAGGTGGGGCAGGAGGGCCACCAAGCTTTGCTGAATGAATGACAGAGGGGACGCCGTGGTTACAGGGTTCTGGAGCACGGAGCATGCGGGGGCTCGCGTCCTACTTCTTGCCCTGACTAGCTGCAGCTCTGAGGCCCCCTCTGCCCTGGCTCCAGGCGAGGGCCCGTCCCGCTTGTGGTTGGTGCGACCCGGATGGAGGGGGTGGTGCTCCTCGGTGCCAGGGGTGGTCCAAGCTTCCACTTACTCTCGGGGGGGGGGGGGGCGGGGGACAGTTACCAAGACTGGGGGGCTTCGGCCCCTGACCCCGGCGGACCCCTGTCGGTCGCTGTGCATCCCCTGGGTGTGACTGGGGGCCACAGCAGGGCTCCTGCTTCAGTCGGGAGGCGCTCAGCCTGCAGGTGCATGACGGGTGGGTGTGGATCTGGGTGGGCTGCATGAGGGCAGAGGCGTTTCAGTGTCGCTCTGGGAAAGTTGAAAGTTTGGGGCCATGATGGGTTTTTTTTTGTTTGTTTGGTTTTTTTTTTTTTTTGCATCATGGCACTAATGAGATATGAATGGGGCCTCTCCCTGCAAGAGTGTAGCCAGAGCCCCATGCTGGGGTGGCCTGTGTGTCATCAGGGGACAGGCACCCGAGTGTTGCTTTGAAAACAGTTTCTAGCCTGTCGTCTTTTTAAGAAATTCTCACTGGGACTCTGCAGCTTGGTCCCTCTGTGTCTGCTGCTGTCCGAACACGTGACATCCACGGTGCTTCCTGTCAGGTGGGCTGATGGCCATGCCGCTCCTGGCTCAGGAGCTTGGAGGACAGACGGAGGTTTCTCTGGGGCAAAGAGCAGGGGGTCCTGGCCGGGGCCCCCTGCCCCCAGTAGTGTTTTCACCGTTCTCCCTGCCCCCCATCCAAGGCTGAGCATGGCCTGGGGGTACTGCTTGGAAATGGGGTTGTGGATCCCCGGACCACCTCCCCACCGGGCCCCTGGGCCATCCTTCCAGCCCCTGGGCCATCCTTCCAGCCCCTGGGCCTCTCTGCTCACGCCCAAGATGCCCCACAGGCAGAGCCGATCCCCCGAGTGCGCTCGGACTGGCAGTGCCTCCGCGGACGGCCTCACTCTTGCCCGCCACCCCTGCTCACAGGGAGGAGTGGGCTTGCGTCTCGCGGCACCCCGCTTGTGGGAGAGAGAGGAAGGGTGTGTTACGCAAGCAGCCTTCCGGATCTGGTGGTTTTGAGCAGTTACACCTCTTCCTGTCTCTTTGTGGGGTGCACACTGGCTGCCGTGGCTGCTGCAGCTTTGGACCCATAAAAGGCGGTGGTTTCACGCCATGTCATAGTCACAGTGGTTCTTCGGGGCTTTGGCAGGAAGGATTTCCAGGGACGGAGTAGCAACACGCAAAGTAAGGTGAGCTCGACAGACAGGAGCTTGAGTCCCAGCCCCGAGCCCCGAGGCTTCTGGGAAGAGCCCCCCGACGTCCACCACCCCCAACAGCACGAACCTCTCCTGTCTTCTCCCCCTCGGGCAGTGTTCACGAGGGCCCAGCGTGTGCCTCGTGCTGCTCTGGGCACTCGGACCCACCGGGGAACAAAAGAGACAGAGCTCCCTGCCCTGGCAGAGCCGACGTCCAGGGGTCTCACAGGAGACGGGGAAGGAGTAAACATGGGGAATCATCCATTGCTAGTGTCTCGGTAATGACCCGCGCCAGACCTCCGGGTCCTCGCCCCCGCCCCCTTATTAGGGCTGGCCTTTGCAGCCAAGAGAACAAAAGTCCTGAGCCTCTGGCATAAAGGACATCGAAGCTTCTCTCTCTCCACCCCTCCCTCTGGAGGAAGCCAGCTGCCTCGGCATGAGAGACCCAGGTGGTGGGAAGGGGGCCCCTGCCCACCCCTGTGTGTGAAACATCTAGCGTCTCCAGCCCCCAGCCCAGCGGACACCCTCACCACAACCTCAGGAGAGACCCTGGGCCAGAGCTACCAGGCCGGGACAACCCCCAATCCCTGACTTTCCAAAGCCACGTGAGAATTCTTTGCTGTTTCCAGCCCTAACCCGGGTCACCTGGCAATAGGTGAACTCATGCAGTGTTAGAATTCTTTTTGTTTTTAAGTTTATTTTTGAGAGAGAGACAGAGACAGAGACAGAGACAGAGACAGAGACAGAGTGCGAGCAGGGGAGGAGCAGAGAGAGAGGGAGACACAGACTCCGAAGCAGGCTCCAGGCTCCGAGCTGTCGGCACAGAGCCCGACGTGGGGTTCGAACCCACAAACCGCGAGATCAGGACCTGAGCCGAGGTTGGATGTTTAATCCACTGAGCCACCCAGGGGCCCCCAGTGTTGTAATTCTTAAATCCTCCACTAGGTGGGGACAAGCCTTCGGGAAGCTTGGAGCTTCCAGGATGATCAGGAATTGGGATGCAGCCACAGACGGCCCAAGAAACACAGGTCCCACTATGACGCTGAATCATCTCTGCATGTGGCTGGCCACACGCACAAGGGGATCATCTCTTTCTGGGGAAAAGACGAGCACCCCCCACGGGCAAAGCAGAGAGGCGGCGAGGGAAAAGCAGATGTAGCAAATCTGAGGACCATAAGAAGATGAGACCACCGCCTGGGAGGAGGTGGGGGCACATCTTTGCCCCGTGGTGCACACCTCCTTGAGGAAGGAGGTATGATCAGGGGCTCCCCGGTCCTGGACCGGCACCTCTGTCCACCAGGGCCAGGCACAGGTGGATCCCAGCCCGCGGCCCTCCCAGCGCACCCCCACCCGTTAGCACGTCAGATCCTCCTCAACTCCCATTATCCCATTTCACAGATGGAGAAACTGACACTTAGGAAGGTTGAAAGAGCTGCCCCAGGTCAGACAGCAGATCTGAGCCCAACCGGACCTTGCCTCCCTCCCTGACACCTGGAATGGTCTCCTCGGGTCACCCACAAGGCGGGATTGTGTCATCAGACCAGCCCTGGAGGAGGATAGAAGCGTGTGTGGTGGCTCTGGTGAGGCTTCGAGTCAGGAACTGTGACCCAGGGCTCAGGAACTGTGACCCAGGGCTCAGGAGCTGACCCAGGGCTCAGAAACCCACTGCCCGGTTTTCTTGCGCTCCAGAATCTACGGCAGTGAGACGAGCGGAGGCTTTTTCCGCCAACTGGAGGTCCCTCCCGTGACTCACGAGTCGTAACTTCATGTAACGAGGATGGGCCTGAAGGCTGAAGCCAGTAGAACATACTCCCAGGAGGGCTGAAATCACAGCTCCATTCACCTTCCGTGTGACAGTCCTGGGGGACCAAGGGGTGCGTTCATCCGTGGCGATGGTGGAGGCAAGTCTGCCGCGGCTCAGGCTGGAGCTGACTCGGCCTCACTGCTCACCATTGGCCAAAGTATGTGCGGCCGTGTGTGCGTGCGCATGTGACTGTGCGCGAGCCCTGCGTGCGAGTGAGAGAGCGAGGGAGGGAGAGGAGGAGCAGAGAGAGGACAGAGAGCAGGTGTACAAACCAGACAAAATACAGACAATCAGGGAATAGAACGGAGGGCATATGGGCGTTCCTTGCTGTGCTGATTCTTTACAACCTCAATGATGTTTGAAAGTTTGCAGAATAGTAAGCTGAGGAGAAGAAAGGCAGTGCCCATAGATGGAGCCCTGGGCTTTGGGGGGCCTGCCGTCGTTGTCAGCCCCCCTCCCATACTGTCTGAGAGCTGGGACTTACCCATTTTCTTCCCTCCTGAGCTCAAAGCGTCTTCACTCCTTCCCTCTGCTTCCGTGAGAAAGTACAGGCAGGGCTTTGTGAATGTTTCGTGCCTCAGTTTCTCCGAGAATGAGTCAGGCGGCTTGCTCAAGGTCACATCCAGAACAAGTGGATGGAAGTGCAGGGGTCGGAGGGGCCCAGACTGCGGACCTCCAGGCTGTACCCTGGGCCAGGTAGGCTCTCAAATGGCTTCTGAAGCCTTTCTCCCAGCCTCCCTTCCTCCGTGATCCCTGGGATCGGCAGCCTCCCGCTAGCACACTGGCCCCTCGGCATGGCCGCGGGACAGACGCGGTCTCTCCTACCTGGACTGTGGCAGCTGCAAACGAGGAGGAGGGCTCTGGGCAGGCCAGCCGAATGCAAGGCAGGGGGCAGGGGAAAACCTCACGGGTCCCCCTCCCTCCCCAGGAGGTGGCAAAGGCACCAGCCCCCCGGGAGGAATGAGGCCTGTCGTTCCCGTGAAGTGGGCACGAGGGCGTGGCCAGTGCCTGGCTGCAGGTCGGGGAGCTGGCTGCTGGCTCCAAGGGGAGCCTGACCTTCGGAGTCCAGGCGAGGTGGAGAGGAGTGTGACAGGCGGCCTACTCAGAGGCACCTCCCTGAGTGCAGCCCATATTGTCCCTGTCCCTGTAGCTGCCCTGGGTACCACACCTGGGACCAACAGAGCATTGCCCCCTCCAGAGAAGACTGCCCTTGTCCCTCATGCGGCCAGGGTCCCCAGACCCACCCAGCACAGCGGGTAGTCTGTTTGCCCTTAATGCAGACGCCTGGCCCCTTCCCCTCTGCTTTCCCTGGATGAGCCTTCAGCAGGCTGAGTCAGACTCATTCATTCATTCATTCATTCATTCATTCATTCAACAAATATTTGAGTGTTTCCCGGGCACAGGTGTGAACACAGCAGACAGATTCATGGAGCTGGTGTCTTAAGGGGAGGGAGACACAGCCCACAACTGGGACACTAGGTGAAGTAGAAGGTATGTTGGAAGGTGACCGTGCTAAGGAGAAAAATGACCAGGAGAGGATTAGAGGAACACGGGGAGATGGGGTTTGCAATTTAAGACAAGGCGTCCAAAGAAGACTCAGCAAAAAAGTGACCTTTGTACAAAGAGGCAGAGGTTGGAGAGGGGGCCTTGGGTGCTTCACGGGGGGTCAGAGAGCTTCCGGCAGAAGGAAGCCCGAAGGTTGGAGTGTCTGTGGGTTCATGAGACACCGAGGCCACTGGTGAACTGCAGGCCTTCCCTCTCGACAGAATGGGCAGCCACTGGAAGGTTTTGAGCAAAGTAATGGCATCTGATTGATGTTCTAGTAGGATCGCTCTGGCTCCTGTAAAGTAGACCATGAGGCATAACGGTGGAAGCCGAGACCCATCAGGAGGCTGTTGTGAGGACTGTAAGAGGGAAGGTGGTGGCCTGGACCGGAGAGGAGGTGTTAGGGGCCACTGGGGCAAGCATGGGATTCTGGATGTTTCTGAAGATGCCCGTATAATGGGGGAGCCGGGGTAGCGGCGGCCAGGGGCTCCACGTGGGACAAGTGAATCTGAGATGCTTGCTCCGCACCCTATAGAGATGCCCAAAGGGCAGTTGAATAGATGAGTCTGGGGTCCGGGGGGAAGCTGGGACCTGGAGGTACAGTCGCACGGGTTCCGGTGTAAGCACACGATTCAGAGCCAGGAGACAGGTGGAAATACGAGGCGCTTCTTGTGATGCAAAAGAAAAGAGATTCACGGTCGCAGAGGTGAACGGGGCAGCCAAGGAGACTGAGAAGCAGCAACGGGGAGACAGGAAGAAAGCGTGCGTCCCAGGAGCCGGAGGGTGGGGGCAGCCCCGCCGTCACCCCCAAGCCGTGGGCACCATCAGCCTTAGCAACAGGAACGTGACCTTGGCAAGAGTAGCTTCCTCAGAGCGGCGGAGGCAGAAGGGAGAATCGCGGACCAGAAAGGACAGCTCTTTTGAGGAGTCTTCCCGTGAATGGAAGGAGGGAAGCAGGACAGTTGGTGGAGAAGGAAGGGGATCGAAGAAGCTGTGCTTTTTGTTGTTCAAGATGAGAGAAGTAATGAGCGACCGCGTGAGGAGGGCAGTGCTCCATAGAGGACAAAGAATCCGCGTTGAGAGTCGAGATGCTCTTGAGTGGGGGCGGGAATGGGGTGTGTGCTCAAGCGGGCGCCGTCGCCGTGGCCGTGGCCGTGGCCAGGCGTCCAGGTGGCAATAGGAGGGGAAACAGAAGGTTCTAAGTCACGTGGCAGAGGACGCGTTGGGGACTTCAGGGGAGAGGCGCCAGCGTCATGCTGGAGGCGGGGGTGGGGCCTACAGCGGGGTCAGCAACCTGCTGTGTAAAGGGGCAGGTGGTAAATATTTTAGGCTTTGGAGGCCAGATGGTATGTTGTGGTGGCCCGGTGTCACAGTGTAGCACACACACAGGTGCGGCTCGTGAGCTGACGGGCACGGAGGTGTTCCGGTAACACCTGACAGAGACAGGCGGCAGGCTGCATCTGGTCTGTTGTAGCTAATTTGCCAGTTCCTGGTCTGGGACCCAGGCTGTGGGCCAGCAGTCCTCAAAGCGTGGTCCCTGGGCCAGGAGCACGAGCATCACCCGGGGGACTAGTTAGAAATGCAGATTCCTGGGGCGCCTGGGTGGCGCAGTCGGTTAAGCGTCCGACTTCAGCCAGGTCACGATCTCGCGGTCCGTGAGTTCGAGCCCCGCGTCAGGCTCTGGCCTGATGGCTCGGAGCCTGGAGCCTGTTTCCGATTCTGTGTCTTCCTCTCTCTCTGCCCCTCCCCCGTTCATGCTCTGTCTCTGTCTGTCCCAAAAATAAATAAACGTTGAAAAAAAATTTTTTTTAAAAAAAAAGAAAGAAATGCAGATTCCTGGGCGCACCCCGTATCTGTGGAACCTGAGACTCTTGGTCCCCACAACCATCTCCAATTCAGACGGAGCTTGTGATTCTGGGATCCTGGGAGTTAAGTACCCCTGAGTGCCCAGGCTGGGGGTTGAGACACCACCGCTTAGCAACTGGACCCAGGGAAAAGCAGACAGGAGAGAGTGGGGTGTGGGCTGGGTCACATCCCCCAGTGAAGGGCACAGGCGTCCCGCAGGTGTGCCTGGCCCATCCCCTTCCACAAGACCCTGTGAGGACATGCTGCGTCCCCCACCCCTGTGGCCATCCCTCCTCCCCGGTGACCTCTGGACCACCGTGTTTGGACGCAATGCCTGGCACTCTGGGGACCCCCAGTTCTGTGGCTGTGGTTTCCTGTCCACGGACAGGGCTCCGTGTTGTACAGGCAGCCACTGGCACCTGCGCACAGTAGGGCCTCGACAGACATTCTGTGCGCCGGTAAATGACTTAAGGTTAATGACTTTCATGAGAAGGTTGGCTGTCGTGCCTTGAGCCACCTGGCAGAGCAAACCCCAGGAGCACCTGATGGGCACAGAGGGGAGCCTGCCTCTGAGGCCTCCCACCCCCAAAGCTGCAGGACTCAATTCCCCTGGAGCTGTGTAACTGACCTCTTTCTGCGGGAGAGGCACCGTGCCTCTTTCTTGCATAGATTTGGGTGGGGGCAGTCAGGCTGGTCCGTCTGGTGACAGTGACCCTGATGGACCCCAGAGTACAAGAATAGGTCACCAGGAGGCCCTCAGGGTCTGCCCGGAGCCATCCACCAGGTGTGGATGAACAGGGCCAAGCAGACAAGGGGCCTGGGGCCTGGGGAGAGGTGAGCCTGGGTCACAGCATCGCAGGTCATGAGGAATCAGCTGATAAGCCTGAAGACTGGATTCGGCATCAGCCAAGGATCTACTGCATTTCTTTTAAGGATTTAAGTGCATTTTTTTTTTCATTTTGTCATTTCTTTCTGAATGAGATTTCTTAAGAATGAAACTTTGCAGGGGGCGGGGGGCACCTTCATGGCTCAGTCAGTTAAGCATCCAACTCTTGATCTCGGCTCAGGTCTTGATCTCATGGTTCGTGAGTTTGGGCCCCGCATTGGGCTCAGCTCTGGGCGCGGAGCCTACTTAAAAGAAAGGAAAAGGGGCGCCTGGGTGGCTCAGTCGGTTAAGCGGCCGACTTCGGCTCAGGTCACGATCTCACGGTCCGTGAGTTCGAGCCCCGCGTCGGGCTCTGTGCTGACAGCTCAGAGCCTGGAGCCTGTTTCGGATTCTGTGTCTCCCTCTCTCTCTGCCCCTCCCCTGTTCATGCTCTGTCTCTCTCTGTCTCAAAAATAAATAAACGTTAAAAAAAATTTTTTTTTTAAAAAGAAAGGAAAAGAAGAAAACTTTGGGGACCTTTGCTGTCTGCATCATTTCCATCATTTCTGTGAGGTTATCTCTGTAGTGAGATAACCTCTGATTTGCATTTTCTCTCCCCATTTTTCCAGCATGTTCACACACATGCACACACCCCTCACTCAGAGGAGAGCTGAGTGATGAGTGAGACCTAACCTGCACTACGTACGAGCCCTCTGCCGGGGTTGGAACGTGTCCAGAGAAAGCCTGCTTCCTGCTGGCAGGAGGGTCACGTCCCGGCAGAAGGAAGAGTGATGGGCATTCACTGAGAGGCCCCGCTGGGAGCAGGCGGGGCTGCGTTTTCAGCCCAGACCATCCTTTTAAAGCCCATCGGCGTGGTGATTTTGGATCAGAGGACCATCACTCTTTTGGAAACCCTGTATGACATCCCTGCTGAGTACCAAGCCCTGTTTGAGGCACAGAGGATGTAACAGTGAACAAAACCAGCAAACTTTCTGTGCTGGTGGGGCTCGCACTCCAGAGAGAGTTAAGACCTCATAACTCAGGGACAGACCATCAAGAAGGTCCCTGGTGCTGACTACACAGGACAGCAGGCAGGGTGCTGGGAGAGAACCCCTGAGCATGATAGTCAGGAGCGGGCTCCCAGAGGAGACCCATGCTGAGAAGGTCGGTCATAAGGGTATTTCAGGCAAAAGGAGCTGTAAGTGCAAAGGCCCTGTGGTAGGTGTGCCCTTGGCCTGTCGGAGAAGAGAAGAAAGGGGTGCATGACCTAATCTTTTAAAGTAGAAATGGAAGGAGGGAGAGCAGTCAGGAGGTCCAGGTGACATGTTGGTGGCTCAGCCTGCGGGTAGCAGGGGGAAGAGCGAACGGACAGACATGTGTGTTGCATTCATTATGTGTTGCTACATAAAAATACTGCTGGAAGTGTAGGGCCTGAAAACTCAGTTTCTGTGAGTCAGGAGTCCGGCAGAGCACAGCTTACCAGGGTCCTCTGCTTCAGGGCCTCACAAGCCTGCAGCCAAGGTGTTTGGCCAGGGTCGGGGTCTCATTTGAAGGCTCGACTGGGGAAGGATACTCTTCCAAGCTCACGCAGTTCGAAGGATTCACTTCTCTCTGGGTGGTTGGACTGAGGGCCTCAGTTCCCGGCCTCACGGGCCTCTCCAGCACAGCAGCCCGCGTTGTCACAGCCAGCAAGGGAGAGAGTCTGCGAGCAAGACAGAAGGCACGACTGTATCACCTGATGATGGAAGTGACATCTTGTGACCTGTGCCATGTCCTCTAGAGTGGGAGCAGGTCACTAGGTCCGGCGCACACCCACAGGGAGGGCATGAGTCTCTGGAGCCGGGGTTATCTGACTGGCTGCCTTCCTGGAAGCTGCCCTGGGGCACCTGGGAATCTGCAGGCTCAGGGATGAGCCTGGGTGGTGGTGGTGCCACTTCCTGGGACAGGGGAGACAGCCAGAGTTCTAAGTCCACAGATTTCCCCTGGCACCGGGAAAGGGCTCCCGGACCCTCAGGAAGGCAGCTGGGGAGGCAGAAGGGAGAACTACTGAACCCGACCACCCACCTTGTCTGATCCCCCATGGGCTGGTCTGTCCATCTGGTGTGGGGTACAGGTGCCCGACATACAGGGCCTTCAGTATCACAGAGCCTTCTGGGCAAACCAGACTGCCCTTTTTGAACCACCTCCCCTCTACTCTGCTTTTCCTCCAGAATCTTCCGTCCGTGAAGAAGAGGGCAGGTCAGCACAAGTGAGGCCGGCTCCATGTATCCGGAATCGACAACGGGCTCCCCAGCGCGGCTCTCTCTGCGGCAGACGGGCTCCCCCGGCATGATCTACAGGTGATTCCCCCGCTCCCCCCACCCCAGCCACCTGGGCCACTCTCGGGGTCAGTCCTGCGTCTGGTTGGGGGGGGTCCCTGAGGCCAGCCCCACCCCTTGGCCCAGAGGGAAAGATTGAGGGAGGCCCACAGGACTCTGAGGTGCATGTAGGCAAGCTCTTTCTCCAAGGAAAGGAATGGAAACTTTTAAAACCAAAGTGGGACAGAAAAGCCCGCGATTTTCCCAGAGAGGTGAAGCCAGGATTAGACTTGGCCCTGACTCCCCTGAAATCTTGGAGGTGGCAGGCCCGGAAGCGAGTGGGGGACCCTCCCCAGTTCCTGTTTCTTTCTTACACATCACAGGCCGTTGCAGCCCCCTTTGAGGGGGGCTCAGAGCCTTGCACCGGGAGGGTGGAGGCATCCAGCTGCTCACCAGGCACCCTTACCTCCCTAATGTGGAGGCCGCCTCCCAAACCCAGCTCTGGGTCTTTCCGTTTGGAAAGTAGCCCAGGCTGAACCACAGGGAGGGCACGCCAAGGCGTTGGGTGAAGGCTGCTGTCCCGGGCACGGAGCACAGAACCCAGATGGCAGTGGTTGTCCTGAAAGATTGGGGCCCGGGCGGGACACCAGGGGGGCCCATCGGTCCCGATGGATTGGGCCTTTGTCAAAAATTGTTAGGGCCTGATCCAGAGCAAGTATCTGTAGAGCCCACAGGGAAAGGGGGCGTCTCGCCTTCATCCAAGTCCTAAAAAGAACCGCATGGTCACATGCAGACGCGCCAGCACGTGGGGTGGCCGGCAGCTTCTCGGCTTGAGGGTTTTGTACTGTCGTTCTAAAGCAGGTTTCGTTAAAACCCAGACGGTCACTCAGAGGTTTACCTCTCGTCTTCGCTTCCCCGCCTGCCCCGTGTGGGGAAGGAGCCTGGGCGCCCGAGGACCCCGCGTCCGCCCAGGCCGGGCCTCCGCCTCCCTGTGCCACTAGGTGGCGCTGCCACCGAGCACTTGGTACGCGGGCGCGCGTCCTCCCGACCCACAGCCTGGAGCTGAGCGGGGAGGGGCCGGGCCGCGGGGCCGTCGCTGGTGTGTCCCGCGGGGGCCGTCGCCTGCACCTCCCTGTGGCTGATGCCAATTGTGGACTCTCTCTCTCTCTCTTTCTCTCCTTTTGCTCTGTCCTCCATCGCTGTCCGCAGTACTCGGTATGGGAGCCCCAAAAGACAGCTCCAGTTTTACAGGTAACGAGCCCTCCGTTTTCCCTAAGACCCGCACGCTGAAGGCAGGGGAGCGGGTGGGAGGGCCACGCCCCGTGCAGGTCGGGTGTGCGGGTGACCTCTCCAGTGAGACACGGGCTCCGGTGGCCACCCACACGGCACCGTGGAAGGCTCGGATGAGCAGCGCGAAGCCGCTTCCGTGTGTGAGCTGATCTCTAGAGTTCGCTTGCGTTTGAGCAAACGGACTTGCGATACTTGCTTAGCCCTCGCCAGATCCACCTTAAAATCTCACTCGTGGGGCGGCGGATGTGGCTGTCTCCTGTTGTCTCTCGTGGGTTTGTGCTTCTTGGGTGATTAGAGTAAAAGAGACGGGGCGAACCCAACCGTTCTCCCCTTTTCTTTGGATGTGAGCTGACTTGTAATCAGAGGCCGATACCGCCTCAGGGGCGTGTGGCTCTGGCGCGACCCGGGTCAGGGGCGGACCTGCTGGTGTTTGTCTGGTGCGCGTCCCCGTTGCTGAACCAGCACAGCGTGTTCTTGGGTCGGAGGCTGTGCCCCAGAGGGACAGGTCGTCCAGGTGCGTCCAAGGCAGGTCAGCCAGCAGAGTCCTCCCGGGCAAGTCCCTTCGGCAGCCTGTAGCTCACCTGTGCAGTGGGGAGGGGAGCCACCAAGGTGGGTGCTCCTCGGAAGGCTATAACTCCAGAAATTTACTTTGATTGACATTTTGGGAGCCCCGGGTCAGCCCCGCCAGCCTCAGGACCACGTGGCTCTTGGGGGCAGGGCCCTGGTGCACGGTGTTTGTCCTGGCATTCGGGCCTGCGAGGTCTGTGTCCAGGAGCAGCTCCCCAGGGTCGCACACACCCACCAGCGCAGAGCCAGGGGGCGGTCGCCGCCGACACCCCCCAGAGGACGCGGGGACCTGGATTCCCACAGCCCCCCCGCACCTCTGAGCGTGACAGCGGGTCTGGGTCCTCGGGCTGATTTCGCCACTACTCCAGTGCCTCCCGTGGGGTCTCACTCCTTACGGAGAACCCTAAAATGGTGACTGGAATTGTTGCTCGATGAGATTTTGCCTGAAATAGTTAGATCTGAACCTGGGCTTGCAGATGCTTTTTTCGGATGACACTTCTGCCATCACGTACGTATGACGGCATGGTATATCAGGGCGAGTGCGAGACATTCGTCCCGGAAGGATTTGACCACTGGGACCAAACATGCCTTCGAGCTGCATCCTCTGAGACCCCGGAGGAGAGGCGTGACAGGGTGGGTGGCGGGGCCGTGGCACAGACCGCCGCCTAAGGGGCCCCGCCGCGGGACGGGACAAGTAGATTGCCAGGTATCACAGAGCCGAAGTGAAGGAGGGTCCCACTCCCCTTGCTGGCCCTCGGGGCCCCACAGATCCAACCTGTTGTCCACTCCCTGGGGAGCCTTCTGGTTGAACCCCCCTGTGCCCAAGAGGCTGTCTTACCCTGAGGCGAGCCCTGATGGAGAACTGCACCCCAGATCCACCGACCTCTGTCCCTGATGCCCACAGGCCCTGGCCGTCCTGCCCTTTGCAGCTCCAGTGTGGTTGCTTCTCACAGACACCGAGGTGTCTCCTGTGGGGTCTCCGACTATGACCTCTAAAGAGGCTGCATCTGTGTTTAATGTACTGGGTGCCACTCGCAGTGGGGCATCCTTGTCACCTGGGCCCTGACACAGCTACCAGAGGGTTAAGTCCATCGGCAGCATCCTGCCGACTGACCACCCCTCCCCGAACGGGGCAGAGGTGTTCAAGGTGTGCGCCCTGCCTTGGGGCGGCTCACGGACTAGTAAGGGAGGTGAGACCCTGTATCTGTCAGCTCTCCCAGAGAGTGCCTCGTAACAAACAGGCCCCAAACTCAGCACCTTACAAGGAGAAGCGTGTATTTCTCGTTTATGTGTCTGTGTCAGTTCATGTGGGCTCGGCTGGGTTTGGTCTGAGCCGCAGGTGGGACCCAAGTGTTCATCCTCCCATCGTTTTTAACCAGAGGCTATTCCCGGCAAAAGTGCCAGAGGAAGAGCAGAATCACGTAATGTCTTCGAAGCCCTACGGTTGGAACCGGCACACCGCTCGTTCTTTTGGCCAAAGCAAAGCTCACGACCGCGCCAGATGTCCGAGGGCAGGAAGATATTCTCCCGCCCTCCCACCCCAGGAGAACTACAGTCATGTGACGCAGAGGCGGGTAGAGGACCCGGCATCATAATGCAGTCTACCCCAGAACCCAAATAACTAAAATATCTAGAAGGCAGAACGTGTCGTGGGGGAAGTCTAAACAGCTGTTGGCGTTCCGAGGAAGGCCAGGCGTGGGCACAGCCCACTGAGAGTCGGGGAAATCTTCATGGAGGAGACAGCATGACGGCTTTGAGCGGGGCCTTGGGGGCTGGGCAGACTCCTACATAGAGCCCAGGAGGAACCTTCCAGGAGATGCCTGAGCCACAGCTTGGAGAGGTGCCAAGAACAGGAGGTGGTGGTGACACAGACCGGCCATGAGGGATGGGATGGAAAGGGACAGGAGGGACAGGAGGCCAGACTATAGAGGAAGATGGAGGTCAGAGGGGGAAGGGCCGTGAGTGCCTAGCAAAGGAGCTTGGACTGCATTCAGTGGGCAATGGGGAGCCATCGACGGTGTCTGAGCAGGGATCAGAGCTCTGCTGCGGCAGGGAATGAGACGACAGGTGGAAAGGCTGGGTGGGGGAGCCCAGGAATGATGGAGTGAAGGGCAGCAGGGCAGGAGGACAGGAAGTCAGGAACCATGTCCTCCAGGTGACTGATGGCTGGTGCTGAGAAGGATGTTGAGTTGACAGAGGGGTGCGGGGCCTGGGGGGAAGGAGACGGGGTGTGTCAGGGTATGGCAGGCTGATGCCCACCACCCAGCGGTGGGCCCTGTGACAGAGAGGCCAGGGAACTGACGTGGCAGGTGGGCGCCTTTGAGAGGGACCACCCGGCCCCGTCGCTGGGGCCTCTCCAGGTAGATACCTGCTGGCGTTTGCCTGGCTTCCGCAGCCTGCTTCCCGTTTTGTTTGCTTTCTACTCCGGGTCCCGAGCAGCAGTTCCCCAGCAGGGTCGTAGACAGATGTAGGTTTGTCCTCCGACAGCCACTCAGCCTCCATCCAGGATCCCTCGTGCTGGAGGGTCGTGTCATGCTGAGACTTCTTTGGGATCCTAGGATGACAAGAAACGCCCCCGGGGTCGTGACTCTGGAACAGGGGCTTGGCATGGCTACTGCCCAGAGCTCAGCCTCAAACCCCAGATCAGAATGTGTGCCGAGAGGAGGGGCCCCTGCACCCCTGACTGCAGGGAGTGGTAGCGTGGTGTTCAAATAGCAGACTTCCAGAACTTTCTGGCCATGTAAAGGTACTGACAGGGTAAGTACCCTTGACTGGGGCATGTCCCAGCAGAAGGGTGGAGGAACATCCGTCTGCCTTGCTGAGGGTCTCGCCAGACCCCCAGCCCCTTCACTGTAGGTGGTGGTCACGCGCTGTGGGACCCCTTACTGCAGACATACGAATGTGGTGGGGGTCCCGAGCTGCAAGCACGGGTCCTGGCCTCAGATCACCGGAAAGCAGGGCCTGCCGCTCTCCACCTGTGGCTGGTGTCCCTGGTCCTCGGGGGCACGGGAGGCCTGGTGGGCGAATGAGCCCCAGGCAATGCCAGGACCCCAGTGGGTGCCCCCTCCCAGCCCCACAGGCCAGGAGCTGGCCTCGGCCAGGCTGCACCGCGGGACTGCACTTCCCGGGCTTTTAGGGGAAAGAGACGCTGCTCGTGAATAATTCAGCCTTTCACTGAGCTGAAAACGCCCTAATAGACTAATGGACTCCCTGCCTCCAAACTCGACCCTCGTGGGGCACTTCTCATTCACCAATTGCTTCTGACGTCCTACAGTGACACTCCCTAATGAACCAGCTGCCACGCCAGATCCGTGCAGCGGCTGGTGAACCCTATAAACTAGACTGTGTCCTTTTTAACGAGCAGACGCCAGGAAGGCAGGTGAGTGGCCCCCTCAGCTCCAGGAGTCCAGGGGCAGCTGCTGTCTCCGGCGGTGGGGGGCGGGAGGGGGGGTGTTGCTGCTTGGGGACACGTGGCCCAGGAATGGAAGCCACAGAGGGACAGTATTGGGGGTGCACTTGGCTGATCCGAAATCAGATCCCCTATATTTTTTTCAAAGCAGAAAACCTTAAAAAAAAAAAAAAAAAAAAAGCCAGCCCTGAGTAACTGCAAGGTGACAGTGGGAGGCAGGATGGTGGGCTTTCTCCCGCTTCAGTGAGCTTGCCTCCCAGACCTGCTGGCTGGGACCGTCCGTCTTCCTGCCTGGGGGAGACCCAGACATCCAGCCACACCTTGTTGGGGTCACCATTAGGATTTGGCATTGTCGAGGTTGCCCCGAGAATGACAGCAGGGAGGTTTGGCGGCTGTCAGGAAGGTCTGTCTGGAAACACATGGCCTAGGGAGCTGGGGCAGGGTCTGGGATGGGGGAGGCAGGGCGCTTGTCTGGGCCTTGGCTCGCTGATTGTTCTCCCGCAAAGGTGGTTTTGTTTTTGCCCTGATGCGCTGCTGTGCATTTTAAAGCTGCGCTCCGGAATGATGCCGTATTCCTTTGCAACCCCGCTTTCAGGAACTCGGGCTGGTTTCTCTAAGATCGAGACAAATGTCACCGTTTAAAAGAGCTGTTCAGGATTCCTTCCGAACCTCACGTTTCATGCCTTGGTGGCTTTCAGTAAACAGACCACAGTTCAGAAATTCCAGGTGGAAGGCCCTTCGGGGCGGTCGTGGTCCCCACTGACTTAATGAGGTCGATGCCTTCAGTTCGGTTTTTCCGTGTCACGGTGTTCGTTTACTGGAATCCCCCTGAGCCCTCCCTCCACAAGAATAGATTTGCAAAAGGCAGGCCCCGGCTCAGGGACGAACCTATAGGCGCCTCATAATTAGCAATGGCTATCGAGGAGGGGGCGGGTTTCTCTTGAGATGGGGTGGGGGCTGGATCTCGAGGAGGAGGAACACGAGGTCAGAGTCACTGCGCCTTTGAGCCCTAGGAAGCAAAGGGCCTGAGGCAGGAGCCCCGGCAGTGGGCGCTCCCTTCTGGCAGTGTCTCCCTGTGGCCCCTTCGTCCAATGACCCCAGCCTGCCCCCAGTCATCCCGGGAGGAGGCTGGGAATAAGCCCCAGCGTGAGGCTGTCCAGGAGCTGGACTCTGTCCTCTCCCATGGGCACCACTGCTGACTGTCAGAGCCCCTCTGTGCCTTCTGTGTCCTTCCTCCTCGGTGGGGTCTTGCCTCCCCGGAGGCGAGGAGGAACGTGTCCTAGCTCCTCTCACGCTGTGCGTGGCCATCTGGCCACAAACCTGCTCGTGGGCACCAGGTGCTCACCCCTGCGGGCCCCCAGCAGGGCCACCGTGCTCTCCCACGCCCACCTCCCTGTGTCCCTCAGCCAGAGCCTGCCTGGCATCATGGGGACACTCTCCGTGCCCTCCATGCCCCCAGCGCTGTAAGGAGAGATCACAAGCAGGGGAGACCCCAGCCCCCACAGAGACGGTGCACCCTGCCCTGCCCCCGTCTCATAAGGAATGTGTGTTCTCTGCGAGACCCGGGTCGTTTATTAAGGTCTACGTTGATCCTATTCAACCTTTTCTAGTAATAACGGGTATCTACACCACTCCCTCGTATCACAGAAGCCCACGCTCACGTGTGCCCTCTCCAGAGGCCCACCCTGCCTTCCAGCCTCTGTCCCCTCCACCTCGCTTTGTGTATTTCTGCCACCACCCCGATTATCCTAGCTGGTATCCTACACCACGCTGCAACACTGTTGACGGCCGCTTCCCCGCACATGGCATGCGCCCAGCCACACCCACAGCCCCGCCTGGTTGTCTAGACAGCGGGTGCAATCAGCCCCTGCTGGGCCCACTTCACAGACATGGAGACTGAGCCTCGAAGCCGTCAGGGTGCCTGCTTGTGTTGCACTAAGTGGGTGACAGCCAGGTGCTCAGCCACACTGTCACCCCAGCCCCGGGACCCTGGCTGGACCTCCAGAGCCACACCAGCCCGGATTGCTGTTTGTGGGTGGTGTCTTGAAAGCTAATGGTTATTGATCTCTGCCTGGCTGGGCCTGTGTGCCTGCTTCCTGCTCCCTGCAGCTCCGGCCTGCCAGGCTCTTCTCTCTGAGGACGGACCCCCAGGGAAGCCAGAACTGGCCTGCCTTTGCCCCCTGCAGGACGGGCAGCCGGCCACACTGCCACATCTAAAGCAGCTGCCCAACGCTGCCCTGCCCCCACCCCGGGCGGGGCCAGGGGCCAGCAGGCAGGGAGGGAAGGAGGGGCAGCACTGCTCCCTGGAGGCATCCGTGGCTCCATTTCCTAAGACAACCCCCCTCCTGGAGCCCTGCACCCCTCCTCTGCCTCCAGAGTGATTCTCCTGGAACATGGGGATTTTCATGCCAGGGACATCCTCACCTGCTTTAGCAGCCATCAGAGAGCTTAGTCCAAACCCTTGGGGGAGGCCAGAGGTCCTGGGCCCTGCAGGCCCCCTCCCTGTGGATCTGAGCCATAGTGAATGGGAGTCCTGGCCCCAGAGCCCCCCACCACACCCTCCAGGATAAGGCATCCTTCTTGGTGCCTGGGCCTGAGTCAGGGGGCCATCCCACCCCTGCCAGGTGCTGTCCACACTGCCAGCCCAGTGGGAAGGCCCGGTCTCTGCTGTGGGCACTGAGCCTCAGTGGTAAAAGCAGACAGAAAGGTCCTGGCCCTCCTGGACCTGACCTTCAGGGGCTCAAATGCAACAAACAAACAAGAGGATTAGAGAAGACTCTAGCAGGTCAGGTGAGGACACGGCTGTGGAGAACAGTTGCAGCGGGAAAGGGGTCTATGAAGTGTCAGGTGCTGGTGGAGAGCTTCCCCAAGGAGGGGGGTGGGGCCGCAGCCTTTGCAGCTGCCTCGGCTCCCAGGACAGCTTTCCTTGCCCTTCCCAGGGATAATCGAGCTTGTTCTTTCTTGGGGCAGAGGTGGGGACCACGCTGGTTCCTCCAGCTGCCAGGGCTGGGCTCCGGGACCCTGCTTTGCTGACCCAACTGAAATGATGACTCCCATGTCACTTTCTGTGCTCGGTGATGAGGCGGGGGTCGTCCTGCAGGCATCTGAGCCCGAGGGCTGCGGTCAGGTGCCGACAGGAGTCCCCGGATCATAGAGCCCCCCTGCCCCACGACCGTGTCCTCGGCGCGTAGCCATGGTGCCACGTTCCTTGATTCACTCACTCATGTACATCCATTAACACAGATGGTAGCATGCCTTGCACACGCGTCTTCCTCTCTTCCTTTACTACTGTCTCCTAGGATTCATTGCATTATCAGCCCATGTAGAGAAACCTCACTGAATGCCGCACAAGTCCCATCATTGGGACGGACTATCATTTATGTAACCTGTCTCCCCGTTGATGGACATCTGTGCTGCTCTTAGTTTCTGAGAGAGTGTAGCCATCACTCAGAACGACTATTTTCTTTTTTAACGTTTCTTCATTTTTGAGAGACAGCGCATGAGTGGGAAAGGAGCAGAGAGAGAGGGAGACACAGAATCCAAAGCAGGCTCCAGGCTCCGAGCTGTCAGCACAGAGCCCAACGTGGGACTCAAACCCACAAACTGTGAGATCATGACCTGAGCCAAAGCCCGACGCCCAACTGACTGAGCCACCCAGGCGGCCCAATGTTTATTTACTTTTGAGAGAGAGGCAGAGTGCAAGCAGGGGAGGGGCAGAGAAAGAGGGAGACACAGAATCCGAAGCAGGCTCCAGGCTCTGAGCCGTCAGCATAGAGCCCCATGCGGGGCTCAAACTCACTGACGGTGAGACCATAACCTGAGCCGAACTCGGACGCCCAACCGACTGAGCCACCCAGCCGCCCCCAGGATGACTATTTAGTGATGGTTCCTCCCATTTTAGCCTTGCTCTCTCCCTGTCTGTACTGAGCCCCTGTCCCCCCCTTGTCACCCCGCTCCTTACGTGCATCCCGTTCAGTCTTTCTACTGCAAAATTTGTGGATTGTGACATACTTAATCCTCATGGAGGACAGGGCCCAAAGAGTCTGCAGGTGGCACGGTGCCTGCGAGCAGAGAACGTGTGTGTGGATATCGTTTCTCTTGATGAGGCTTGCGGGCAAACAAATAGGGCGTTCCTGGGGTGGGCTCCCCTAGCAAAATCACACCGGCGTTTGCTTCCATGACGGATGTGCTCCTGCCCCTTCCGGGAGACAGCCCCGAACCTGGTTTTACCTTGCGAGCACCTCCGGGGAGCACTGTGACGTGGCGCCTTCGCTGCGGGGGCCTGGGCTCCCTGCATGCTCTCTTGCCTCTGTTTGCATTCGGAGTCCCCGCTTTGAGTTCTCACGCCTGGAATGTGGCTTCGCCAGTGCTTGTCTCGGGGCCGCGCAGGGCGGGGGAGGGCGGCTTAGCCAGAGTCCACGGCCCGTGCAGAGTCAAGGGCTGACAGTGTCGTGCCAGGAGGCGTTTACACCCAGGGGCCCCGGCCCCAGGCGCCGAGACCCGTTCCGGCCGCTCTAGTTGGAGGAGGAGTCTCTGCGGCACCCCTGCCCCGGGGCCGGCGTCCCGCAGGGCACCGGGGCAGGACAGCGGCACCTTCGCTAACTCACGGCCACTCGGCATTTCCCGTCTGGACAGCGGCGGCTGCCGGGCTGGGCGGTACCATGTTGTCCATGACGTACAGCGAGAGCCTGAGGAGCGTGAGCAGCAGGTGTCACTCGGACTGGGCCCTGCACCCCGTGCGCCAGACCGACACGCTGGAGCTGCAGCGGCTACGGGAGGTGCGGGCGGCGGCCCAGGCCAGGAACATGGAGAGCTTCCTCCGCATGCACGGCCTCTCCCTGGACGGCTGCACCGCCCAGCGCACGGGCATGAAGTACCGGTAAGGGCCGGGCTGGGGCCGGGCGGGAAGGACTCTGCACAAGGCCGGAGCTGCAGCCCGGGAGACGGGGATCGATCGTGACATTATCGGATGTCGGGGTAACTAGTTTGTGTGTGAAAAGCCCAACCAGTTAAGCGTCCGGCTTCAGCTCAGGTCATGATCTCGCGGTTCGTGGGGTCGAGCCCCGCGTCGGGCTCTGTGCTGACAGCTCAGAGCCGGGAGCCGGCTTCGGATTCTGTGTCTCCCTCTCTCTCTGCCCCTCCCTCGCTCTCCCTCTCTCTCAAAAATAAATAAACCCCCCAAAATTTTTTTAAAGTCCAGCCATACCGAAATGTACGAAGAAGAAAACGAAAGTCTTTTCTCCAAAGGGTAGTCCTGCCCTCAAAGATAAGTGCTGTTACCGGTTTGATTTATCCTCTGTGGGAGAACGTGGTTTCCTGAAAACGCTTTGCAGCAGGGGTTAGATGCATCGTTTCATTTTTCTTGAGGCACCACTGGGACAAATTAATCACGAGGGGTTGGCTAGACATGAATTAACGAGAACGTCTCTGGTCATCTCTAACAACAAATTCATCCTGGTATCAGAATCCCAGGCTGGGTCCTGGGGGCAAAGATGTGCTCCCCCGCCCCCCATCTGACCTTAAGCTGGGCTGTCCTCGTGGGAAGCGGCTTTCAACAGGCAGCCTCTGAATTAGCACCTACGCTTGCGTCCAGAGCAAAGGCTGTGGCTTCATGTCCCCTGTGTTCTCCGGGTGATAGGCACGTCGGGCTCACTCTCCTTGGAACTTCAGAAGGACGTTCCCTTTAGCTGGCTCATCTTTGAATTCAGCATCTGGGGCAGAGCTCCGGCGGCCGGCCCACTTTCTCCTGTGAAAGCCTCGGAGAAATGGCCAAAGAACCCCAGAGCTGGTGTTTGCATATTCATACCTTACGTATATGCAGCTTTGCTCCTTTGTTAAATTTGAATTTCAAATAAACGTTTCCTTTTTTTAGTATAAGTATATCCCACACAATATCTGGGTCATACTTATGCTAAAACGTTGTTTATCTGAAGTTCAGACTGAACTGGGTGTCCCGTGGTTGATCTGGGAGCCCTAGACCCTTGGCTTCCATCTAACACAGGCCTCCCGGGGTTTTTCTGGTTGTTCTGTGGGGAGGAGAGTAGAGACCTATTGCTTAACATTTTCTCCTGTGGACAGTGTGTCTGGACCTTCGGTTCATTGTTTGAACGCGTGGTTGCCATTTAAAGAAACAAAACACTTCTTCTCGGAGTCCATTAGATGGCAGAATTCATAAGGTTTTGTATTCTGAATCCAGCTGTGTGGGAGGGACAAAGCGTCAGCTACTTTGGCCCCAGTAAGTCCTAATTCTAATGGAAATTTCTCAAGACTGAGAAATGGGGGGCAGGGAGGGGCACTGGCCGTTAATATTTGTCCTTAATTCAGGAGATGTTTGTTAAGGGTCTGTTAGCTCCAGGCAACCGGCCAGAAGCCACACAAACAAGATGGACAGGGTCCCCACCCTCACAGCTGGTGCGTCGTCCTCGTGTGGGGAAGCAGAGAAAAAAGCAAGCCGCCACCCAAGGGCGTGAGAGAGGCCAGGCACAGCCCAGACCTTAACCATCTGAAAGGGAGACATTTGAAAATGTGGGGTAGAACCTTCCAGGCCAAGGAGACAGGGGGACATCTGAGGAGCAAAGAGAAGGGCCCGGGTGGCTGGGCCAGAGCAAGGAAGGTAGAGGGCTGTAGGGTGAGGTGGGGCGGCTGGAGCTCGGCCTCCTCCCCTGGGAAGACCCCAGCCCCCTCCACTGTGGATACAGTTTATGATGGCGGTTGCAATGGAGTGCATCGTGTCCCCAAAATTTCATGTCCACCCTGAACCTCAGAATGTGACCTTCTTTGCCAATAGGGCCATTGCCGATGCGATCAGTTAAGATGAGACCCTACTGGGGGGGCCTCGGTGGCTCAGTCGGTTAAACGTCTGGCTCTTGGTTTCAGCTTGGGTCATGATCTCACAGTTCGTGGGTTCAAGACCCACGCCGGGTGCTGTGCTGACAGCTGCGGAGCCTGCTTGGGATTCTCTGTCTCCCTCTCTCTCTCTCTGCCTCTCCCTGGCTCACTCTCTGTCTCTCAAAATAAATAAATAAACATTAAAAAAAGAAAAAAAGGCAAGGCCCAGCTGGAATAGGGTGGGCCCTAACTCCGATGACAGGCGTCCTTGTAAGAATACCATGTGAAGACACACAGGGAAGAAGCCACGTGGTGGTGGAGGCAGACAGTAGAGTGTCGTGGCCACGAACCTGGGAATGCCTGCAGCCACCAGAAGCTGGAAGAGGCCGGGAGCGTGGTCCCCTGGAGCCTCTGGAGGGAGACGGCCCTGCCCACATCTGGCTCTCAGACGTCTGGCCTTCAGAACTGGGAGAGAATCCATTTCTGTTCTTTGAATCCCCGTTTGTGGTGCTCTGTTATGGGAGCCCCGGGACACTAACATGGGTGGGTACGGGGACAAGGACAAATCTTATTTGCCTGACCACCCCCCCCCCCAGCCACCGGAAAATCTGGGCCACATCTGAAATGTGGGGAACTGACCAGGGAGCTAAGTACCCAGGGAAAACTCGCTTCCCAAGTGGCAGAGGAGACCAGAAAACCACCGTGTCTTTAGCAGTTGATGGGTCAAAGGCTGTCACACCCACGCGGCCCTTTCTTTATCTGGCGGATTTGATCTTGCTGCATCCAGGGGGGTTGCAGTTATCTGGAAACAGGGGCCTCCACAACTAACACCAGCAGTTATTAAAGATCCCAGATAAATGCCGTTCCACAGTTAACGTCCCCACCAGCAGTAGGGCTGCGACTCTGTTAAACTCGGTCTTAAATATTAATGTAAAAAAGATAATGCCTTCAGATAACCAAGGGGACAGCTGTGCCCCAGGCCCGGGCGTTTTATCTGCCGAACCAAGCCTGCAGCTTGGGAAAAGCCTTCATGTTAACTTCCTCCGCTTTTTAGCTTTCCTCAACTCTTGTGATTAAAAAAAAAAAAAAAAAAAAAAACGCATCGAATTTTTAAATCCGCACAGTGCATGTGTAAGCTCCCCTCCCCACACCCACCTGGTGGTAGCAGCGGGAGGGTCCAGAGATGTGGCCTCAGAGATGTGGCGCCGGGAATGAACCCCAAATCCCTCCAGACCCATGCGGTCCCTTGCCTGCTCTGATTTCAGCTTAGACCCCTCTCCCTCCCGCTCAGGAGGCTCCTTCCTTCTGTATCTCGAAGATGCTAAGCTCCGTCCATCCTCAGGGCCCTTGCACATTCTCGTCCCCCAGATCTTCTCACAGCTGGCTCCCTCCGTCAGTCACATCTTGGTCCTCTGGGAGACTTCCCCGAGTGCCTCGTCTAATAACATCCTCGCAGGCGGTCCTCGAGTGCGCCGTCCTGTCCTGTGGTCATCCTCACATCCCCCTGCTGTCCCTCTTATCTGCACCCCCTAAGAGCAGGGCCTTTGTCTGTTCCCAGCACCTAGAACATCCGGAGCCTCTATGGGTATGGCCTGGGTGGTATTGAATGCTGCTGGCCTTAACCCCCTTTCTAGAATATTCCCCTGTAAAATGTGTCTCCTTCCTGCTGCTTCCTCGACCACAGTTCTGGAGGCTGGGTCTGCGTCTCTGTTGCAGCCCAGATGTGGAGGGGGGTGGGGGGAGCCCTGGGCAGTGAAGCTTGGTCATCAGCCCCTGGCACACCTGCGGGTTCGGACCCTGGACCATGGGCTCCTGCCACGAGCCAGCATTTGTCACCAGGCACTATTTGATTTGTGGTCAGGTTCCCGGAGCGGATTCTACGTAGCTGCTCAGTTATTCCTAGGAGATCCCTTGCAGGTGGGCCATCAGAGAGGGCTTCCTGAAAGAGCTGAGAATCCAGGTGTGCCTCAGAGGGCAGGTGGGCAGGACAGGTGTGATTCAGAGGACCCGGTGGGGGCGGTGGGGGGAGAAGCAGGAGAAAAAGAGCAGAGGCCAGAGAGGGATGATGTGTGGACCAATCTCAGAAGCTAAGTGGGGGACAAGTCCACCTTGAAAAATGTCCTGTACTGCGTTCCTGCATCTGCCACAATGAAATACCACAAATGGTGGCCTAAAACAACATTCTCTCACCGCTCTAGAGGCCAAAAGTCTGAAATCCAGGTGTGGGCAGGACCCCATGCCCTCTGAGGGCTCCAGGAGACGACCCCTCCCTGCCTCGTCCAGCTCCTGGTGGCTGCCAGTGTCCCCGGTGTCCCTTGGCTCATAGACGCTCCGGTCTCTGCCTCCGTCTTCACGTGGCTATTTCCCGTCTGTGTGTATCTGCCCATCTCCTCACAAGGACACCAAGCATTGGATTTCGGGCCCACGCTGCTCTGGGACAACCTCACCTTTACCTGACTACCTCTACAAAGACCCTACTTCCAAATAAGGTCACAGATACAGGAGTCAGGACCTCAGCATGTTTTGGGGGACGCATTCCCACCCACAATAGGTCCCAAGGGCTAAGTCAACTCCTTGAGCCTACTGAGGCCCGGGGGAGTGTCCCGGGAGGAATCCGGGCTCCCCGCAGGTACCTTTGTGACCTTGGATGAGTCACCTGGCCTCTCTGTGTCTCAGTTCCCAGTCTGGAGAGTGGAGACCGCAGGCATTCCTCACGGAATCGTCTGGAGGACTGCACTAGGCAGTGACATCACTGAGAGCTCCAGGCTTGGCTGCGGGTGGGAGAGAAACTCTGGTCCTGGGGATGTGGCTCCCCTGTCCTGTGCGGACAAGGAGCAGATGGGGAAGGGAGGGAAGGGAAAGAGGAGGGAGGAGGCGAGACCAGCCGGTCTTAGGGAAGAAGAGCCGCTCCGGCGCGACCAGGAGCTGGGAGGATGGCCGGCGTGGGTGACTTGTGGGTCTCCGTGGAGGGCCGACCGGGCCACGGGGTCGGCATAGCAGCCACCGCCCCCGCCACGGAATAGGAAGGGCCGCGGCGGGCCTAACACCTCCACCAGTGGATTGTGCTGTAACCAGCTGACAGCACAGCCCGCCTGGCCTCGGGAATCAGGGGCCTAGCTGTTAGCAGTCCAGACGCCCAGGCCTCCACCCCGAGGTCTGAGGGGATCCACCCCTCTCGTTGGACAAGGATGGGGACCAGGATGCTTGGTTCTGTACTGTCCACCTAGAAAGGCAGGGTCAGCACAGCCCGATCCAATCCACAGACAGCACCAGGCAGCCCCCCGGGACTGCCCCCCAGCCCTCACCCTTTAATCCGGGGCTCTGAGAGCAGGAGCCGCTCCATGGGAGGGGCCCTGACACCCCCCTCAGCTCCCACCCTGCCACCCCTGTGAATGAGGGCGGAGCCAGCGTCTGCCTTCCTTGCTTGACCCCTCTGTGCCTCAGTTTCCCCGGGTGTGGCAGGGTGTGGTGGGAGTTCAGCTACACAAAAAGGGCTTGGCAGGACGGCTCAGTGAGCACCGTTTCATTGATAGTGCGGTGGCCATTGTTGGTGCCTCAGAGGTGCTCCTGGCGATGAGGCAGGAAACGTGCCAGAAACACTTACTCAGGGCTTGCACAACCGCTTTGTACACGCATCAACTAAGAAGCAAAAGGAGCTGATTGGAAGCCACTTAGCCCTTTTCCCCTTCTGGTGACTCGGGTATGAGGTCCTGAAGGAAGCCCCCGAAGGGTCTTCGGCTCTTACCTGCCAGACGACACCTCCTCCGGGAAGGTTACCGGTCTGCCACCTTTTGCTCTTAGAAACTTCAGGGGCCAAGGACCTCCCATCCCACTGGAGCAGCCCCCAACTTGTCAGCATCCCCCCCCACCTCCTTGGGCAAGAAGTCACCTTTGGATGCAAAACACCCTCCATTCGGCACGGTCCGGGCAGCCTCGCGGGTACAGGGGAGGCACCCGGGCCTCTACAGGACACAGCCACTCGTCCTCACTCTTGAGTGACTATTGCAGTCTGCGCTTTTATTTTTTTTTATTTTTTCAATGTTTATTTCTTTTTGAGACAGAGACAGAGCAGGAGAGGGGCAGAGAGAGAGGTAGAGAGAGAGAGGGAGACACAGAATCTGAAGCAGGCTCCAGGCTGTCAGCACAGAGTCCGACGCGGGGCTCGAACCCATAAACTGGGAGATCATGACCTGAGCCGAAGTCAGATGCTTAACCGGCTGAGCCACCCAGGCGCCCCAGCCGTCTGGGCTTTTAAAAGCCATCTTTAGGGGCGCCTGGGTGGCGCAGTCGGTTGAGCGTCCGACTTCAGCCAGGTCACGATCTCGCGGTCCGTGAGTTCGAGCCCCGCGTCAGGCTCTGGGCTGATGGCTCGGAGCCTGGAGCCTGTTTCCGATTCTGTGTCTCCCTCTCTCTCTGCCCCTCCCCCGTTCGTGCTCTGTCTCTCTCTGTCCCAAAAATAAATAAACGTTGAAAAAAAAAAAAATTTTTTAAAAGCCATCTTTAAAACTTTTGCTCCAGACCTCGAGGCCTCCGTGGGCCTCACTCTGCATGGGGAGAGTGCCCATCACCTCCCCACTGTGAGGCTGTCACCATTTTGGAGGAACAGCCTGCCTCCTTCGAAAAGCTTCCAGCTTTTCCCCTCTTGCCTAATTCTTGCGACCTCCTAGGAGTATTGCAAGTGGTGACCCCTTGCAATACTTGGGGCAAGTGGAAAGTTACAGATTCTGGCCAGCCTTTAAAAACCTACCTGCTCCGGCTGGCAGTTCTCTGCTGAGGACAGCACCTGTTTGCCCTGGGTTTCCCCAGGGGAGTGCTGAGGTCAAATAGTCATCATTTCTATGACACACTACAATGGGATGGAGTGAGGGCTGGGGCTCTATCTCCAGGCCCTGCTCAGGAGTCCTGCTGACGTCTGGAAGGAGTGCGTCTTGCAGAGAGGAACCGGCAAGTGGTTCCCAGCCCCCTGATGTGTCGCTGGGTAGAGCGTCGTTGGCACTTGGAAAAGGAAAGGGTTACATGTGCTTAGGGAGCTGGCTTCTCTGAGGTGATATCAGAGGGCGAGGAGGACTTCAAAGGCAGACAAACAGGAAGGGTGCTCTCACAGGGAGCAAGAGTGAGACTGAGGCCCAGAGACTTTTGAGGCAGGTGGCATTTTGGGGGCAACAGCTTTATGGGGATATACTTCATATACCATACGTATGTTTAAAGTATACAGTTCAGGGGGCGTCTGGGTGGCTCAGTCAGTTAAGCATCTGACTCTTGGTTTCAGCTCAGGTCATGATCTCACGGTTTGTGAGTTTGAGCCCTGAATCAGGCTCTGCACTGACAGTGTGGAGCCTGCTTGGATTCTCTCTCCCCCTCTCTCTGCCCTCCCCTTCAGTCTCTCTCTCTCTCTCTCTCTCTCAAAATAAGTAAACTTTTAAAAAATAACAATAAAGTATACAGTTCAGTGATTTTAGTATATTCCTAGAGTTGTGGAATACTCACCACAATCAACTTTAGAACATCTTAAGCACCCCAAAAAGAAACACTATACCCACATTAACTATCACTCCCCAATTCCCAATTCCCACCCCCCAGCTCCTGGCAACCACTAAGCTACTTTCTGAGACAGAAAGCTATGTCTCAGATTTCTATGATAGCTGTGAATTTGCCTATTCTGAACATTTCATATAAATGGAATCATATACTATGTGGCCTTTGTGATTGGATTATCTCACTCAGCATAATGTTTTCAAGGTTCATCCATGTTGTAGCATATATCGGTGCTTTATTCCTTTGTATGGCTAACATTCTGTTGTATTGGCAGGCAGACCATATTGTGTTTATCAGTTCGTCAGTGGATGAACATGTTGGTTATTTCCACTTCGGGGCAATGATGAATAATGCTGCTGTGGACATTTGTGTTCAAGTGTTTGTGTGGGCATATGTTTTCGGTTCTCTGAGCACATACCTAGGAGTGGAATTGCTGCGTTGCATGGTGGAGCAGATGATATTTTACCCACTGTGGTGACTAAGTCATTGTGATTCTCACTTAACTTGGTGCTGCCTAAGCACACCATCTGAGGCACCTCTGAGGAATGGTAAGATGCCAGATCTGATAGTTTGCCAGAGCGCAAAGAGATGAAATATATAAGGAAGAAAGAAGTAGAGGGTTTCCACATCCCCTAGACCAGGTACACAGCACAACCAGAAGCTCTTGATGAAACACAGCTTCCCAAGCCCAGCCCCAAAGCCGCTGATTCAGTAGATCAGGGGGGGGGGCAGGCATCTGTATTTGTAACAAGCTCCCCTCCCGGGAGGAGCAGAGGCAGGCTTTGCCCCTGCAGCCTCTTTGGCAGGCCTGTGGGCTCCCTGAAGGCCAGGGCCCTGCTTGTGGAGGGGCTCGGCACTATAGGTTGCCCTTTGATCTTCTCAGGCCCTGCCCACTCGAGAGGCTCAGGGAGAGCCAAGCAGGCCTGTGGCTTATGTGGGCAGGTAAGAGACTAAGGCAGAGCTGGGCCTCTGGGTCCTGAGGGCCCCCTGCTGGCCTGTGTAAGTGGTGTCTGTGACCTGCCAGGGCTGCCTTGGCGAAGGCCCCAACTCCATCCCTGGTCCAGGTATCACCCTCAGGGTGTGTCTCCTGCTGCTGCGTCAGGCCTGTGGCCCTGAGGGGGTCAAAAGGGGTACAGTGACCAGTGAAGAGGTGGAGGTAGAGTCTTACACATGGGCCTGTACCAACTGCCACCTCCAAAAAGCCCTTCCTTCGGGGCGCTCAGGTGGCTCAGTCAGTTGAGGGTCTGACTCTTGATTTCGGCTCAGGTCATGATCCCAGGGTCTTGGGATCAAGCCTGACATCAGGCACTCTGCTGAGTGTGAAGTCTGCTCGAGATTCTCTCTCTCTGTCTGCCTCTGCCCCTCTCCCCCATTCATGCTCTCTCTCTCTCTAAAATAAAAAATAAAATAAAATAAATTTTTAAAAAATTTACAAAAAGCCCTTCCTTCCTGCTGAGGGATCATTCCATACCATTTGTGATCTGACCGTGCTCTGTGTTCTGCATTGGACACTGAGAACACTGAGGCCCGGGGACGAGGTCTCTTGCCCGAGGATGCCCAGCTCAGGAGCAGGGAGGCCAGATGGGAGCAAGGTTTTATTCTTAACTTCTGTGTCAAAAAGGCAGGGCCAAGGGGCGCCTGGGTGGCTCAGTCGGTTGAGCGTCCGACTTCGGCTCAGGTCATGATCTCGCACTCCGTGAGTTCGAGCCCCACATCGGGCTCTGTGCTGACTGCTCAGAGCCTGGAGCCTGTTTCAGATTCTGTGTCTCCCTTTCTCTCTGACCCTCCCCCGTTCATGCTCTGTCTCTCTCTGTCTCAAAAATAGATAAACGTTAAAAAAAAATTTAAAAAAAAAAAAAGTCAGGGCTGGGGCTGAGAGTGAGTTCAGGCACCATCCATCGTGAATATCTTTAGGCAGATTCATCTTTGGACAGTCAGCTGGTTGGGAAGGGCCCTGTGGGTCCAAGCTGGGAGAGACAGAGAGGCTTCTCAGGCCACGTCTCTCATTTTGTCAGTGGAGGCCCAGAGAGTGCAGGCCCCTTGCCTGCGATCACACAGCAAATTAACAGCAGAGCCTGAACTAGACCCCGATCACCTGTCTCCCATCTAGCTCTTTCTCTGCCCCTTCCTGCATGGCAAGAAAGACCCCAAAAGGTAGCTTTGGCCAGGGCTCACCTCACAGGGTGAAGGTGGCATGTTTGGGGTCAGAGGGCAAAGCCAGTCCCTCCTGCCAAGGGGGGGGGGGGGAGGAAATCTCCTTGGGTTTCAGGAAACCCCATGAGCTTTGTTCCAGGAGGAGAGCCTTGCTCCCAAGTCCATCCTGAACCCATGAGTGTGGGAAAGAAGGCTGGGGTCACGGGGACGGGTGTCCTCATTCACTCATGCATTCACGCATACATTCCAGAGCCATTTACTGAGTGTCTGCTGTGAGCTAAGAACTGTAGAGTGCCAGAACTTCTCAGGTCTCTGGCCCCACGACCCCCAGGCTTCTCTCCTCGGGTCGTCTAGACGGAGAGGTCTTTTCTCCACATTTCAGGTGATTCTCCTTCTCCTCGTGCTGGTGGAAGTCCCACTTTGCGGGGCGAGAACCAGAGGCAGCTGGGGGAGGGGGGGGCCACGGCTGGCTGCCTGTCCCCATCCCGGCCCAGCGGCTGTCAGCCTGGAGCAGCCAGGGCCAGCCTCCCGGGGATCGGGCAGGGCGGGCGGCGGAGCATCCGCGTCATTAATAATGAATCGCTAGATGCCTCCTGCGCTTCCCACCGGTCACCTAATTTACTTGGCAGGGGCGCCCGACGGCCCGTGGGGTGCACAGCCAGGAGTTGGACTCTGGGAAGCCTGGGGAAACAGCTGCTCCCCTGAACCCCCCCCTCGCCCCCGGCAGCCCCCAGGCCACCACCCTGACGGGAGGCGCCCTCCCTTCTCCCCTTTCCCCTGGAGGAGGGCGATGTCACGCGGAGGTCGGGAGTAACCTGCAGCCCAGCCCTGCCGGACACCGCCGGCCTGGGGACTCTGGCAGCCAGAGCCAGACCAGGGTGAGTGCAGGGGAAGGACCAGTAGAGCCGAGAAGGATGTGAGTGGAGAAAAAATGGCATCGCCCCCACCTGGATTTCCGAGTTCCCTCCGATAAGGTCTTTCCTCGCATGCTTCTGGACATTCGATTCCCTTCTCTCGGACACTGCACAGGATTTTTCTCTCGTTGCCTTGGGAAATCCTCGCTTCCGGAAGGAGTGCCTCGCAGCTTCCTGGCTTTCTGGGATAAAGCCTTGTCCTGGGAACAGGAGGACTTCTAGGGGCAGTTGACTTCAGAGCCCAGAAGGAGGGGGACACAGCCAGGAGCTGGGCCCCAGCCTTGGCATGCAGGTGTCTTTTGTGTGCTCGGAACACAGCCTCAAGGGCCGGGGCCCCGAGGAGCGGCTGGGCCGGCCGGCTGCCAGCAGCCCCAGCCTGGGCTCCCGTGGCCGCTTCCGCGCCGTGGCCATGGTGGCCCGGAGCCTGGGACACCTGTCAATGCAGAGCCTCCCGTGTGCCGGTGACGCCAGCGTGAAGCAGCCAGGGATGAAATATAGGTACGGGCTCCGGGGGTGGCTTCTCAGGGTCGAGGCTGCCTCCCCACCACCCCCATCAGGGAGAGCCGGGGAAATCTGCAATCCATTGTCAGATTTGGACACTCTGCGTGCTAAGAGGTGGCAGAGGGGGCGGGGGGAAGAGCTCCTAGCACTGGGTGGACTGGGTGAGAAACAACATCGAGGCTTGGCTCACGTTCAGCCCCAAATTTCTTTCTTCACCACCACAGGGCTAAGATGTATGATGGTTTCTCTTCCTTCCGCCCATTTGTTTCTTTTGTTGGGGGTGGGGGCAGTGGGCGGTGGTAACAGTAGCCAAACCATCCATGTGATGGTTTCCAAGACTCAGGGATGCTTTCTCTTCCTGGGGACCACCGCCAACACCGGCCAGAGGGCCTCCTGCCCTCCATGCCCTCCCCTAGGTGGTCTTTGCAGGTAGGCCCTCATGACAAGCGTTGGTTTGCTATTCAGGGACCATTGGGTGAACCGTGTGATGAAATTCATCTTCCAGACCCCAGGCCAGGGTCCTCCACAGGCAGGACCACCACTCGGCAGGGCACAGAGCGGCATCTGGACCCTCCTGCTGGTGGCTTAGCCCAGACTGCACTGTGTACGTCTGCCTGGGCTCAGTCCGCCGGTACGTGGAAAGGGTGCAGAGCATGAGCGTCAGGGCCAGGGACCTTCCTCCCCCTCCTTGGATGTCACCCCTTGTCCCACCCTGGGCCTTGCTCAGATGCTGGGCACATGCACCCAGGTGGAAGAGGAGAGTCCCCACTTTGTACCAAGGACCCCTGGGGTCAGGGTCGGAGGGCACCTTGCTTGGCAGTCTGGCCTTTATTACTATGAGTGTTTCTGTATGTCCACCCTTAGGCCTTTCTAGAATGATGTTCCTGGGAGATGATGTTACAGCAAACAATCCGCCACGGCTGGACCCAAAAGAGTCACATAGGCTCAAAAAGAGCCACAGAAGATTCTAGTTGTATTTGAGGAGAGTGTCTGGGTGTCTAGCTGGTGGTGCTGACAACTTGAAAAGTAATGAGAGATTCACTCCTAACACCTGAGATGTTTAGCTTGAACCTCCCCCCAAACCAATGCCTAAAGTCAGACCTCGCGTGAAAGAACCGTGTGGAGTTCCATGCCTCCCGGAGATGAATTTTGGAGTAACTCTGATTTCTTTTGCGCCTCTGCCTGTATCCCTTCCTTCCCTGGGTCCTTGGGGGTGTTTGATATTCTTTATGAGCCTTTGGTGTAAAAAGGCTTGTGTTCCCAGCCTCCAAGCTTGAGGAGGACCATCCAGATTGGAATTCTCCAGTCTTGGAGCCCAGCCGGCTTATCTCTTTTTGTTAAGTTGGGATCAAAAGCTAAGAGTAAACAGACTATATGTTTCAAGCTAGGTACCTGTTACCGGCTGATACTTTTAAGTCAGTCCCGGGATCATTAAAGGAGTTAATATGAGTGAGATCATTTCTTAAAATGTAAAGTGCTGTGTAAATGGAAAATATGGCTATTCACATGATTTCCCTCCTAAGATCCTGTGGTCGATTAAGGAGTAAATCTCAAAGAGCCTGGTCGCTCAGGATTACCGCGTGTGCATATGTATGTGTGTGTGCATATCTGTGTGAGTACACACGTGGGCACATGTATGCATATATTTGCACATGCGTGTGTGTGTGCATTTGTGTGTTCAGGTATGACACATGCTGGAGGCAGGGAGGGCGAGACGGATGATAAGGGGGTTTGCAGTCCAAGAGGCTGGGTTCAGATCCCAGCCCCAGCACTTCCTAATTATGGGACACCCCCCCCCCCAATCTGTCCTTACATGTGGCCTGGTGAGCTTTTCTGGACTACAGTGTGGGGGGAGGAAGGCGGGTTCTACCTCTAAAGGAAACGTAGTTGCCTAGAAGCTGAAGTGGGAGCTAGAGTCCAAACCATTGGGTACCTACCCTTGGTGAGCACAGGGCACCTTCCTTACAGGTAGATACCTGCCCCTCCTGGGGTTGCCGCATAGTGACTGTCCCAGCGCCACGGCTTGGGTGCAGATGAGGGCTGCAGGGGGCCTGGTTATTTGCCCCCAACTCCGATCACCTTAGGAAGCTGGCCAGAGGTGGGGGAGGCCTCCAGCCACACCCTTTGGTGCTGAGGGAACAAAAGGTGGGTGGCCAGAGCGCCACATTCTTGCCGGAGGGCCCAAGAGGGGCTCCGTGGTGGGAGAGGTGTGATGCCAAGTCCTGTGAGTAAGCGGCGGGGCCTGGCCTCAGGGCCTGGGCTTCCCACCCCCCAGTTTCTCAACAAGCAGCCCTGAGACCCTGCAAAGGTCAGCTGCAGTCTGAGGATGAAGGCCCAGAAACCCAGGCCTGTTCTTAGGGAGTCTGGAGTCTGTGAGTGCGGCAGACGTGTGAACAGGTATGTTCCCTCCTCCCTCCTCCGTATGACAGCTGATCAGAAAGTGGCCTGGTCCCCAGCCCCGGTCCAGCTGAGGCTGAGATGTCTGGGGCTCCCCCCCGCCCCCCGCCGCCGTCGCAGAGGAGTCATGTTTGTAAAGCTTTTCGCCCGGAGGTACCCTGTCTCTTCTCATCCCTTCTCCCGAGGCCTGGCAGCAATGGCAAAACTAATACCATCATTTTATCAGGGAGACAACTTGAGCGGGGTAATTGCAGCATCACGCGGTGTCCTAGTTTCATTCGATTATTCCTGTGGGCAGTGGGTGGAAAAGCAGCTGGAGAGCCTGGGTCGGAGGCGAGGAGCCCCTTCTGGTGGGCGAGTTTCAGCCACAGACCCAGGTGGACACAGCCAGGCGTTCCGTACCCTCATCTGCCTGTTGCTAACGCCACTCGTCTCCCTGAACGCGCAGCACGTTCAGGCATTTGGTTCCATGCTGGTAAAAGGGAACTCCGAGAGGACATACCTAACGCTTAGCCTTCTTTCTCAGAGCCTGGCCAGGAAATTGCTTCCCACGGTCACAGGTGGGAGCCGGTTTTGCAGAGTCGGGAGCTCAGCCTCCCTTCCAGCACCTGGATTTATTGAGAGCAGGTGCCCGGGGCCCTGTGAGCCACTCCCCCTGCTGCCCGCCGGGCATTGCCAACGGGGTTCTGGGGGTTTTCGTGTCCTTGCACATTTCCAGGGAAGGGGTCTGTAGCCTTTATCAGTTTCTCAAAGGGGCCTGTGACCTCCCAACAGTTAAGAACCACTGATCAGAGTCCTCTATCCTTTTTGCTTCGTTACCAGACTGCTTTTAAGCAATGCTCTGATTTCTCGCCACGGGTCCCTTCCAACTAGCGTGGGGAAAATTGTCTGCACGTTAAATCGGCCCGGCCTGATGCGTGGTCTATAGGCGATGTGCTTTGCCTTTCTTCCTTTTTTTTTTTTTTAATTGCTTTTTAATTCCAGTTTATTTACAGACGACAAAACAAAAATTACCTTCCTGCCTAGCAAGCAACAGCAATTCACACACGGTTTAAAGAATGTAAGAAAACTCTCAAGTCACGTCTTTTGACCACTCAGCCCTTGGATTTCATACATACTCTATTTTAAATTTCTCATAGCAGATCTGAAGTTAAATCAAGTATTTTCCCACAGGCTTCTGGAAATGTGGTAACACTGTGTAAGGCTAAGGTATACCACATAAAGATCTGACGTGTGTGTGTGCACTATGAAAGGGTCACCACGATACGTATGGTGACTGTCCCTCACCTCACACATCGTGCCTTCCTTGAGAGCAGCCAGAGATGCCAGGGGTTCTGGGTCAGAACATACGAGACATGCTGAGGGCACCCTCAGGTTATTTCACTGATTTCTAGGGGGAAAAAAAACTACTTGACTGGTCCATTGCTTCTCACGTGAGGAAAAAAGGCCTCTGTCTGTGTTCTGTGCCCTGTCTCTTGGAAGTGGGACACATGCAGAGTCCGTGTTCTGTGACTCTGTGCCCCAGGGGAACACATGTTATCTCGTGTCATCCTCTCGGCCGGCACTGTGAGCCCATTCTACAGAGGGGCACACTGAGGCATCACGAGGTTACATCGCACACCCAAAGACGCATAGCCAGGGTTTGAGCTCTGGCTTCAGAGCCTCTGCTCCATCTGCCCCCCTCCCCGAAAGAGAAACCAGCTGCTGTTCTGTTCTGTACTTTATTTAGGGAAAATCCCAGCCCTCCCTGCAGGAACTGTGGGCTGGCAGCCGGGCTGGTTTTAATGGGAAATTGAACAGAAGCCTGCGTATTCCAGAACTACTTTAAATTTGGAGACACGTGAAACTGTTTTCAAACCGCTTACAAGCTTATTATACCCCCTCCCCACCCCCCACAACCACCTGTGGACCTTGGGACCAGGAAACCAAAGCTTCAGAGGGCCCGAGGGGGCCAGGTTGGGGTGGAGAAACTGAGGACACAGCATCCACTAAAGTTGGAAGTGGGGTACCCCCAGGGAAAAGCTGGGGCCCTCGGGGACGGAGGCTGGGGTTCACCCTCGGGGTCTGTCACAACTCTCTGACTTCCTGGTGCCTGGCCGGGTGTTGCACCCGGGGGTCCCAGGACTGAGATGCCGGCAGTGGGGTCCCCCTGAGGGTAGTGGACTCCGACCCTGCCCCGGCCAACTTCCCCATCTGGGCAGCTCGCATCCTGTGTCCCCCGGAAATGCAGACAGGGTCATGCCATCGTGGTGGGGAGTGTGCTCTTGGAGCTGACCGCCTGGGTGGACTCCTGGCTTCGCTGCTCCTGGGCGGGTCCGGCATGCTCTCAGGTCAAGTGGGAATATTGGGAAAAGGAAGGTGCCTGACCCACAGAGCTGTGGAGGATCCTCGACGAGTTGCTGCCCCCGCAGGCCCCCAGCCGGCCTGTGCCGGGACAGATGGGCATCCAGTCCTCAGCAGAGCACTGCCACGCCTACATCAGCCTTGTCTCGCCCGTGAAACAAGACACTGTCCACTCTGCCAGCCTCTCTCTGGGGCGCTCTCCAGGCCCCACCATGGGCACCAGCAAGGCCCAGGCCATGGCCGAACTGTGGTGTGTGTGTGGCAGGGGCGGGGGGAAGGGGGCGGGAAGTGGACAGTTGGCTCTTGACCCCCAGGGGGCAGGTGAGCTACAGTAGGACTCTCTCCAAAGGACCCGTGGCCTTCAGAGCCTCAAAAGATGCATTGACTAGGGTGGGGGGCTCAAGGAATAGGGCACTGGGAATGGGGGGGGCCTGCGCCTGGCTGCCAGGTCCTGTGCCACTCCTGAGAACTCACACCAAGTTTGTTTTCCAGGAACCTGGGCAAGTCGGGCCTGCGGGTCTCCTGCCTGGGGCTCGGTGAGTGTGGGGCCCCCTTGGTCCAGTGCCCCCCAAGGGAGCAGGGGCTTTTGGGGGGACTCAAGGGGCCACTCCTGGGGGTAAGGGTAGGGAGCCAGGATGGGGGGGGGGCGCTGGTGAGGCTGTTGCCATGGCAACCAGGAGGTGGGGGTGTCCTAGGGGAGAGAGGGGGGAGACAAGGCAAGTTATCAGGGCCCTGTGCCCACACAGCCCCCTGCCTCGTGCCAGAATATTAGAGAAGCACACTGGCCCCAGGTGTGTCTGGAGACCATCTTCGTTCCTCACGTGGCAGAGTCCTCATAAAGGGCAGGTGGATTTTTTGCCCGGATGTGAGTTCTGCTCCCAGAATACACTGTCCCTCCACCTCCATGGAACACACAGTATGCTCCCGCCACACCCCTCCACACACACACACGTGTATGCCGTCCAGCAAGAGTGCGGGTGTGGCTGTCAGACGTAGCCTGTTTTCAGGGAGATACCCCTCATCCTGCTCCGTGTGGCTGGTCACCAGAATGGGAGCCGCGTCAGCGTGAGCCCCAACGAGCAGCTCAAAGATCTGCACCCGGCTGCCTGCTCCAGGCACGTCCTGTCCCCCAGGTTGGTGGCCCCAAGAGAGGAAGACTTGCCCTGAAGGCCAGGTGTCCACATGTGCCGAGGACATGCTCACCACAGAGCAGAGGGGCACGGTGGCCTGTGGCTGCCGCACCCCCCCCAGGCCCTGCAGCCTGAGGAGTGAGCACTCTGGGGGAGGTCCAAGCTCCCTGGGGAGGCTCTCTGACTTGAGCCTGTGTGTCTCCTTCCAGGAACATGGGTGACGTTCGGAGGCCAGATCACCGATGAGGTAAGACGGGGCTCCCTCGGCCCCCAGGTCCCAGCAAGGGCTGCCCACGCCGGGCACATGGTAAAGTCCACCACATGAACCACTGGGCCTGTGCTCACAGTGGCCACCGCAGCCTCCCTCTTTCTGTTCTTCAAGGGTGCCTTGACCCTTTGGGTAGCGGGAACGGTGAGGTGAGCCACGGCAGTATCGAACGGTCTTGTGCCTGTGCTTAGCAGCTGGGTGCCTTGGGGCGTCCATGAGTCCCCTAAAGGCACAGAAACTCCGGCTTCTCACCTGCACACCTATTCCACCGCTAGCCAGGAGAATTCAGGGAGCGCATGCTTTCCAAATTACAAAGCCCGATGGATTTCTAAGCTGCTCTGACAGAGAACACCCACGCGGATCTGGAACTTCAGTAAGTATCCGTGGAGGTCATTCCGAATGCGGATTCGGCAAATTTGACCGCAAGCTGAGGACTCTGAGTGGCTCCCCATTTCACCGAGCTCCTAACTGCGTTTCCCGGAGCTGCCGTCGAAGGTACTTGCTGGGGCTTCTGGCTTCCCACTGCCACGCGGCGTCTGCCGTGGAGAGGCGGTGCACCTCGGGCTGCTGTGCACGTCGGGCCAGTGAGTGAATATCCTGGAAATGAGAACAGTGGCATTTGCTTAGAGAGTCCTGGACATCTGCACAAGAAGCTGTCCTCATGTCTGCCCTACTTACTCTCAGAAAGGTCACGTTTAAAAATTAATCAGTGAGTTCATCTGAGACCGTGTTAGCTGTGATTGCCCGGTTCGTTTTCAAAGGAAAAGCTTTCCTTCCGTCAAAATCGAAATGTATTTAACTTGTGCTTTTGTTCCGTTTTGGTTTTGTGGCAGTCGCTGGTCCTCGAAGTCCCTTGCCCTTGCTTTGGGGGTTCTGGCTCTGGACTATCTCAGGGTAAAGTGAGGGGTTTTTAAGGTGCAGGGAATTGTTTCGCCTTCAGCTACCAGATTGGTTCAGAGCACTTAGAATATAAAGTCGGAGCCCCGGAGCCCATGTGGTTCACCCTAAGGAAGTAGTGAGTGACTCACCTGTTTCCCTTTTGACGTGGAGGGGAAGGACTTATTTTCCCCCACGTGTGACGTCTTTGTGAGAAAGATACAGAGAAGTGGCGAAATCATAACCATCCAGTTAGGTGACGTCTTCACCAACAGATACATTGCGCCCTGAGTATTGATTAACGATCCAATGGCGGCCTCGCTGGTTCCGGCCTCCGCCGCGTCTCCGTCCTGTATATAGTGACACGTGTGAAGATACCAGAAGTCGTTTCCAGATGACACAAAGCTGGGAGGACAGCGGACACAATAGATGACAGATTTGGGGTTCTAAAAGGTCCTGGCAGGCAAAAGTGATTGAGCGAGGGAGCAAACAGAATTTTCGTATTAAATCCTACATTTAGTGTCCAACAAGATCAATACGTCAAGGATGAGGGGCCCACCTCGCCGCGGTTCAGATGAATGGCCGGGTTTTATTCTCTAGCTGGCTGGCTTCCTGCCCAGACCAGGGTGGCCACGGGCCACTGCGCATTCCAGACGGGTGCCCCACCTGGAGCACGGTGTGTCCAGAGGAAGGTGCTTGCCCTGCCAAAGAATCCAGAAACGGGGTCCTGTTTTTAGAGCTTCCTTTTGTACACAAGACGCCGTGATGCCGGGGAGATACAGAAACAAGGAGCCGGTGGATTTTCTGTGGCAAAGTGGTGTTCCCCGGCAGGACTCCGCAAACGGCAGTGAGCAGCATGGCCCTCGGGCCAACTCTGGCCCCCAGCCCAGTTTTGGTCCTTTTTTTTTTTTTTTCTTTTAATTAAGTATATGAAACATAAGATTTGCCATTTGCACCGTTTTTATTGTGGTTAAGTGTGCATAATATAAAATTTACCACGTTAACCGTTTGTAAGCATACAGTTCGGGGGCATTAAGTACATCCCCTTTGCCGTGCAACCATCACCACTGTCTATTTCCAGAATTTTGCATCGCCCTAAACAAAACTCTGGAACCATGAGGGAATAATCCCCCAGCCCCTGGGGAGCCTCTATTCTACTATCTCTATGAATTCCACAACCAGGTGTTTATAAATAAAGTTTTATTGACTGGCGGCCACGCCCACTCATTTACATATTGTAATGGCCACTTTCCCAGAGCCCCACCGCCCACAGTCTTTACTCTCTGGTCCTTCCCAGAAAAGGTCTGCTGTTCCCTGCCTTCTGGGTTCACAGCAGCTCGCTGCAAATGTCTGTGGGGCTGTGGCCCCGGGGAGCCTGGCAGAGTGTTAGTAAAGCTCTGATCATGTGGCCTGGTGTGGGGGCCGCCCTGGTCAGAGTCAGGTTTCCAAACTCTAGTCTGGTGCCCTTCCTCTGACCTGACACGGCTGCTCAGGCGAAAAACTCCTCTTCAGAGCATGCGTTCAAAGCGGCCCGGGCATTAAAAATCTAATAAGGATAGTAGCTACAACCTTCACATTTATTTATTTTTTTAACTTGTTTAATGTTTATTTTTGAGAGAGAAAGAGAGTGTGAGCAGGGGAGGGGCAGAGAGAGAGGGAGACACAGAATCCGAAGCAGGCTCCAGGCTCTGAGCTGTCTGCACAGAGCCCGACGTGGGGCTCGAACCCTCGAACCGTGAGATCATGACCGGAGCCGAAGTTGGACGCTCAACCGACTGAGCCGCCCAGGCACCCCTAAACTTGACATTTATCATGACACTCCATCCTCCATCGACCCAGGGAGGTAGTGTTAGCCCTATTTCGAGGACACAGAGCTCCAGAGACACGTCAGGTGCCCGAGGTCTACCTGGAGAATCCTGGAGGGGGGCCAAGGTCTGGGATGGGATGGGTTCCTGGTCCCCTGAGTAGGAGCAGAAGGGAGGAGGCCCACGTGTCTCCCTAAAGTTCTTCCTGCCATTAGTTTCTGATGTTGGAAATAGCCACTCACAAAATAGAGGCCCCATCACATAAAGTAGGACAACGCCCACAGAGCGGAAGTCTTCAGAAGTCACGTTTTGAAGAATGACGGGAACAGGCCCAGAGAGGGTGCGTGGATAACAGCACCTGCAGCGGTCTGTGTGTTAGAGCCGTCGTTTTGCAGGGAAAAAGCATATATTCACATAGAAAAACCCGAAGAGGAATTATACCAAAATCCTAGCATTGACAAAAATAAAAAGCCCAGCCCTGAAAATTCCCGTGCCCTCATTCTCTTTATCACCGTCCTGGTGTGGTTAGGATCGTGCTTATGTCCTTCTGCTAAGCGACAGGTGAAATGGGACGGGTGTCCTCTGAGTCAGAGCCTGCTAATCTTCTGTGCATGGCGGCCAGGGCCTGGTTTGTGCGAATTTGCCCGGCTTCCGTCCTCCGTGGGGGTGGGATCTAGGCGTGTTCACAGCACTCGTGCTCTAGCTCAGTGAACAGGAGGAAGTCTCCCTGGCACAGGAAGGGAGGAGCAAGGCGCAGACAGGGGCAGTGAGGAGGTGGTGGGGGAGGGCGGTCAGGAGGCCACCGGGGCCAGCTGAGGACGGTCTCCACCCAGCTCGTGCCTGGTGGGCACCCGCAGAGTGCCAGGTCCCTGTCATCGGCTGCTATCTTTCTGGGGAGGGGGACAGACCGTAAGCACATCTTATCTCTGAGGGCGAGACGTGTCCTGTGGCTGCATTAACGAATTACCACCAACTGCATGGTTTTAGAACTACAGAAATTTCTTTTCTCACAGTCCTCTGTTTGTGACCACATCACTCCAGCCTCGGCCTCTGTGGTTACGTTCACGCTCCTCTGTGTCAGATCCTTCCTCTGCCTCCCTCCTACAAAGGACACCTGTAGCATTCAGGGCCCACATGACAATCTGAGAGCATCGCCTATCTCAAGACCCTTAATGTAGTCACATCTACAGAGACCCTTTTTCTACCCAAAGGACCATTCACAGGCTCCAGGAGCCGTTATTTAGTCAACCACAGAGAACAAGAAAGCAGAGAAAGGAGTTCTGGGATGTGGGCTCCCAATTTATGCAGGACGATCAGGAAAGCTGGAGTGAGCGTGAGCCATGTGGTGATTCAGAGAGAGAGCATTCCAGGCCAAGGGAACAGGACTGTCCCCAGCCTCCAAGAGTCCACAGGAGGAGCCTCAGGTCAAGAGATGGGATCAGAGGTGAGGGAGCAGATCTGGTGAGGACTTTGGCTTTGACCATCCGTGGCAGAGAAGCCACTGGAGATTTTTGGACAGAGGAAATTTGACCTGACTTAACTCAAAAGGCTCACTCTGGCTGCTCCACTGAGGACAGCCAGTCCCCTCCCGCCAGATGATGGGGGCTGCTTCTCAAGTTGTAATGTACGCATGAACCTCCTGGAAATCCAGTTAAAATGCAGGTTCTGCTGTGACAGGTCTGGGCCAGAGCCTGGGATTCTGCATTTGTGATGCTGATGCTGCTGGTCTGTGGACCGCACTTTGCTCAGGTAGAGTGTTGGAGGCAAGGACAGAAGTGGAGAGAGTCAGGGGCTGCCACAGAAACCCAGCCGAGGGCATTCTGGCTTGGACCAGAGGGCTGCAGTGGAGGTGGGCAGGGGGGTCCAATTTTAGATCAGCTTCAAGGGGGAGCTGGAAGGACCGGCCAAAGTTCTGATGCTGGAGTAAGAGAAAGCCGGGCAAGGAGGAGGCCCAGGTGTTGGACCTGCGCACAGGAAGGACAAGACACAGCAAGCTACCCTCCTTCTCTCGCCCCCCTCCACCTACTCTCCCCCTTCCTGCCTGACAAACTCCTAACCATCCTTCAAAGCCCAGCCGTGTAAATCCTGACCCACACTACAACATGGAGGAACCTTAAAGGCACCAAGCTAATGAGATAAGCCAGCCAGTCACAGAAAGACAAACACTGTGAGACTCCACTCATATGGGGTAACTAGGGGAGTCAAAATTATAGAAACGGAGAATAGATGGGTGGGCACCAAGGGGCTGCGGGGGAGGGAGGCATGGAAAGTGAGTGTGTCAGAGAACAGAGTTTCTGTTTGGGGAGATGAGAAAGTTGTGGAAGTGGGCGGGGGTGATGGCCGTACAACACGCACGTACTTAATGTCACAGAACTGTATACTAAAAAGGTTAAAGTGGTAAATGTTATGTTATGCATATTTGACCACAGTTTTTAAATCGTTTTAGCTAATTTGGGTTGATTTCCAAGATGTAGCGTGAGAAGAACAGAGAGCAGAATATCCACAGTGGGCAGTGTCCGAAGCATCAAAATAAAAGCCCTGGCCCTGAGTCACCTCGGCTCAGAACCCTCCCCAGGAGGCAGCGTCACCCCCAAACCGTCTGTATCACCCTGCCGGGGCCCAGCGCTGGGTGCTCTCCCGGGCAGAGCTCAGGCAGCTTGGTGGGACGCACCCCGGAAAAGTCTGGATGAAGACAGGACGAACTGGTGAGGGAGCTTGCTGTGCCTGGAGCGCTGAAGAGCAAGAAAGGGACCCCCGAGGTGGAGAGAGATGCATGGGGGTTTGGGGGAGGCTCCGGGAGGGCGCCCGGACGCCTCCCGACAGCGTGATCACACTTAAGTGCCAGTGAAGCCGTCAGCCCTGCCGGTGGATCCAAAAAATCCTCCGCGGACAGCCTGACCACCCCCTGGGCTTTCTGACTCAAACGACAGCTGCTGACTGATGGGAGTTAGCTTTGGCCTGCTCAGTATCAGAAATATTTGGGGTTCCTTGCCCACGTTTGAAAAATCAGGAAATTTTTACCACCCCCAAATTCCCTGGATCTCCGGCTTCTCTTGAAAAAAATCAAGGAGTGTGGTCACGCTGAGCTGCCTTCCCAGGGGCAGAGACGGAGTGTGGGTTCCCCACCGGCCACCGGCCTCACCCTCCATACCTGTCCGGCCCGTGGGGCTTCTGAGTCCGGTATGGAGAGAATCTCTGCGAACCCGAATGTGGCTGGCTGTTCGTCCTACGGGTTTTGAGGGTTGTGGAGTGTTACCGAGCCCACCCTGGGCAGCTGGGGACGCAGGCTCGGCACCCGAGCTGAGCTTTGAGGAGTGAGGGGCGGGGGAGTTCGCCTCCACGACTCTCAAAGGGACACCTGCGCTGTCCAGAGGACCGGCAGAGTTCTCCGCTGCAGCGTGGGGGGGCTGCTGATGGCAGGGGGGCCTCCCCCGGCTGCTCGAGCCTCACCCCCACTCCCAGTGGGTCACTGCTGGTGAAGCGCGAGCTCATACTTAGACCAGCCTGGGCAGCAAACTCTGGCCTCCCGTGAGGCCAGCGTGCCTGCCGGCTGAGGGTGGCATTTCCTCCACCTGCAAACAGTAGTAACATCATCCTCGTGCGGTTGCTGGGAAGGAATCGGGCATGCGGCCACAGGACACGTCGTAGCCGTAGCTTTAAAAACGTATTCATTTCCCGCCCCCACCCCCAGATCTATCGCCCTCCTATCGGGGGGCTGTGTTCAACCCGGTATAGGTGCTAAGCTTTGTGATGACCCAACAGATAAGAGTCCCGCTTGCCTGAAACTCGCAACCCATAAGCTGTTCCTTCTTGTGGGTCCGCTGCTGAGAGCTGCCTCCACGCCTGTCCCGCGGCAGGAGAGGCCGAGCGGAGCCCCGGGTGCAGGGCGTGGACGCCCAGGGGACCCCCCCCCCCCAGCCACGAGGCGATGCCCTGGAACCCCAGGCACGCCCCCCAGCCTGGCAGGACAGGGCTGTGCACTAGCAGCCTGGTTTTCTCATTTCAGATAGCAGAGCAGCTGATGACCTTGGCCTACGACAATGGCATCAACCTCTTCGATACTGCAGAAGTCTACGCGGCGGGCAAGTACGTGTCTTTTCTCGTGGGGAAAGTGTGGTGCAGGCCGTGGCTTCCCTGGGAAGAGCCAGAGCTGCTGGTACTCTGGTCCTTGTTCCCAAACGTCCACAAATGGGCCTCCCACTCTGCCTGCTTTTCTAAAGTCTAAGTGGCTTCAGAAGGTGTTGTTTTCATGGGGCCAGAATTGCAGAACACTGGGACACCGGTCACTTGCTAAACTCCCCATGTATCCAAACACAGAGAGGACCACAGTCCCTCTGGTGCCGGAGATGCTGTGCTGGGCCAGAGCCTGATTAAGCTGTCGTCCGTCCCCCGCGCTCCTGCGGCCAGTGCCACATGCCTGACATTCCCACGTCTTAATGGTACAGTGAGGGCTGCAGGGAACGGCAGGGCCTCTCGAGCTGGGGGGAGCAGAGTCTGGCCAGCCGAGCACTGTAGGACGCACTTCCCATCTTGGCAGTGAACTTCCCTACTCAATTATGTAAAAGCCCTCTTCAGCCAAGGCTGCTGGCTTCAGTTTTAAAGACTAGCTGTAATCAAATCATCCACTCTCCTGCATCGGGTTTCCAAAAGTCAGCTTTTGTTTGTGAAGTCATCTGTTGGCTCTCTGTTCGTCCTCCCTCTGGCCCCTCCTGCCTGGGGCGAGCCAAGTTCCCATCAGCTGGGTCGGCTGCAGCCTGGCTGGCTGTGCACCGTGGCTGCTGCGGGGCCAGCACCTGCCTTGAGGGCTCTGGGTTCTTACCTGCGGCTTGAGTTGGGGCCCAGAGCTCTGAGAATCAGGGGCCCAGCAGAGCGTTTTCTCAAGTCTCAACCCAGGGTCTGAGGATCTGACAGCCCCAGGAACCTGCACTGGGACCCCCAGATCTCCTCAGTCCCTGTCAGCAGCCCTCTGCCCGCCCCCCCCCCCCGCCCCGGTGCTACAGCCCCCTCCTAACCCCTCCCTGCTGGCAGCTTCTTCCCATCAAAGTGAAATGCTTTCCAGACAGATGAACCAAGCAAAGGGTCAGAGGTAGAAAAGCCCGATGCGGATGCCAGGCCCGCAGGCATTCCCTGGCCCTGCTCCTGTCTTGGTTTCGCTGCCCATGAGAGCACGCGGGAGACAGCTCCAGGCAGCCTTCTCGGGCTCCAGATGGCCTGGCCCCCGTGTACAAGCCTTGCACACCCCACTCCGCAGCCGCCACACTCCCTGTGTCCCTGTCTTCACTCCCCCCGAAGAACTGGACACCCAGGGCTGGCATAGCAGGGCAAACGCACTGGGTATCCGGCAGCCTCAGGGCCTCTCGGAGCCCCTTGCCGGCAGCCGGGGACTCAGAGCAGCTTCCGGGGGGTTATTGTTACCCCTGGAGGCCACTGCCCTCATCCTGTCCTCCTCTCCTCCGCACGCCTCTGCGGCTCCTTCTCAGTCCAGCCCTCAGTCCCATCAGTGGCATGGTGCCAGCACTGACCCACACGGGAAGCAAGGGACAGGCCAGAAGAAGCTGTTCTGGGGGGGTGGGAGGGCTGCCGGGCTCCTCCGGTGGCTTCTGGGCCCGGCACTGTCCCTCTTGCTAAGCAGAATGCCAAGCACATATTTTGCTGAGCCCCCTGCTTCTTATGCTGATGCTAATTTGGGCGCTTACCAGAGAGCTGCAGGATTTCTGTACCCGCTCCACCACCGCCCCCCCACCCCAGCCCCAAGCAGATGTCAGGCTTCCCAAATGCAGGGCCACAAGAATTCACAGCCACAAGCAACAGGCTTTGATTAGCCGATGCTCTACAGCTCCTGCAACCCCAGGACCACTCCTCATTTTTTTCCCTTCCTCCTTTCCTCATCTTTTGTCCCACAAATGAGGGGCCAAGGAATGAAAGGAAGAGGCCCAGGGCTGAGTGAATTTCTGTACATCTTGACCATGAATGACGAGCATTCAGAATGTATGCTGAACAGCTTGCAAATTAGAGCCCATTATTTCTGAGTGGATGACTCAGGCGCTTTTATAATTGGAATGTAGCACTGGGTATGGATCATTCTCCGTCTGTTGTTTTTACTCAGAAACATTTCGCTACAAGCAGAAAGTTCTTAAAAGTTAAGCCAGCGCTACAGTGCCAGGCAAGGCTGGAACAGCCCCGCCCGTGACCCCCGCTAGCCCAGGTTTGGTGCAGGGCCAGAGTGACGCCAAAAAGAACAGAGAGCAGTCCTCATGGCGTTTGTCTCTTTAGTGTTCAAAAGCAAGAAACAAGAGAGATGCATGCACCCACACTCGTGAGCACACACACGCGCGTGCACCCTGCTGGAAATTCAGCCCCTGGCCCTGAATACATGTTGATCGTCTCTGAAAAGAGAGGATGCACTTGATGAATAATTTACCTTTTTAAAAAATATATATACACTTCTCTGGAAACTTCACCCACGGAACGTTGCCAAACATCTTCCCCGGTGAATTTCCAGCAGGCCAGGGAAACGGGATACGGCAGGCCTCGCCAACAGGACATCAGCTCCTTCCTTCTCTGTGAGAGCTGGAGCCGTCTGCTCGTACAGGCTCCTGCAGGGGCACCGCTCACGGCCACCTTCATGGGGGGTGACAGCCGCTCGCAGGCTCTCTCCTTGTTCTGGAATGAAGTGTCCAAGGCAAGGCGAGCATGAACAGCCTGGCTCTCTGGCCCCAGTGGCATTTCCACAGAGGGGACCAAGTGGCCCATCGTCATGGTAGGGGCGAGGTTTAACGTTTTTGTCACGCTGTAATGAAATCCCCGTATCTCGGTCTTTCTTGCAGGGCTGAAGTGGTATTAGGAAACATCATCAAGAAGAAGGGATGGAGGTAATTACCCTGTTCTCTCTGTGGTCAGTGTCCAGGGCGCACACGGGGAAAAGTGTGGAAAAGGCAGGTGGGAGGGAGGAGGGCACCGTGAGGGACAGATGCGTGCTGGGTCCTGGGCGAGCTCCGGCTAGGGCCCCGAAGCTGCTCTTTCCTATTGCCCAGTGGAGTGCTCAGTGAGGCCTCATTGGCCCTTGGGCAGCCGGCCAGTCCTTCGAAAGCCTGGAACTTCTCAGAACTGTTCTCACTGGACAGGGGAGAATATTCCAGCCCCGGGGCTGCCTCCAGGGGTAGAGAGCATTCACACTGTGGTGGGGGGTGCTGCGGTGAGGCACCAAGTGAGGTGCCAAACTCCGTTCCCCAAGACCAGAGGCATCTCTGCTTGAGGGGGGAGTCAAGCGGTGGGGGGGGGGGGGGCCTTGTGCCCCTGACTCTGCCCCTCTGCCTCTGATCTCTACCTCTGGTCCAGCAGGGATTCAGGGGGCCAGGGAACTAGGTTGCGCTCTGATTTGTGTCAGGCCAAAAAGATCTGGACATGAGGACTTCCCAGACGGCCCGGGTAAGGCAGAGGGTATAGCCACTGAGGAGAGGGACATCCTTCTCCGGACTTGGACTCCACCCTTTGCCACTGGCCCTACCTGTAAAGGGTCCACGTCTGGCCTCCCTGGCAGGGCTGTCCTGAGGCTCGAGGGCCTGAGTCTGTCGAACGGTTGGCCAGCTAAGGGCTGCACATCACACTTGTCTGGGGAGTGGTGGCCCTTGTGGCTGGGGTCCCCCCACAAGGCGTTCAGAAGCCTGAGGGTTCCACCCTCCCCAGGGCAGACGGGGCTGGGCACTCGCCTGCACTTGGGGGCCCCTTGAGGCCTGCATGTGTTTATTTTCAGAAAGAGCAGAAGCTGTTGTAAAGCTGCCCCACCCCCCACCCCCCACTCCCGCCAGCGAGTGCAAAACCCCCTGGGGACAGATGACAGACACCCTTCCTCTTGTCCCAACGGAGCTGTTTGTTTCTTCTCGGCTCTAATTCATCACAAAATTCCTCCTCACACCGTAATAAAGGAAATCGCATGTATTAGTGGGTCCCCTGAATAGGTCTTAGGTGAATACTCAAGAAATGCATATCCGGTCACCCCCCTGCCTGGAGACGGAGCTCGAGGGGGCCACAGCTTCTGACTTTGAGGAGCTATTTCCTGAGCAGCCCCCCTGCTTCCAAGGGAGGAAAACACAACCACAGGGGACATGGGCACCCCCTCCCCCGGGAAGGGTCTTGATGAGATGTGGCCTGGAGGGGCCATCCTTATCCCTGCTCATCCCTCCAGGACCAAACAGGTGTCAGCTCCTGCCTCTTGTGGATTCACAGCAGGAGGCCCGAATCTATTCCTTTCCCTCGGGGCTTTCCATCACCCCACACACCAGCTCCCTCACACCCCGGGTCCTGCGCCACCCACCTGTCTCTCCCTCCGGATGCCCCAGGCTCTCCCCAAGGCCGTCCCGCAAACCGCTTTCTGAAAGCCTGTCTCCGGCCTGTAGGGGAAGAGCCAGGCTGCTTGGCCCCCTCGCCTTCGGCATCCCCACTGGAGCCCCTCCTTCTGCTGCAGCCCCTGCATTGACCTCCTGGGAGCGTGCTCCCTGCACCCCCCAGTGTGTGTCCTGCTCTGGGCTCTGGTCTGGTGCGTAAGACTCCATCCCCTCCCGGCCCCCACTGCCCAACTTCAAGATGAGTTAGTTGCGTCTGTGGCTTGTCTCCTGGCTCGGCGGGGAGCCCCAGGACCCCGGGCTCGCACACGGCAAACATGAAATGATCTCGAAGCACCCGTGTCACACCCCGTGCTCCCAGATGAGAAGGGTGTTTAGGACCCTCTTTGTAAACTGAACACACCCCTCCCCACCCCAGCTACGTCCAGTAACACCCCTCTTCTTCTGTTTGCAGACGGTCCAGCCTGGTCATCACCACCAAGATCTTCTGGGGAGGAAAGTAGGTGCAGCGCAGGCATGCTCCCGGCCGGGGTCAGGGGTCAGCAGCCACCGCCCCGAATCGGGAGGCTCTCCCGGGGCGGGGGGTGTTTGTGCAGCCGTCTGCCCCGGCCGGTGCCCAGCCCCACTGAGGGACATCAAGTCCCGGAAAAGCAGCTTCGGCTGAGTTGCCTTTTACTCAGACCTTGTTTCATTTGTATTTTTTACCTTCATGGGCTTGGTTTTTGTTTGTTTGTTTGTTTGTTTGTTTTCTTTTTCTGATTACAGGGGTAACATCCCCAAAACTCTGGGAAACCCAGAAAATTCGTGAACTGTCTCAACCACGTGCCACCTTCCTTGGCCACAGACCACCCCTGCCCCTTTCCAGCGGTCTGGCCCCTCATTGTCTCTAGGGCCGGACCAAATCGGCTTCCTAGGAATTATAAATATGATTCGTTCTTCACTTAAAAAAAAAAAATCTGGGGCGCCTGGGTGGCGCAGTCGGTTAAGCGTCCGACTTCAGCCAGGTCACGATCTCACGGTCTGTGAGTTCGAGCCCCATGTCAGGCTCTGGGCTGATGGCTCAGAGCCTGGAGCCTGTTTCCGATTCTGTGTCTCCCTCCCTCTCTGCCCCTCCCCTGTTCATGCTCTGTCTCTCTCTGTCTCTGTCTCTGTCTCTCTCTCTCTCAAAAATAAACAAACATTAAAAAAAAATTTTTTTTAAAGACAAGACACATGGGGCGCCTGGGTGGCACAGTCGGTTAAGCGTCCGACTTCAGCCAGGTCACGATCTCACGGTCCGTGAGTTTGAGCCCCGCGTCAGGCTCTGGCCTGATGGCTCGGAGCCTGGAGCCTGTTTCTGATTCTGTGTCTCCCTCTCTCTCTGCCCCTCCCCTGTTCATGCTCTGTCTCTCTCTGTCTCTGTCTCTGTCTCTCTCTCTCTCTCTCTCTCAAAAATAAACAAACATTAAAAAAAATTTTTTTACAGACAAGACACATGGGGCGCCTGGGTGGCGCAGTCGGTTAAGCGTCCGACTTCAGCCAGGTCACGATCTCGCGGTCCGAGAGTTCGAGCCCCGAGTCAGGCTCTGGCCTGATGGCTCGGAGCCTGGAGCCTGTTTCCGATTCTGTGTCTCCCTCTCTCTCTGCCCCACCCCCGTTCATGCTCTGTCTCTCTCTGTCCCAAAAATAAATAAACGTTGAAAAAAAAAATTAAAAAAAAAAAATCTAAGCAAAACAGAAGGGCCGATTGGAACCCAGAGACCCCTCCCCCTGCATCCACCCCCACTCCCCCAGGCCGGCCGGGCAGCGCCCCTCCTCCTGGCTGCATGAACGCACCCCTGGAGCCTGTGGTTTGTCTCCCAAGTGGAATCAGATGCACGTGGCACTCACTGACCTACTTTTCTTGGCCTAACGTTGCATCATGAACATTTCCCCCAAAACCGCTTGCAACATCACATACGCTGTTGTGCTGTTTTTCAGAGCGGAGACGGAGAGGGGCCTTTCCAGGAAGCACATAATAGAAGGTGAGGGAGGCGCGCTGGCCCCACACGGCCCCTGAACCCACGGAGCCTCCTGCAGATGCCCAAGTGAAGGACACAGAGTGCCCCCGCCCACCAGCCACACGCGCAGGCCCAGGCCTGGAGATGCCCCGCGCTCTGGTCCCACCCTCTCCTTCCGCCCAGCCTCCGCGTCACCGGAGCAGGGCACCACCGCCTTCAGATGGGCATTGTGGTCCTGGGGAAGACAAGACAGGCCTGGGCCGGGCCCCATGCTGACTGGTGGTCCTGAGCAAGGGACATCACTTCCCCAAGCCTCTGTGGCAACATCTGCAAAATGGGTGTGGGAAGAGCGGCCGCCTCTGGGATTTGGGGGAGGACTGGGAAGAGCCCAGGAAAGGTGCGTGTCAGACACAGCCAGGCGCTCCGTGCACAAGTGAGAGAAAGAGAGAGAGAGAGAGAGGCAGGGAGGGGGGGAGGGAGAGAGAGAGGGGTCGGGTAGGCTGTCCCGCTTATCCTATACTTGTGTCCTCTTTGTGCCTTTTTCCACCTGGGCTCCCAGATGATACACCCGTCCCTTTAAGAATCACACGATTAGGGGGGCTTTGCTGCGGCCCCCGCAGCCCCAGCACTTCTCTGTGCGGCTCTGCTCTGAGCCCTTGCTCAGCGCTCACTGGTGATCTGTGCCTTTGGTGCGTGGACAGGGATGCAGCTCCCACTCCATGCGGGAGAACCTGGCTCTCCCCGTCACCACGTGGGCCCCCAGGGCGTGCAGGAGGGCACCCCTTCGTGCAGTCACAGAGCATTGGCCTGTGGACCCGACCACACGACCCCCCGCTTTGGGGTGTGCACCCACTTAGGTCCTGGCTCTTCTTCACCTCCGGTGGCACCTGCCCACATGTGTCCCCACGCCGTGTGATGGCTGCGGGTGCCTGGGACCTCTTGCTCCCTGTGCCGCACGCAGGTGCGCGGGTGAGGGCCCAGCAGTGTCAGTGAAGATGGTGACCACCCCTCCTGACTCCTCCCCCCAGGTCTGAAAGCCTCGCTGGAGCGGCTGCAGTTGGAGTACGTGGATGTGGTGTTTGCCAACCGCCCGGACCCCAACACGCCCATGGAAGGTGGGTTCTCCGCGGGGCACCCAGGCCTCCCGGCTGCTGGGGGCGGGCGGGGCGGGGGGGCGTGGCACCTCCAGGCGGAGTCCCCGAGTCCCCGTCCTGGCCTTGGGTCCATAGGCACCTGATCCGTGCGGGTTCTACGCCCCCTCCCGGGTTCAGAACCGAGTGGAATGTTCTCTCCTCTCAGCTCTTGCTATTTCGTAGCTAAATGAAGTCACGATATGATGGCTGTTTGCAACCGCTGTGTTCTTTTCAGTCATACTCCCGTTCTGCCGGGAGGTTTTAGGGGCCTCCTGCTCTGAGAGATAAATTGTTACTTAGAGGAGAAAAAAAGAAAAAAGCGCGGTGCTTTGAAAAGCAGTTTTGGTTTCTTTGCCGCGTATTTATTCTTTCCTCTCCCGCCATCTCCGCCCTCCCATCACCCCCCCCCCCCCATTCCTGCTTCAGGCTCCTCATTTGTGCTTTGCTGCTTCAGGGATTTGGAAAATGAAGTTGTGTTCGAGTTATTTTTTCCTCATTTGTTTCTATATATACCGAGCACGCGTGCGTGTATATATTTGCGTGTGGGGTCTGTGTGGTCTGTTTGGTTTTTGTCTTTTCGTTTTTTTGTCTTTAAACAAAACGAGTATTCTGGGAAGATTTGTGCGTCCCCTCCCCACGCTCTCTGTCATACCGCGCCTGTCCGTGTTCCCACAGCTATAAACTCTGGTCTCTTTACATCTTTCTTTATCACCAGGGGACCCATTTAGTTCCTCCAAGTCAAGGACATTCATCATAGAAGGTACACAGTACCCTTAGCCCGACTATTGACTCCTGTGTCCGAGCTGCATTTTATGAGACAGTGTTTTTATTTACACTACTCTCTTTCCCCCCAAGACAAACTTCTCCATAAAATGCATAAAGGAAAAATAACGCCCTATGAGAACATCTTGCAAGTGAAGGAAAAGCAAAGCAGTGTGGAGCCCCCGCCCTCACCCCCGCCTGGCCAGCGCTGCCATTTCATTTCTCCTGCCCCCCCCGCCCCCCCGCCCCATGCATGACCCCCCCCCGCCCGGCCCCCCCAACCCCCCCCCCCCGCCTTGCACTGCCGTGATCCTCGAGGCCGGCTGTCTGTCCACCAGGGCTCCTCTTGATTTGAGGATGCTGGGATGGGCGCCTGAAACCTTGACCCTGGATGGTCTGGGAGAGGGTTGGGGAGACCAGGGGCCCACAGGAGTCAACACCGGGGGGATCCCTAGAACGAGCGGCCTCCAGCGCGTCTTAACGTTGTAGGTCACGTCTGCTAAGCTCCTGCCTCAAGCAGAAGCAAAACACACCGGTGGCCAGCTGCCCCGTCACGGCACGCGGGCTCCTCCACGAGCATCGTGGCTGCGCGTGGTGCTCACGTCCCCTGGGCGGGCTGGGCCACCTGCCGCTCTCGCCCCCTGCCACGCAGCCCCACCCCTCCATCAAAACGCGGTCACTGGCCTCCTTGCACGATACCTACACGAGCAGGCCAAACCCTGAGACCTGGCGTGGGCTCTGCCTGCCCCCGAGCTAAGGGCCGCCCCAGGGCAGGCCGTGGTCTCCCTGGGAGCCGGGCTGTGTTCCACAGTGGGAGGGCGCCTGCCTGCCAACTGGTGCTGCCACCTGACCCCTCCCATGTATTATTTGTGACGAGGCAGGAGGTACTGTGGGTTCTGGCAGCAGCTGGAAGGATCGGGCCCTCCTGCTGCTGCCGGCCGGCATTAAATATCGAGGTGCAGGACAGTTGTCCCCAGTGGTCCCTGCGTCTGGGGCCGCTGACATTGGCTTGGGCAGAAGCGCAGAGTGCCGGACTCCCGTGTGTGGGCCGTCCACCCAGCCAGCCGTGCCCGGGACCCCTTCTCTCTCAAGCTGGTCGCAGGCAACGGCGGGCTCCTGCCCCGGTGGCCCGCCCCGCCCCCCAGGCACCTGGCGGACCCCCTCTCTGCATGGAAGAAGGGGTGCTGCAGTGTATCGTGCCATTTCCCGGGTGGGGAGACAGCTGTGCTGAGGGATGAGAGGGAGCCAGGCTGGGGAACGAGGGTGTCCGCTTCCCTCTCCGGCATGTGGGCCGAGGCCGTGGCTGAAAAGAATCGGCCGTTATGCTGCATGGTCACAGGGGACCCTAGGAGCGTTTCTGAGGAAGCTGACAAGGACAGCGGCCAGAAGCCTGAGCTTGGCCTTGGGTGTGGGCAGATATCTTCCCGGGCCCCCCGGGGCTTTGCGACAAGAGCTGTCCCCCTTGGCATCGAGTGGTGTGGGCAGTCAAACCGGGCGGCCTGTCGGTGGTCCCTGGGGGTTGGGGCGGGGCTTCGGGCCTCCCTGCCAGCCTCCTCCCGAGGATGGGCAGAGAGGAGCCCAGTCCCCGACCTTGGAAGGAAGGAGAGGGCAGGGGTCGGCCTGAAGGCCTGGAAGCCGAGGTGTGATTTTTCGGGGGCCCTGGGCGTACCTGCCCCAAGACCAACACCCCAGAAGCCCCAGCTACTTTAGCTTTCTACTGAAAGAGGGGACCTCGGCCGAAGGGGCGCTCAGGGTCCCGGGATGGGGGCAGGACGACACCCCAAAACAGAGGTGCCGTTCTCTGCGGGAGAAGGTGCCCGAGGGTCTGTGCCATTCAAGGGGGAGCTTGGGTGAACAAAGCCCGCATTCTCCTTCCTTCCTCCGGCTCTCCCACCCCCCTGCCATCTTCAGGGGCCCCCCAGCCCCCCGCCATGTCGGCAGCCGATGAGCAAGCCACCTGGGGAGAGACAGAACTTCCAGGGGTCAAGGTTGCCGCTTCGTTTTGACAGACACTTGTTCTTGAGCCCCCCTTCCTGCCCTGCCTGTGGGAGTGAGACTTGCAAGCACTGTATGGGACCAGCGAGGAGTCTGACGACGCAGCCCTTCTCCCCGCAAAGCTGAGAGACATTTGAGGTCTTTAAATTCGAGGCCAAGTATGTTGTTAACACCACAGCATCCCCGTGGGCTGAAACAGCCTGGTGCGGGAGCAGTAGCGAGACTGTAAGTGGCAGATTTTCATCTCTCAAAAACTTTTTTTGAGTACTAGGAAGAGTGTATCGTGTAGCTGGGGCGAGGGTCCCTTGCCTGCTCCTGGGCTGGTTTGAGAATCCGGGACGGATACAAACGGGGCTTTCCATGTCCACTTCTGGCTCTTGGGGACACATCTGGAACCATCCAGGGCCCCACCCTGCCCGCTGTCCGGACGGATGCCATTATTACCTCTCTATTCAGTCCTCCAGATCCCAGGGAGAACCTGGGACACCCCGAAGCGGGGGGGACTCGAAACAGGCAACTTCCTGTTGCCCTCTGCCAATGTGATTCGTCCCCAGACTAGAGATGCGCCCCCCCCCACCATTCCACCGTCTAGAATGACATACTCTGATCTCACCTTTCCCTCCTCTCTCCAATCCGCCATAGAAATGCCACCATCCATCCAGAACCCATTTTTCAGAGATTCTGTAAGACTCGTAACTACTGGGGGAAATTGTTTTCAAGGCCAGCTGCTTGGGCTGTGGTTCCCTTTTTCCTGCGGTCCCTGGAAACCCCAGCCACACCCGACTCTGGAGCCAGGAAGTACATTGCTTGCAAGACATCTTTGCAGCCCCCCACCTCCTGCTCCACCTGTCTTTGCAGAATGTCCCCAGGCTGGGCCCCATGCCCCCAGTCACCCCACCCCCAACCCGCAGTGTCCCCTTCTCTCCCGACAGAGACCGTGCGCGCCATGACCCACGTCATTAACCAGGGGATGGCCATGTACTGGGGCACGTCACGCTGGAGCTCCATGGAGATCATGGTACGGCGACCTCTCGGCATATGTGCGTCCATGGGGTTCCCTGCCCCATTCTAGGGATGAACACCCAGGACTCTGGCTCGTTCAGTGCCATTGGTCCCGATGGCACAGACAACTGGGTACTACAGGGAGGGACAGTATGGTAACCTGTGGCAGCCACATCTGTAGGCAGTGCTCTTAACTTGGATCCCAGCACTGTGTGGCCCTGGACAGATGGCTTCACCTCTCTGAGCCTTGGTTTTCGCACCTGTAGAACAAGACCGCTAGCATGACCCCCCAGGAGGCTGTTCTGAGGACCGAGAGAACAGTTGCGAAGCTCTTAGCAGAGAACCTAGAGCTCAGCCAGCGCTCAGCAGCAATAACAGTACCAGCCACTTGCACCCGGCTCTCATGATGCCCCAACTGCCGTTAGACTTGAGGGCCTCATGCGGACTGACTCCCATTGAGACCTCCCAATGCCCTAGGAGGAAGCATTACTGTCATCCTGTTTCTCAGATGTGGATACTGAGGCACAGAGAGGTTAAGTAACACACCCAAGGTCAGCCAGCTCACTCTGAGGTGGGTCCCCAGGCTGCCTAGCGCCCGGCCTGGGCTGCCTCAGAATGTGCGCTGCTGTTGGGAGCCCGGCTTCCATCTCCTAATCCGTCACGTTTCCCACACTTTCAGGAAAGCATCCCCTTCCTTGTCATTTCCCTCCAGGAGCCATCAGGGACAGAGGACTGCAGATGTCTCTTGGTATCAGGGTGTCCCAGAAGGGTCAGCGGGGTGGCGCTGTGCTCCTCAGAGGTTGGAGAGCAGAGGCCTGGGGATCAGGTCTTCCCAGGACTGGCTCTGAGGCTGACCTGCCACCCCTGCCTCCAGGGCCCTCCCGTCCTCAGCCCTTCCCGTGCCCCTCCTCCCAGAATTCCCCACATCCCGGTATCCTTGGGGGGGGGGGGTTCTCCTCTAGTGAGCCCCAGATTTCTACTTCATCACAAAAATTAAGCAGAATCTTCAAGTTCAACACAACTCTAGGAGCCTGTGATTTTAATCAGCCTTTGGCACTCACAGCATTAATGAGTACTTGCTATTTCTCTGAAGCTGCCTGGAGCCAGAACAGGGCTCTCTGAGGTGTCAGCATCCTATTCCCATTTTTACAGATGCAAAAACTGAGTCTGAAACCAAAGAGGAAAGGACCTCTCATGCTGGCAGGCAGGGCTTCCCCAGGAATCTTGTCAGGAGACATCAGCCCTGGCTCACACCCATCCAGTAGGAGCAGAGGGAGAGTCTGCAGAGTCCAGGCCTTGAGCTCCAAGTCCCAGAAATGGGCTGATGCTACGTTTCCTCCTGATGTAGCCTTTTCCTGCCACTGCCACCATCATCCCAGGGCCAGGGCCCTGGAATAATGATCATGATAAAAACAGTTAACACCGTAGCAGGCAGGCACTGCCCTCTTGAAGGCTGTGAACGCCGTTGGCTCACTTGACCCTCACAACATACAGGGAAACTGAGGCACAGAGGGGTGAGCTCCTTGCCCAAAGCCACCTGGCCAATAAGTGCCAGAATCCTCCCCATGCCTTCAACGCTGGGGTCCCATCCCGTTTTCCCAGCAGAGACGGTAGGGGGACAGGCTACCGCTTTCCCAGGAAAGCGGTGAATTTCCCCGGGGAGGAGTGTGGGGGGAGAGCAGGTGAGCCGGCTGTTTCCTGGGGATGTCTTTGTGTCTCCTCCATGCTGCCCGAGCAGCCCCCAGACCCACTGACGGACAGGGACCATCCACGGTCCTATTTGCGTTCATAGGAGGCCTATTCCGTGGCCCGACAGTTCAACCTGATCCCGCCCATCTGCGAGCAGGCCGAGTACCACATGTTCCAGCGCGAGAAGGTGGAGGTCCAGCTGCCGGAGCTCTTCCACAAGATAGGTGGGCTCCCCCGCCTGGTCCCGTCCTTTCTCCCCTGCCCCGCCCCTTCCTCTCGCCCCGCCCCTCCTCGCTCCCTAGCTCCGCCCCTCCTCCTCCTCCTCGCTCCCTAGCCCCGCCCACCCCGGGCCTGACCTCGCCTGGCTTTCCTCTCCCAGGAGTGGGCGCCATGACCTGGTCCCCTCTGGCCTGCGGCATCGTTTCCGGAAAGTACGACAGTGGCATCCCGCCCTACTCAAGAGCCTCCTTAAAGGTGAAAAGAGCTGCCAGGCTGGGAGGAGGGGACGGGCAGGTGACAGGCATTTTGGATTGACAGGCATTTGGATTGATGGGTCTGGGCGGGGCTTCCCTGGGCCCTTGTGGGGGCGATTCCAGGACAAAGGAACTTGGAGCCCCTGCTGGAACTTGGAGCCCCTGCTGGCCGGATCCCACCTCCGGAAAGGCCATCCTCTTCTTGGGATGCGCCCCCGGTGAAAGGTCCCCTTCACTCCTTCGCCACCCCCAGCTGGGTTCAGCATTGACAACGTGGGCTGGGCGGACCACCTGTGCTATTTGGGATGGCCCCTCCCACGACGGGTACCCCCCTACACACTCTCTAGGCCAACTCTGAGACCTCTGGGCTGGGGGCTGCAGAGCTGCTTCATTTGTCCCTCAGAGGCCACCCCCTGGGACAAGTTCCCCCCATGCAGACACGCCTCTGGAGTGGGGACTCAGGAGGGTCTCCCAAATGCAGGGTTTGGGGGATGAGAAGCAGGCAGAGAAAGGCCTACTCAGGTCAGGGCAGATCCAGCACTGGAGCCCCCCTGCCTGGAGTTCAAAGACAGGAAGGCCTGTCCCACCCACTGCCCAATCCACACCGAGATCAGGGATTCCCTGGAAGGCATTGCAATCCCAGGGGTGGGGGCAGGTAAGACCACAGCTCCCCCAGAGCCTGGGGAAGGGGTCCTCTGGGCCAACGGCCAAAGCATTCCTCTTCCCCCACCCCCACTTCGCCCTGGGCTTGCCAGGCCCCCGGTCCTGGCTCAGGGGCCCCGCCTCGGCGACCCTGAAGCTTCTGGCTTCAGATTCAGCAGGCCCCATCCTTCCACCTGCCCAGGTCTTTTCTGCAGTGGGACACGGTTAGGCAGGGGTGGGGGTGCTACCTTGGCACAAATCACCAGCTGTCTGCACGCAGAGGTCCAGGTGACCTGCCCTCACCAGTGGGCTGTGCTTTCTCCCCACCACAACCAGGGCTACCAGTGGCTGAAAGACAAGATCCTGAGCGAGGAGGGCCGGCGCCAGCAGGCCAAGCTGAAGGAGCTGCAGGCCATAGCTGAGCGCCTGGGCTGCACCCTCCCCCAGCTGGCCATAGGTAACCGTGCTGGGGGGGGAGGGGGGGAGGGTTGATCGTGCTCCCCGGGGCCACCCCTCCATCAGGCAGCCGTGGGGCCCTTACATTCATGGGGAGAGAATGGGGGGTGGTCCCTGAGCACTTGGGCCCCCACCCCCACCCCCACCCCCCCCCCCCCGCAAGCAGTTGGTGCCTGGGCTTCCGCAGAACCCAGCATGCAGAGCTGTAGGCTTACGGGGACCTTCCTGGCCACCCTCAGCCCCATGACCAAGAGGCTGGATCTGTGTGGCCCAGTTAGGGACAGGGCAGAGCCAGAAAGGGCCCCTGCACTGGGTGTGTCCCCCTCACCTCTGGTCTTCCTGCCCCAGCCTGGTGCCTAAGGAACGAGGGGGTCAGCTCCGTGCTCCTGGGTGCTTCCAGCGCAGACCAGCTAATGGAGAACATTGGAGCGATACAGGTGGGTCGGGGAGGGGGCTGCTGGGTGTGTCCCCCCCACCCCCCGGCCCTTGGGCTGAACGCAAGGTACCGCTCAGTCATTTGTCCAGCACATGTTCGCCGGGCACCTGCAATGTGCCAGGCACCGTGCTGGGCGTCTGGGCTACGTCACTGAGCCACTAAAAGCCCTGCTCTTGAGTTCAGAGCACACAGTGGACAGTAAAATGAGGAAATTAGAACATGAGGGTGACAAGCACTGCGGGGAAATAATTGAGCAAGGTCCGGGGCATCAGTGGGCACAGAGCAGGGTGGGGGTGCCGTGGGCCCAGGTTTGAAGGGGGCCGTGGGGGTAGACTTGTTGAGAAAGTGCCGCGTGAGCAAAGGCTTGAAGGGTGAGGAGTGCGATGGGCAAATTACCTGGAGGAAAAGCATTCTGGGAGCAAAGGAGGCACAGGTGGGCATGGGCTGGAGCAGAGGGGGTGGGGCAGCGCCTGGGGCACTAAGGACTTGGGAGGTTGTTGGGTGAGACGGGAGTCCCCAAGAGCACAGGAGGGGCAGGACCCCTCTCTCCCCGGCTGCTGAGTGGGGGAAGGGCTTTAGGGAGCAGGAGGGGGTGAAACAGAAAGACCCACAGGGAAGTGACGGCAGGCCCCCTGGGAGAGGGCTGTTGATGGTCCCGAGCTCAGCTGCTTGGCTCCTAGATGTTCAGGACGGGTTGAGGGTGAGGGAGAGTCCAGTCAGAGTTAGCCCGTGGGGTTTTGTTACCTGGAAGGGTGGCCTTGCTGTTGGTGGAAATAGGGAAGGCTGGGAAAAGTAGGTTAGGGGTGCGGAGATCCGGTGTCTGGCCCTGGAATCTGTGTTTTATGCCTGCCAGACATAGTTCTAGCACGTTCTGGCATTTGAGGTGCAGAGCGTGTACCAGGGCAGGCTTCCTCTCTGCCCCAGACCTTCTGGAACCCAAAAGCAGCATAGCCCCCATCGGCTTCAGCGGGACGCTGATGTGACGAGGCAGGACAAGCCTGGGCCAGCAGTGGCCGGAAGATTGTCACCCAGCCTCCTCCACAGGCCCGTCCTGTCTCCTTGGCGGGATTCTGATTAGCCCTTGTCCTTGCCCGCAGGTCCTTCCAAAACTGTCGTCTTCCATTATCCACGAGATTGATAGTATTTTGGGCAATAAACCCTACAGCAAAAAGGACTACAGATCCTAAGAAGCCCCCGGCCGCTTGCCCGGACAGTTTCTGTTTCCCTCCCAGTCTCTCTGTTCGCTCGCTTAAGCTGTTTTGAAGCCAAGTCAGGGGTGTGGTTTGCATCAAAAAGAAAACATCATGCGGCACGAGATGTTGTGGGGAAAAGATCTCAAAAGTCGCTGCTAAGACACCATTCGCCGCTTCGCGGGACGGAATTCTGACCCGTGCTGGGGAGACCACGCTGACTGGGAAGGGTGTTGGCGCGGTCCCGTCCAAGCTCGCCTGCAGCCCTGCTCACCCTCCTGGAAGAGACCACCACGTTTTCTCCCAGCCTCGGCCTTTCCCAGAGATGCCCCGAGTCCAGGCCAGGCCGAGACCCGGTCGGGTGCTGGGGGCAGCAGGGCTGGCCTCTCCTCTGCTGAGCACCCCCACCTGGTGTTGGGGGTGGGAAAGAGGAAACCAGGTCTGGCTCCTCCCGTGGCCCCTCTGCCAGGACACTGGACATTGGGCAGGGCCTCCCAGGTGGGGCCCTCAACCTCCCTCCTTGCCAAGGGCTCCCGATACTTTACCATGGGCCCGACCTCAGATTCATTCTGCACCCTCTTCTCCACCACCCCCTGCCCCAGCGGGTCTCCAAGGGGCCTTCCAAGCTGTCCCTTGACCCCCACCCCCACCCTTGCTGGCAGGGGCAGAGATCCGGGGGGATTCCTTATCAGTTTGGGGTCCACAGGAAGTTGGGGGGGAGGGTTTCTAACCACGCTCATCGCCCTGGCAGCTTCCTCCCTGCACACAGTTGACGATCCCCGTGCCCAGAGCAGCCCTGAGCATTCGGGAGGGGCCTGAGGAGCAGGCTCCAGCCCAGGTCCCTCCAGGGCCCCACCTACCCTCCTCTCCAGGTGCCCTGCCCACTGCCCCTCTGTCCTTGCCCCAGAATGCCCTGAGGTCATGCATACTTAGCTAGACCGTGGTTGCTGGCTGGCCACATGCCAGGTGGCCCACCTCTGCTCTGCCTGGGTAGTGGCCTCAGGGTCTGCAGAGAGAACACACTTAGGCCCCTGGGGTTTTCCGTGCTGCATGCGCGGGGGAGCTGGGGAGGCTGAACATCCGGCAGAAGCCCCCACGATCTAGGAAAAGGCCCCAGGAGCCTCCCCCTGGAGCAGTGCCTTCTTCAAGGCCTCAGATCGGGTCAGGGTGAGGCACCCCACATTAGGGTGCTAAGTCTAGGTGCCCAGAGCAGGTTACCCGGGCAAACGGGCAGCAGTACCAACCCCGGAACCGCCACATGCACCCTGTGAGGAGGTCAGGACGGCTGGAGCCAGTCATTCCTGGCGATGCATCCACCCCCCGCCCCCCAGCCTGGAACAGGACAGAACCGTCAGCCCCCCGGCTGGGAGGATGAAGGGCACAGGCCTGCAGCCGGGAGTCCTGAGGTACCAGCCTCTGCTGGCTATTTGGAGGCAGGAGCCCACTCTAGGGTGCCTCTGTGTCTCCGGTCCCAGCAGGTAGCAGCTGGCCCCACCTCGACACCCCTCCCCCTCCCCCGCCAACGGTCTCACCTTCACTGCAGCCGGTATGCCCGGTCCTGCTTTGCCCTCCCATCCTCAGAGAGCCTCCTGGCCAGCCCTGGCTGGGCTGAGGCCTGAGAAAGCCACAAACTTCCTGACCTTTATGCTGACCCTGGAGTCTAGAACCTTCCCCCCCTCCCAGCCCAGGCCCCTGGGCTCATCACCGAATCTATAAGCTGCACACTGTGGGTGTGGGGAGGGGGTGAGCCTATCCTGGCAGGGGCCCCTGGCCTATGGACACTCCCCACCACCACACGGGATGGGTGTCTAGCTCCCAGGACAGGCAGGGACCAGGCAGCCCCCGTACTGAGGGACCAGATTGTCCACCCCTCACTGGGGAGAGCTGCTGGGCCCCCTTCACACTGCTGCCCCCTTCATGGGGAGCCACACCTGGGAAGGCAGTCCCCTGTTGGCCACATTTGCCCCCAGAGTTGAGCTGGGCCAAGGCCGAAATACCCATGGCAAGGACCCAGGCAGCCTCCCCGTCCTGGGGCACTGTCCACAGCCTGATTCTGAGCTGTCATTTCTCCCACACCCACTTGCAGGGAGGACCCGGCTCTGCTTCCTGGGGGAGGGCCCCTGACTTAGAAGGGGTCTGGTGGGGCGGCGGTCAGGGAGGGAGAGAGTCTGAAAACAAGCTGGGCAGAGTTGGGGCCTGGAGGAGTGTGGCCTGGGACCCAGCATGGGTTTACGCTGGCCGCCTGGTCGAGGGAAGCCTCCCAGCCTCTGGCCCAACCCTTGAGGCAGTTTGCCCCAGGGGACCCCCTCCGGGAATGCCCAGCACCGGAAGGAGGTCCACTCTGGGAACAGGGGTGGGATCCTTCTCCCTTGCTGACACACGGAGTACCCCCCCCCCCCCATTTCTCATCCCAGATCCAGTGCAAATCCGAGGTCCGGAGGAATGACAGAGGGGCTTGCTCGGTCTTCTGTCATGTAAATAATGTGCTTTTCTTCTCTCCCCCTTTTTTTTTTTAATGACTGTGGCTCCTCAGCTAACTGCACTCCCTACGTAGGCAGAGACTGCCTCATGCCTCGCGCTTCCAGACGACAGCGAGACACAGCCACCGTATTTATGGAATGACAAATAAAACCCCAGCCTGTCGGGGTCTGCGGCTTTCTGCTCCTCTCCTTTCCAGGGGCCGGCCACGGGCAGTGGGGAGGGGAGGAAAAGGCTGCCACCTGCAGGGGCCGGCACACTCGCCCCCCGCCCCCCCCCAATCTTGACCTTGGGGCAAAGGGTAGGGATGGGGAAAAAGGGCCCTGGGGAAGAGGCAGAGACTGGGGACTCTGAGGCACCCCATATCCCAAGTGATTTGGGGATAAGGGTGCCCCCCACTACCCTCAACACATTCTCTGCTGCTGGGAGGCTGCTGTGCCCTCTGGGTGCAGAGAGATCGGGGTCCAGGAAGGTCCACGAGGTGCCACTGGGGGCTCCATGTTGCCCTGACGCCACGTTGTGTCTGTGTTTGGGGTCCAAGCGGGAGAGACAGGCACCACACCTCCTTGCCCCCCCTTTCCCCGCAAGCCCCTCAGCCTCATGAGGCCATGTCTTCCCAGGGGGGCGGTGGTTTGGCTTCCGGTGACACCCCATCCCCCACATTCCTCTGCCGCCTCCAGCCCCCACCCCCATCCTAGATCATTGGGAATCTAGGAAAACACGGATTCTATCCTTTCCCAAAGGATTTATTAAAACACAGAAAACAAAGACATACACACAGAGTACAAAGTAAAGGGGATTGTGTCGGCTGCAGGCTCTGTCCAGCCTCTCCCGTGTCCTGCCAGGGACCGGACGGGTCGCCACTCACGGGGGCTCAGCTTCCAGCTCCAGCCCCCTGGCTGGGACCCTCCCAACTCACCCAGGCTCCTTTGCTGGCCTGGGGGTGTACCCAGGGCAAGGGGCCCGGCCCCCTTAGCTGGGCCAGATGCCAGCCTGCGCGGGAACTGCTCCCTCATACCCTCATGGCTCCAACACACAGGGAGCAGGACCCCCCCCTCATCTCCGCACACAGGAGCCGAGGGGGGCTGGGGCCCCCCTGTCCACGTCAGGGGTTCAGGACATACACACACACCCAACGGGCCCTTTCTGGGTTATCGCACCTAAAAAAATACTTTGTTTAAAAAAAATCTGAAAACTAAGAAAAAAACCCAAAACACAACGCCAATGACTTTGGGCTGATGCACCACGACCTGTAAACTTCCAGAAAGAGAAAATGGGGCAGGAGCCAGCTTCCTCGACGGAGGTGGTAGTGGGCACAGAATAGCCGCAGGTGTTGGGGGGGACCCGAGGCCATGGCCAGGCCATGACCTGACCCCCGCCTCTCGGCCAAGTCCCCCACTCCCGCCCCAAGCTTGGAGGCGCTCCTGTCCCTGAGCCAACCCTCACGTGAACCCCCCCCCCCCACCAAGCCCTCAAGAGCTCCGGGACCTGACACGAGAGCAAGAGCCACCGTGTCACTGGGGCAAGGCTCATCCAGCCACAATCTGGGCTGGGGAGGCCCCAGAGGACCCTGGGAAGGATCCCCCAGTGAGCAGGAGGGCAGGCACCTGCACCCCTTGTGGGTATCAGCAGGACCTTGGTCATAAGTTGGAGAAAACAAAGGAACTCCCAAAGGTGGCTTACAGGGAGGGTCTCCTCACATGGGACACACTTCCCGGGGCAGGCATATGCGGGGGGGAGGGGGTGTGTGTGTGAGGGGGGCCCTTCCGGACGTGGTCAGTCCAGCCCAAGCTCCCCTCATCACCTGGGAGCCCCCGTGGCCCAAAGGTGGTTTGACAGAAAGCCTACTCAGCACTGGTTTAAATAATAGGGTGGCTGGAAACAAAAATGCGGGCTGGCACTCTAGGATTCTGCTTGTACACAAAGACCCTCATTCTGCCAGCAGCAAAAACCAAACCCAGCCGGAAGATGCCAAAGACAGGGGACACCGCACCCGCTCGCCACCACTCTTGGCTGGAGAGAACTGATAAACTAAGAAGAAAACAGTCTGAGATCCATTTTCCTCTCCCAAACCAGCTGACCAGACAGCCACTCCCCAACTGTCCAAAGCCCCCGATCCCGGGCCTCTAGGGGGCGCTGGTTGCGGAGAGCTGAGCCCTTCCCGGATCTGGCCATCTGTGGGTGCCTGGCTCTGGCCCGGGGACGAGGGCAAGGGGGAGGTCTGGGATGGAGGCCAAGATGGGGGGCACAGAGGGAGGCTTCCTGGGGAGGAAGGGCTGACAGCAGGGGGGACCACCAGCCTTTGGGGCCAGACATTAGAGATGCAGACCCCTGCCCCGCCCCCGTGTGCCTCCCGGCTGGACACTCCGGGCCCATCCACTGCGGCCAGGGAAGGTCAGCACTGTTCCAGTGAGGCCAGCCACAGGGCCGACCAGAGGTCTGGGAGGGGAGCATCACAGGGCTTGTGGGGGAGGGGTGCTCACCTCGCCCGTGGCCCAAGCCAGGAGCCTTTGCAGGAGGCACTGACCACAAGACACAAGCACGTGCACGTGGCACTGGAGGAACCACAGCGGACAGGGATGACCCTGCCCTCCCCAGAAGGCGAGGCCAGTGCTGCTGCGCACGTGTCCTGGAAGCCGGCGGGCCACCTTCCGGATGCTCCCCGCTGCCCCCACCTCGGTGCTTGCGCTGCATCAGCCTTGGGGGCTTTCAGAGACGCTGAAGCGAGGGGACACCAAGATGGGAGAGGCTTTGGGGCCCAGCCCTCCCGGGGTGCACAGAGAGCCACTTACAGAGGACACCTGAGTCCTGGGACCCTGTAAGGGCTGGCTGGCTGCCCAAGAGGCCCCAAGACAAGCCCCCAAATCCTGGCCCCATCCTGGATTCTACACCCAGGGCACTTCCCCGGGAAGCCACCCACCCACGGCTGGGAAACCTCCTTCCAGGCCGAGCGAGCGCAGAGGAAGCATCAGACACAGACAGGCCCGGCCTGGCTGCTCCTCCCCGTCCGCTGGGGCCCTCGCAGGAGACAGGGGGTGTTCCCGGCAGGAAGCCCGGGATGCTCGAGGGTCATCGCGTCCAGTCCCCGGTCTCCAAGCAGAGCTTTCTTTCCCCAGGCCATCTGATAACACAGCAAGGGCGGCTGTGATACAGGCCCCAGCGGCAAGTGACCACATTGAGGCCTCTCTGGGGACAGGACGGCAGGGAGAAGCCCAGGCTCCAAGGGGTGGCCCTGTTTCCTTGCATCTGTGGCCATGACACCGAACAGGGAGAGTTTACCTGGAGGTGGGTGTGATGGGCCTCCCAGGGCACAGGGCAGGACCGGGGTCTCCTGGGCCACCCTCAGTGCCACTGTGACCTTCCCCGCTAGGATGCTAACCACATCCCGGCAGAGAGCAAGCCCCTTCCCACATAGGCCAAGAAAAAAGCTCTAGGAGGCTCTTCCCCTCCCTCCCAGGAGCACATGCTAGGCCTGCCTTGCTCAGATAAGAGTCCGGGGCCCTCAAGCCACTCTGGGCCAGGGCCAGACGCCTGCTGACCGGCCCCCTCCCCCACACAGATAGCACATACCTGGTGGTCTCCAGCCCTGGGAGGAAGGGGGTGGAATAACCCCCTGCCCTGGGCATCAGCCGAGGTCTCCACCCTCGGGCTGGGCAGCTGCTCCCCAGTCCTGACCCACCCAGCACTGGAGAGCCCCAGGGAGCAGGGGGCCAGGACACGGGTGGTCGGGCAGTATGGACGGGATGGGGTGGGCGGGAGCACAATGAGGGCTGCCCAGGCGGACCGAGTCCATGGGGCAACAGCAGGGCTTCTAGAATCTTCCCTTGCAGTCTGGAGCCCGATGACAGAGAGAGACGTTAAGTGTAGCAGGTCAGACCCCCTCCACGCGTCACTCAACTTTTATCAAGACAAACTTTTCAAGTCTTCAATAGGAAAGTGCAAAAGATGTACAAATAAATGAAATCTCTTCTAAGAAGTTGTCTGGCAAAGGCCGCCACGGGGCACGTCCCAGTGTTGGGTGGGTGTGACGCTGGGTGGGACACTTGCATTATGATGAGGTGGCACTTCTGGGCTCTGGCCCAGCCAGGCTGGGCCTCGTCCCCCATGTGATGGCATTACTCAGTTTCCCTTTCTGTCCCAAGGTGGCACGGCTCCTAAAAAGGCGGTAGCTTTTCTCTCCTGTGGCGGTCGGGCAGGTGGCCCGGCAGGCGTGGCTGCAAGAGGCAGATCACGGGTGACACGGCTGAGCGCCAGGGCTAGACTGGGACACCCAGCACCCTGCCGCCACCTACCGCCGCCTGTCACAGCCAACCACACACAGCCACCACCAGAAGGGCCTCCCAAGGGGCGCCTGGGTGGCTCAGTCAAACCAAGTCCGACTCTTGGTTTCAGCTCAGGTCATGATCTCAGCGTCGTGGGTTCCAGCCCCGCACTGGGCTCTGTGCTAACAGTGCAGAGCCTGCTTGGGATTCTGTCTCTCTCTCTCTCTCTCTCTCCCCCTCCACTTTCTCTCTCTCTCTCTCAAAATAGATAAATAAATTTAAATTTTAGAAAGAAAGAAAGAAAGAAAGAAAGAGCTCCAGAGTCAAGACCTCCCTACCACACCTGCAGTGCCAAAGAGGCCTGAGGAAGAGCGGCCGGTCTGGAAACCCCCAGCATCCCAACCCTAAAGTGGCAGTTCTCACGGGGACAGACAGGGCTTGGGGGGACCGGGGGGAGGAGGCCTGAGTGAACTGGCCATTTCTCAGGAATAAGCTCCCCTCTCATAGCCATTAACACTTGACCCCCTCAGTCCCTGAGCCACCCTCCTCGTCCCGGGCAGGGGGCCAATGTCCTGGGGTGCCCACCACCCAGCTGGGCAATGGAGGCGGAGCCATGGAGGCCGGGTTTGGGGCTGAGTCACTGCCGTGGACACGTGTCCACACAGCCATGCTTGTGGATACCAAGGGGCACGCCCGAGCGAATCAGGGTCCATTCTGGTTCTGCCAGTCTGAGGAGGGGACAAGGGACAGTGGAGGACCCAGGTGCAGGCTTACCTCAGCTGGAAATGAGCACTGCAACAGAGGGACATCGCGGGGACAGCTAGATATCTGTCAGAGAGAGAGAAGCTTGCTTGCCTGGGGTGGCGGCGGGCAGGCCGGGCCCCGTGGAGCACCCCTGCACGTGCCGCCCAGAAGCGACAGGCACCTACCGGTCACATAGGGCCCCAGGGGCATCTGGTTGTAGTTGACAATCCCTCCCGGTCCAGGGCCCCGGAAGTTGGGCCCAAAGTTGTTGTTGTACATCTGGGAGTTGCCGAAAGCGCCCTGGAGGCAAGGACTCGGGTTTAAAGGTCGTGGTCCCAACACCCCACCCCAAGCCCCAGCCCCGGGGCACCCAGGACTCGCGTGACGGGGACCAGGCCCAGGGCATGTGGGCCAAACCTGACCTGCTGAGTGGTGGGGTCACCAGCTCGGTTGGTCAGGCGGCTCAGGATGCTGCGCTCTGACATCTGGAGACGGGCAGCCACGGGGGGGATGCGCGACAGCATGGAGGGCAGGCGCGTCACATCCGCCTTCATATCACTCAGCAGCTCCTCCAGCTGGTTCAGGACTGCAGAGGAGGGGCAGGTGGAAAAGCTGCCGGGGGCCAGCACCCCCCAGGCCGGGGGCACGGCGGGCGGGCGCTCCTCACCCGGCCCTCCAGGCCCACGGAGCAGAGAGACGCCACCTGGGCCAAGAGCAGGCGTCCCCAGGGGCCCGAGGGCCGAGCCAGACACTCTGACCCAACGCTGGGCTTCCCCCAGGCCCTCAGCTAGCGTCCCGGCTCCCAGGGAGGCCCCCGCCCTAGCCCACCACTCAGGAGACGTCTCCCAGACAGAGCAGGGGCCGGCAAGTCCGGGGGCTCTGGTTTAAGCTTGGCCTTGGCTGCCCCCGGCCCTCTAACTGGCCCGGGAGCTTCCCGAAGTTCCGGAGCACAGGAGTCAAAGGTCTGAATCCCAGGAGATCTGGGGCACTGACTCCACCGCCCGTCAGTGTCTCTGACTTTAAAATGGGGTAATACACCTTACCGCTTCCCGGTATCACGAGCATTGAAGAGATAACGTGCTTATCTCTTTAATGCGCAGACCAGGGCAATGCCCAGACCAGGGCCTGCACAGAGCCCACCCTGAGGAAAAGTCCAGAGCACGGAGGGCTTAAATTTCCCTGGACCGGATGATGGATTGTCCCATCCCGGCTGGGAGGCTACGCCCTCTGGACTGACGTTTGGTCCCCAGGCCCCTGTCCCATCGGTGCCCTTGTCGATGGCGAAGGATCTGCACCGGCAGGAGGAAGGCTGGCAGGCCGGCCTCTGGGAAGGGGGCTCACTCACCCTTGTGCAGGACAGCATTGGCTGGCTTGTTCCCGGCAAGGGACTCCTTGGACAGGTGCTGGTGGCTCTCAGCAAGGCACTCCACCTCGGCCAGGCGGGCGTTGAGGGCCATGGCTGGGTGGTTGGGGTCCTGGGTCATGTTAAGGTACGCGGCCCTCCGGAGCTGCTCCTCGATGACCAGGGCCTGCTCCAGCAGCTGGGGGATGGAGCAAGGCGAGATCTGAGCGCTGGCCCGGCACCTCCTCCACCAGCACCCACCCCCGCATGCCTGGGATCTGGCAGAAAGGAAGGAGGGAGGACACGCTTCCACCTGTCTGTCCACCTTTGTCTGATCTTAGCACCCCCTTGGAACTGTCACCAAGCCGGGTTCTCTGCACCCATCGCCTGGGGCTGGGACACTCACCCGGTGGGGCTAGGCGCGGATCAAGGGCCCAGCGCCCTGTTGGTTGACTGACTGCATGACTCCCCTGGCGGACAGCCCGGCCCACGTCCGGGTATATGGGGAGGGAGCACCACTCCCTTGGCCCAGGCCCTCGTGTAACTCGCCCTCCTGCAGCCCCCCTCCCTTGCAGGCTCTGGCCCTGCTGGCACTGACCTTGAACCTGCGGGCCAGGAACTTGTTCTTCATCTCCAGATAGTTGCCCTTGTGGATCTCAGACTTGAAGGGCTCGTTGAGGATCATGTACCTCGGGTCATTCTGGATGTCCTGCCAGCGGGCGTAGCCGTGCCTGGGTGCAGCACTGTTAAGGGCAAACCTGGCCACGGTGGGGGGCGAGGGGGCCCAGCCCAGGTTCAGCATCCTGGCTGTGAGCTTGGGACATGCCATTAACCTTGGCTGCAGGGTGAGCAGGTTGATGATCATGCGACAGGTACCCTCAGAGGCCCAGACAACACTGAGGCTGCACGGGCTTAACTCTTCACCCTAACAACCTGGAGGGCAGAACCCTCAAGCCCCAACCCCTACACTTGTGGCCGTGACCTCACCTGGCAATGGGGTGTTTGTAGATGCAATCAAGTTAAGGAGGGGTCATACTAGATTAGGGCAGGCACTAACCCTGACTGGTATCCTTATAAGAAAAGGAAACTGGGGGGGGGGGGGGGGGGGGGGGCGCCTGGGTGGTTCACCCGGTTAAGAATCCAACTTTGGCTCAGGTCATGATTTGGCGGTTCACGTGTCTGAGCCCCGTGTCAGGCTCTGTGCTGACAGCTCAGAGCCTGGAGCCTGTTTCAGACCCTCTGTCTCCTTCTCTCTCTGCCCCTCCCCTCCTCGTGCTCTGTCTCTCTCTGTCTCTCTCTGAAAAATAAACATTGGGGACACCTGGGTGACTCAGTCGGTTGAGCGTCTGACTTCAGTTCAGGTCACGATCTCATGCTTCGTGGGTTCCAGCCCCACATCAGGCTCTGGGCTGACAGCTCGGAGCCTGGAGCCTGCTTTGGATTCTGGGTCTCCCTCTCCGCCCCTCCCTCACTCGTGCTCTGTGTCTGTCTCAAAAATAAATAAACATTGGGGCGCCTGGGTGGCTCAGTCGGTTAAGCGTCCGACTTCAGCTCAGGTCACGATCTTGCAGTCCGTGAGTTCGAGCCCCGCATCTGGCTCTGGGCTGATGGCTCAGAGCCTGGAGCCTGCTTCCGATTCTGTGTCTCCCTCTCTCTCTGCCCCTCCCCCATTCATGCTCTGTCTCTGTCTCAAAAATAAATAAACATTAAAAAAAATGTTTTTAAATAAATAAACATTAAAAATAAACATTTTTAAAAAATAAAAAAATTTTCGAAACAAAAAAGGAAAGGAAATTGGGACACAGGCACCCACAGAAGAAGGCCACGGGACGGGAGGCGGAGCCGTCAGCCAAGAGATGTCAAGGACTGACGGCCGCCACCAGAGGCTGGCAAGAGATCCTCCCCCCAGAGCCTTCGAGGGAACAAAGAGACACAATAAAATTATCTTGCCCAAAGTCCCACAGTTAGTGAGGGGCAGAGTCAGGATCTGAAGCCCCGCAGGCTGGCTCCAAACACCTTAACCTCTACAACAGGAATCTGTAAACTATGGCCCACAGCCTATTTGTTAAAAAATTTTTAAGTTTATTTATTTATTATTACTGAGAGAGACAGAGCGTGAGCGGGGGAAGGACAGAGGGAGGAGGAGACACAGAATCCGAAGCAGGCTCCGGAGTCTAAGCTGTCAGCACAGAGCCCGGCGCGGGGCTCGAACTCACGAACTGTGAGATCGTGACCTGAGCCGAAGTCAGATGCTTAACTGACTGAGCCCCCCGAGCTCCCCACCCTATTTTTTTAAACGAAGTTTTATTGGAACACAGTCACACTCGCTGGGTTAGTATTAAAGTCCGTGGCCACTTTTGCTATAATCACAGAGCGTAGGACCTGAAATATTCACTCTCTGGCCCCTTACCAGCAAGGTTTGCTGACCCCCATTCCAGAACACTCCCCCCTCACAGTAACCAGCCCATTCCAGGCTGTCTCAGCTTTGCGGAAGGGCAGCTGTGTGACCCTCTCCTTGCCTCTGGGAGGTCTGTGCTCAGATGTCACCTCTGACCGTCCCATTAGAAAACGCACCCCCCCTCCCCCAAAGCTCTCTTTGCTCCTTCCCTGCTTCATCATGTGCTGAATGCCACACTTTGCCCACTTAGGGTGTTTGCCATCTGTCCGCGGTAGGAGGTGAGCCCCAAGTCGACAGGGATTTGGGAATGTTGTCCACGGATGTACCTTCCAAGCCTGGCACACAGGAGATGATCAACCGAGCCGGAACAAACGAATACCAGCCCACCGTAAATGGTGCTGCGCCCCTCAGGCATCATTCCTGGGAGGGGGTGAGGTATGCACCAGGCAGGACTTACGGGGATTTGCCGTGGCGTCAGGTGGATGGGCTGGGACTCACCAGCTGTGTGGCCTCTCTGAGTACCGTGTCCTACTCGGCATGATGGGGATCATGGTAGCGCCCCCTTGAAAGGCTGCTGTGAGGACGGAGTGAGCACTGGGCATAAAGGGACGAGCCGCAGCTATGGTCATCATCATGTCATCGTCACTGCCACCACCAGGAAAGGGTCCTTGGCACCTGATCCAAAGCGCTGGCTCCTGACTCCTACACACCCCATGCCCCTCCCTGAGGCCCAGAGAGGAACAGGCCACATTCCTGCCCGGCCTGGCTTGGCCAAGGATACGTCACGATGCCCGCCAGCAGCCAGTAGTCATGACGCCGGTGCCAGATGTCGTAGATTTTCCCCGAGGACACAGCGGCACGTTCCTCATTCTGCCACAACGTGTGCAGCTCTGGGAAGCCAGCCAAGGGAGCAGAATGAGGTGCCCCCCCAAGTCCTTCACAGAGGTAGGCACAGGCACCCACCATCCTCCCACCCCTAGAAGTTCAGTGTTCCAGGGTTATTAGGAAAGGTTATAAAATGCACTTATATCAACCATTCACACTTTAGTATAAAATAACCATCTGCCCAGACTCCCAGGGCCCACATGGTTAGGAAGGACACAACCACCCTAGCTCTCTGGGCACCACCTCACCCCAATACCTGTGAAGCCCCCATCTGCAATGTTGAACATGAATTTGAACTTCCCATTCTTGTCCTCCTTCTTCCCCTCCTCATCTTCCTCTTTGTCACCATTTTGCTGTGTTTCAATGGGCTCCTTCTCCTCCACTTTGGTGTCATCTGTGGGAGGATAGATCCGTATTCACCACCCATCCTAAAGGTACTGCCCAGGGGCCTCTCTCTGCCAAGCACTGGGGACCCAAAGGCAAGTGGGAAACATATCTCCTCATCCTCCAGGAGCTCACTGCCAAGAGGGATTTTAAACAGACCAGCAGCTCCTTCCTCTGTCCTGAGCAGGGAGGGTGCGCTCCAGCCCAGATGCTGCTCCCCCACCAAGTCAGGACCACCTGAAAACACGGGGCAGAGCAGTGGGAAAAGTGCACATTAAGGGGCGCCTGGGTGGCTCAGTCGGATGAGTGTCCAACTCTTGATTTCGGCTCATAGTTCATGAGATCGAGCCCAGCATTGGGCTGTATGCTGGCAGTCTGGAGCCTGCTTGAGATTCTCTGTCTCCCTCTCTGTCTCTGCCCCTCCGCAACTCATGTGCGCGCTCTCTCTCTCTCAAAATAAACTTTTTTTAAAAAGTGCACATTAATCTGAGGATGGGTGTTCCAGAATATTCCAGCACCTACAGGTACACAAAGCCTCCAACTGAGCCCCAAATGCTCCAGGCCAAGCTCCATGACCACTCTCCTTTCTCCCGGTGGTGGCTGGGGCCACAGGAAAGATTCGGAGAGGGGGTGGGATCTTCCCCCCTCCAAAGCTGGTGAGCCCAGGCTCCCGCCCACCAGCACCAGTCGGGCCTGGAGGCGGCACCCAGGCAGCTGCAGGAGGCCCAACGGGGTCCAGATGGTGCCCTCCAGAGACCAAGGGACACAAGACAGAGCACACAAGAGGCCCAAACCTGGCCTGAAATCGTTGCCATCCCCTCTGCTGTGAATCAAGCTTAGCTCCAGCTTGTCCAGAATTTTCTCCTTCTCAGGAAGCACTTCTTCTGCAAGACAAGGGGTGTTTGTCGAGTGGGGAGGGGTCGAGGGCACTCTGGGCTGGTGGCTTTCCACCTCCATTTCAGCCATACACACAACCCCATCCATCACTTTACCAAGGGTCCAACAGGTGCCACTGAGGAGCGGTCCTCTGGGAAGGGGGGCATGGGGGCGCGGACCCCCCACACCCATCGGCTTGCCCCTTCCCTCTCACCCCCCACCCCCAGCAGCACCCCAGCCCCAAACTCCTCAAGGCGCAGCCTCAAAAATCTTCCCGACTGCAATGATAACCAGAGGACTCCAATTTCTGGCGACACGGCAGGCCTTCAGTGACACAAAACCCTCTTATAAACACCCGGAAATGTCAGGCAAAATCTATCACCTTGGAAAAACACAACAGTGAGCTCACAAGAAGCAAAGGAAACCGTTGGCGCCATAAATGAAGAGAAACTCGAACTTGAGAAGCACAAGGCGTGGGATGAGCAGGTGCCGGGAGGAGGCCCGGGGGGGTTTGGGTTACGTCTCCACACCCCGACCCGGAGGATGAGGCGGCAAAAGCCGCGAAGACCCAGGAACCGGAACCCAACACCCTCTAACGACACCCTCCAACTGCCACACACTCAGCAAAAGAGAGAAAGTTCCGTCCGGCGCCCCACGGCCGAGCGGAGGAAGCCTGGCTCCAGCGTGGAACCTAGAGGCAGAAAGTCTCCGGTAAGAGACCCAAACCCAACACGAAGTCCGTGCGGACTGTGGAACCCGAGCTGCGTGGCCCAGCACAGACCGTGCCCTAAAGACTGGTCCCATGGGGCGCCTGGGTGGCGCAGCCGGTTGAGCGTCCGACTTCAGCTCAGGTCACGATCTTGTGGTCCGTGAGTTCGAGCCCCGCGTCGGGCTCTGGACTGATGGCTCAGAGCCTAGAGCCTGCTTCCGATTCTGTGTCTCCCTCTCTCTCTGCCCCTCCCCCCTCCATGCTCTGTCTCTCTCTGTCTCAAAAATAAATAAACGTTAAAAAAAAAAAATTGTTGGGGCGCCTGGGTGGCGCAGTCGGTTAAGCGTCCGACTTCAGCCAGGTCACGATCTCGCGGTCCGTGAGTTCGAGCCCCGCGTCAGGGTCTAGGCTGATGGCTCGGAACCTGGAGCCTGTTTCCGATGCTGTGTCTCCCTCTCTCTCTGCCCCTCCCCCGTTCATGCTCTGTCTCTCTCTGTCCCAAAAATAAATAAAAAACGTTGAAAAAAAAAAAATTGTTTTAAAAGACTGGTCCCAGACCAGCCAGGCCACCAGCAAGACCACGGGGCCCGGGGCTTCTGGAAATAAAGCGGGGACATTCCTGCTTACTCAGGTGACCCAGGATCCCCATGAGCAGAAAGATGTACCCACCCAAATCCAGAGATCCACCACAGAGAGAGAGAGAGAGAGAGACAAAAGTGATGAGCATCCATAATAAGGCAAGTCCAAAAAATAAAGGGAAATTGGAAAAAGCCAGATGAAACTTCTAGAAATTAAATACACGGTCATGGGGCCCCTGGGTGGCTCAGTCTGGCAACTGTCTGACTTTGGCTCAGGTCATGATCTCACGGTTCACGAGTTTCAGCCCTGAGTCAGGCTCTCTGCTGTCAGTACAGAGCCTGCTACGGATCCTCTGTCTCCCTCCCTCTCTGCCCCTCCTCTGCTCGTGTGCGTGCGCTCGCTCGCTCTCGCTCTCTCTCTCTCTCTCTCAAAATAAATAAATAAACATAAAAAATTAAAATTAAACATTTTCACTGCAGAAATCTGAGATGTCCTCCAAGGCTTCTGGGCCCTAGAGTGGGAGCAGAGCTTGTGATGAGGCCCAGGTGACCTTAAAAGACAGAAACTATTGGGGTGGGCCTGACCTCATCATACCAGCCCTTTAAAAAGCAGGCTTTCTCCAACCAGTCGCAGAAAAGGACATCATAGATTTGAAGCAGGAGGGGGACTCAGCACACAAGCGCTATTTTGGAGCTTGAAGATGAAGCGGGCCCCGTGGAAAGGAATGTGGGCGGCCTCTAGGTGCAGAGAACGGCCATCTGACAGCCAGCAAGGAAACGGGGCCTCGGTCCCCCACCCCCAAGGAGCTGACGAAAGCCAACAACAAGAATGGGCTTGGAAGCAGATTTTTCCCCTAAGCTGCCAGTCGGGAACTCGGGAACTCGGCCCAGCCAACACCTTGATGTCGGTCTTTCAAGACTCTCGGCAGGGAATCCAGCCACACTGACCCAGACTTCTGACCCCCAGAACTGTGGGCTCATGAAATGGGTGTTGCTTTAAGAACTGAGGTTGTAGGGGCGCCTGGGGGGCTCAGTCCGTTAAGCGTCCGACTTCGGCTCGGGTCATGATCTCACGGTCCGTGAGTTCGAGCCCCGCGTCGGGCTCTGTGCTGACGGCTCGGAGCCTGGAGCCTGCTTCGGATTCTGTGTCTCCCTCTCTCTCTGCCCCTCCCCTGCTCATGCTCTGTCTCTCTCTGTCTCTAAAACATAAGTGTTAAAAAAAAATAAAAAAAAAAAAACTGAGGTTGTAGTCATCTGTTTCATAGCCACAGAAAATAGTACAAATGAGTGGTATAAAGAAACAAAACAGTATAAAGGAAACAGTATAAAGGAAGAGGTGGAAGCTAGATCTAAAGATGACTCAAAAAGCCTTGCAGAGAGGGGCGCCTGGGTGGCTCAGTCAGTTAAGCGTCTGACTTTGGCTCAGGTCATGCATGATCTCCTGGTTCTTGAGTTCGAGTCCCATGTTGGGCTCTCTGCTGTCAGTACAGAGCCTGCTTTGGATCCTCTCTCTCCCTCTCTCTCTGCCCCTCCCCGGCTCTCTCTCTCTCTCTCTCTCTCTCTCTCTCTCAAAAATAAATAAACTTAAAAAAAAAATTAAAAAGGCTTGCAGAGAGACAAAGAAGTGAAAGATACACCAGCCCCTGTTTCTGGTTAACCTTGTATCTGCTTTCTTTTCCTCATCACGTTTGGGATCTGCTGTTGAACAAGACGTATTTCTGTTTCCTGCTGATGGCCTGCCTCCCCCACTAGAATGCAATTCCACGTGAAGGTTTTGGCTATTCTGGTTTCTTGCTTGTGTCCCCAGTACTCAGGACGGCACCCAACACACAGCAGGCCTTCAATACATGTTTGTTGGATGAATGAAAGAATCCGTGAGTAGCAGGAATGCCAGGAGGAAATAAACATAATAGGGACAAAGGCAATCCTCAAAGAGAGAATGACTGAGAACTTGCTCATGATCAATGAAAGACAGAATACTTAGCTTTAGGAATCACAGTTAGTCACAAGCAAGGTAAATAAAAATTTCATCGTAGCGAAAACGCACATGAACATCTCTTCCTTTTTTGTTTTTAAGTAGTCTTCATGCACAGCATGGAGCCCAATGCGGGGCTTAAACCCACAAGCCTGAGATCAGGACCTGAGCTGAGATCAAGAGTTGGACGGATGCTTAACCAACTGAGCCATCCAGGCGCCCCCACAAACGGAGCATCTTAAAAGTTGTCTTTCCGTGCTAGGAAAGTCAGAAGAGGCAGGTTTCCGACAAAGGAGCAACCGTTACCCTGAGAGCAGCCTTCTCAGCACAGTGGAAGCCAAAACACACAGGGAATAAACATCTTCAAAGCACTGAGGGAAAACCCCTCTCCCGTCTCGTGCTTTGTTAACTATTATTCAAGAGTAAAGGAGAAAACAACACGCAATGAGAGAATTTTCCGTGCACAGAAATCTGCCGAAGGCACCAATAAAGGGGGTACTTTAGGAAGAAAGACATTGAACGAAGCAATGATGAACGAGGAACCAAACATAAAACTGCTAAGAATGGTCAGGTCTAAATAAAGATTAAACATTTAGAAACAAGGGGCGCCTGGGTGGCTCAATCAGTTAAGTGTCCGACTCTTGATTTCGGCTCAGGTCATGATCTCAAGGTTTGTGGGTTCGAAACCTGCATTGGGCTCTGAGCTGACCGTATGGAGCTTGTTTGGGATTCTTTCTCTCTCCCTCCCTCTCTCTCTGCCCTTCTCTTTCTCTGTCTCTCAAAATAAAATAAGCTTTTAAAAAAAAAGATTTAGAAAGAAGCACCATAACAAATTTGGGAAATTAAAACACGTTGAAACTAAAACACTGAGCAGCAGCACGTTGAAGATGTTAAGGGAGTGGAACTGTCCCCCATCCTTCTCTTATTCAGGAGGGATACATGTTAACAGCTTAAGAGTATCAAATAGGATTGACTATACCCTTTCCGAAGGAGCTGAGGGAGGCAATAAAAAGAAAATTTAATCAATCCAAGAGACAATAGGAAAGGAGAAAAAAAAAAGGCAAGGGTAATATAAAGCACAAAGTAAGAGAGTGGAAATCCATGCAAATATCTAGCTATTACACTAAATGAAAAGACATCAAACTTGCCAGCTAAAAGACAGAGATTCTGTAATTGGACTTAAAATAACAAATCCCGGGGCGCCTGGGTGGCGCAGTCGGTTAAGCGTCCGACTTCAGCCAGGTCACGATCTCGCGGTCCGTGAGTTCGAGCCCCGTGTCGGGCTCTGGGCTGATGGCTCAGAGCCTGGAGCCTGTTTCCGATTCTGTGTCTCCCTCTCTCTCTGCCCTTCCCCCATTCATGCTCTGTCTCTCTCTGTCCCAAAAATAAATAAACGTTGAAAAAAAAAAATTAAAAAAAAAAAAAAAGCTACAGAAATGTTCACAGCAGCCAAAGATTGAAAACAGCCCAAGCGCCCATCAACTGATGACAATACAAGGCAACGTGTTTCTACAACAGGATGTTATTCAGCCATAAAAAGGGGTGACGTGCTGATCCACGCCACAAGATAAATGAACCTCAAAAACATTATGCTGAGAGAAGCCAGACACAGAAGGGCATCCGTTTTATGATTCCATTTACCTGAAGTGTCCAGAACAGACAAATCCACAGAGACAGAAAGTACATTTAGTGACTGCTGGGGGTTAAGGAGAGAAGGAAACGGGTAGTAAATGCTAATGGACATGGGGTTTCTTTTTGGAATGATGAAAATATTCTAAAAATTAATGGCGCTGATGGTTGCAAAACTCTACGAATATGCCAAAAATCACTGACTTGTACACTTTATTTTTTTTTTCTTTTTTTTCTTTTTTTTTTTTTTCAACATTTTTTATTTATTTTTGGGACAGAGAGAGACAGAGCATGAACGGGGGAGGGGCAGAGAGAGAGGGAGACACAGAATCGGAAACAGGCTCCAGGCTCTGAGCCATCAGCCCAGAGCCTGACGTGGGGCTCGAACTCACGGACCGCGAGATCGTGACCTGGCTGAAGTCGGACACTTAACCGACTGCGCCACCCAGGCGCCCCTGACTTGTACACTTTAAATGGGTAAACTGTACCCATGTGATTACATCATGCGAAGAGTGTGCATGTATACGTGTATTTTTTGAAGTGAAAGTATAGAAAACCATATACACCAAATACATTCTGAACAAAAGTACGATCCATCCAAATCAGCTTAAATAAACCTTAAAGCAAAAAGTATCAGGAGAGATAAAAGGATCATACAAGAGGCACACTTCACCAGAAAGATACAGAAACCCTAAACCGATATGCATCTGTCAACCCAGTCTCAAATGATAATGAGGCAAACCCTGGCCTTACAAGGCAAAAGGGACTGACCCACAATCGTAGTGAGAGATTTTAACACAAGTCTCTCAGACGTGACGGATTAAAGCAAACCAAAACTGAGTAAGGATGTAAGGAGTTTGAGGGGGCCCCTGGGGGGCTCAGTCAGATGAGCATCCAACTCTCGATCTCGGCTCAGGTCATGATTTTACAGCTCGAGCCCCACGTCCGGCTCCGGGCTGGCAGCACAGAGCCTGCTTGCAATTCTCTCTCTCTCTCTGATCCTCCCCTGCTCACTCCCGCTCTCTCTCAAGTAAACAAATAAACAAACAAACAAAAATTTGAACAACATAATGACCTAACACATATGTTCAGAACCTCACACGCAGTAATGAAGAGAATATGCATTCTTTCCAGGCACACGCGACCACTTCCAAATCTGACCGTATTAAGCCAAAAAGCAGGTTTCATGAACATAATGTAGAAACAATATCACACGGACCCACGTGCCCCAACCACGATACAACGGAGTTAGAAATCACTAATAAAAAGACAGCCCAGTAACCCCCAAACTCTGTTTGGTAAGGAAAGCTAAGTCCACTATAGAGACCCGAGCCCCTGGCTCTCTCCTCCTGCGGATCCCGTCGTGGTAGGACGGAGTCTGCCGCTCGGCCAGGGAGAGCCAGCGCGGAGCATAGCTTGGCGGGAGCCAGAGACTGCATTGGCAGAGGTGGGGGACCGTGGGAAGCCTCACCTTTTGGCGGCTGCTCTGGGGACGGCGGGGCCTTCTCTGTGTCCTCCAGTCGCTCCTGGCCATCTGAGTTCTCATGCTTGTCCTCGCCCTCCACTCTGTCCAGGGCAGTTGGCAGGGCCTGGGGAGGACAGGCCAGGGATGCTTCAGGGCCTGAGGCCTCAACAGCATGGAGGGCAGAGGACAGGCACTCGGCTGGGAATCCACTCCCTCCTGGTTCCCGTCCGTGCTCCCAAACTGCTCCCCCCGGACCCAGAAGCCCGAGCGTGGAGCCAGAAGGTCTGGGTTTCAGCTGTCCAAGCAAGGGCTGAAAAGGTCCCTAGACCCAACCCCCACCCCGTACCCACCAGGGGCCCAGGCACCAGCATCCTCCACACCTGGATTTCTGGGGGCTTCTTTGGCTTCTGCACCCCCAGCTCCTTCTCATCCATGTAGCCCAGCTGGGCTTCCATTTTGTCTGAAAGATCAAAGGGAAGAGGTGAGACGGTGGGCTTGGGCAGGCAAGGGGTGAAAGGCAGGAAATGGGGCGCCACAGGGGAGACCTAGGCTGGCCTTCAGGAGGCTCCTCTGGGCCTGGCCCCTCCAAAAGGAGGACAGGTGAAGCAGGTAAGCCAGAGACCTCAAGCCAGGCCCGCAGACATGGGGATCCTTGGAGGACCTTGGGCCCAGTGAGGCCAAAGCCACAGGCTGATGGCACAGGGCTGCCCATGGCAGGGAGGGGAGGTTGGCGGAGGCCGGCCTAGGAGCCGGGACAGCTGGATGTGCTTCCCGCCTTCAGGCTGGCTGACAGGCTGTGTGCCTCCCCTTACTGAGCCAATTCCTGACACCCTGCCCAGTGCTCAGAGCAGCCCTGGGAGGTGTCCACTGTCCGGTCCCACATCACAAGGGAGAAGACGGGGCTCACATAGGACCAGGTGTGTCCACCTCCAGAGGGCACACTTTTGCCCAGGAGCAGGATAGATGTCCTTGGAGGCACTGAGCCTCTCAGGGATTCACGCCTCACCCGGGCATAGGTAGGTCAGAACGGGGCCTTCGAGGTCCAACGGAGGGAAGACGACACTTTGCCCAAATAAACACATGGGTCACCAAAAGACACTCAAAGACAGACAATTAACGAGGAACAAAAGATCTGAAAAGACACTTCGCCAAAGACACGCGAATGGCCCAGAAGCGCGTGAAAAGATTCTCAACGTCTTCACCCGTCAGAGAGACGCAAATCAAAACCACGGGAGACACCACTTGGTATCCACTGGGACAGCCGTAAGCAAAAAGTCAGAAAACAAATGTTCGGGGAGGGGGTGGGGAAACCGGGAAGCATCACACGTTGCTGGTGAGAACGTCAAATGGCGTGGCCACTCTGAAAAAGTCCAGCAGTTCCTCAGAATGTCAGGCCACGTGATGCAGCAGTGCCACTCCTAGCCACGCTCACAGCCACGTGACTCATGGCACCCCCCACCTTATTCACGATGGTCCCAAATCCACCAGCTGACAGCCGAGCAAACAGAAACACGGCACATCCCACACAATGGGGTATCACCCGGCCAAAAACAGGAAGGAAGCGGGACACGCCCTACAACGTGGATGAACCTCAGAAACACGCCAGACGGGGGCGCCTGGGGGGCTCAGTCGGTGAAGTGTCCGACTTCGGCTCAGGTCACGATCTCGCAGTTCGTGGGTTCGAGCCCCGCGTCAGGCTCTGTGCTGACAGCTCGGAGCCTGGAGCCCGCTTCGGATTCTGTGTCTCCCTGTCTCTCTGCCCATCCCCCGCTGGCACTCTTTCTCTCTCGCTCCCAAATATTAAATAAACATTAAAAAATTAAAAAAATAAAAAACATGCTAGAGAATGAAGCCGGACACAAAAGGCCAGGTGTTATGTGGCTTCACGTACATGGAACGTCCAGAACAGGCAAATGCACAGAGTAGATTAGTGGTTGCCAGGGGCTCGGGGGAGAAAGAGTAAGGAATGACTGGTAACAAGTATGTGATTCTCACAGGGGGATGAAAATGCTCTAGAATTAGAGGCAACTCACCCCTGTGAACACACGAGAAACTACCGAATAGTAAGATTTGCAAGGACTGAACGTTGTGGTGAGTAAATAGCCATTAAAAAGATAAACTCTCAGGACAGCGACATTTCTGCAGGCAGAAGCTTGCAGCGGGGGAAGGGAGGCTGTCCGTCCTGGGTTGTGCAGAGGACCCGGCGTCTCCCGGGGCCTTGCCACCTCCCGTGACCCAGGTGCCCTCCCCCGCACATCGGAGCCCAGACCTGGCAGGCCCAGTGGGGCCGGCAGGAGGTGGGCAGGGCTGGCGGGCACTGGCGTGTTGGGGTCCGAGGAGATGACTTCGCTTGGCTTCTTGCCCTCGGGCCCCTCGGGGATCAAGTCCGGGGTGCTGTACTTCCCGTTAACGTGTTCAAACTCCTGAACCTGAGGCAGGAGACAGGGAAGGAGAGAGGGAAGTGGTCTCAGCCCAGAGCTAAGGGCCTCAGGGTGGCTGGAGGGACAGGGGGTGTCCCGGGCTTGGGATGAATGCCACCTCCCCACCGAGGCTGGCCAAGCCGAATGCACTTCTGACCACAAACCTCTACGCCAGGCCCCACCCCCACCCCAGTGTGTGCTCTGCCCCTTGACCTACCGTCCCCACCTCCAGCCTCCCCACCCCCGCCCAGAGAGGCATTCAGAGGGGTCCCTCTAGCCTGACTCAGTGCCCGGAGCCAGGCACTTGCCCTCTGCCCGCTGACCCCCAGAGGGCACACAAGGGCCATGGGGGGGCCGCCAGGAAAGGCCCAGGCAAGGCTTACTCACCCACCTTCTTCCTAACCAGTGACATGACCCCGATGCGGGTAAGCACGTGCTGCCTCGAGAGGCCCTCACGGGGCACGCCGTCCGCGAAGGTCTCTGCACCGTCAGCCCCCGGCTCACACAGGTGCCGCATGAAGAGGGACACATAGGCTCTGGGGTGGGGGGGGACTGGGGCTCAGGGAGTGAGGGGCCAGCAAGGACCCTCTGAGAGGGCTGGCAGGACCCCCAGGTAACCCCCTGGCTGGAGCCATCATCCATCAACTGCCTCCCAGTCAGGCCTGCTGGGTCAGGCCCCTAGGGAAGGACTGGGGGCGGGGGGCCCAGAAGGGAGCCCCCCCGTGACAGCCCTTGCCCTGGATCTGGTCTAGCAGAGGCGGCTGCTCAGGGTTTTCTGCACCTGAGCCCTGCCCACCCAAAGGCCAGACAACAGGAATCCTCCAGACAGTAAGCCAGGGCGGGAACACAAACACAGCCCGGTGGGCAGGTGCCCTCAGTGGAGCCTGCCCGCTCTGGGGTGGGCAGCCACACCCCGGGCCACCACCTCAGCCCCTTTACCTAAACTCCTTCTCGCTCTTCCCTCGAAGGTCCCGCACCAGCCAGTGGGAGTTGAAGGCGTCCTGGGGGGGCATGCCCCAGCGCATGATGGCGTTCAGAAAGGCCTTCCGCTGCCGGGCGTTGAAGCCCAGCACCTGGGCAGGCGGGGAGTGGGACGGAGGAGCAGAGAACTCAGGGATGGGCAGAGAGGCGGACGGAGGGGAGAAGCTGGGAGAAACACAGAGGAGGCAGGACCCGAAGACCCAGGGGTCTGTCCTGGCCCCACCTCTACTTGGCTGTGACGCTGGGCAGGCCCCTCGCCCCCCCCCCCCCGCCTCTATCCCTACTCCACACCCCCAGAGGTGCAGCAGGGATGAGCTCTTTGTTCTGAGGAGGGGGAAGGGGAGCTGGGAAAGTGGGGTGCAGGCGGGCCCCACCTCGATATTGCCACCCACACGGGCGAGAAGAGGTGGCAGGGGCTTGTCCCTGTCGCTTTTCAGCTGCCTCCTGGATTGTCGCCGTCCACCTGGGAAGCAGACCCACCACGACACCTCACCGGAGCCCAGGGTGTCCCGACCCCCCGCATACCTTCCAGCAACTCACCCCAGGACAGCAGAACCCCTCAGGACATCCTCCAAAGGATGGACGACTGTCCTGGTGTCCCCAGGGGACCCCAGGCTGACCAGCAGCTCCCTGACAAGTGTCTGGGCCCCAGTCCAGGGTCACCAGTCCTGAGACTCACTCTGCCCTTCTGGCCTTTCCTCAAAGTCCTCATCCTCGTCCTCGGAGCCGATGGAATATTCAGACTGGTTATCCGAGAGCTCGTCCTGCCACTCTGTGAGGGGCCACGTGCAGAGGCACAGAGTGAGCCCCCCCACGCCCAGGGCCATGCCAAGCCCCCAAAACCCAGCCCAGGGGTGAGGGACAACGAAACGAGCACGTGTACTTCCTGGGAGCTCACTGAACCCCAACAGCCCTGCACTGTATCCTAAGGCATGACACCACCATCATCCCTCTCTCACAGATGCGGAAACTGAGGCTTCCCCAAGGCCACACGAGGAGCAGTGGTGAAGTCACTGGACCCCTAGCCACCAAGCTTCCCAAACAGCCGGCACCCACCCCTGCTCCCAGCCCCCTTTCTCCAAGCCCCCCCCCCCCCAGCCCTCTGACCGCCCGCACTCTCAGCGCCCACGGGCTTCTTGCCCGCCCGGGGCCACGCACCCTGGTCCTCCTGGGAGGCGTCGTTGTAGTTGACCTGCTTGCGGATGCGCTTGCCCTTGCCCAGATTGCGGGCCAGGTCCTCCTGCTGCTGCTCGTAGTGGTGCCGAAGCAGCTTCTCCCAGTAGTCGGGGTCCACGTTCTCCTCCTGCTTGATGATCTCCCGCTCCACCTCCTCCTGGACACAGGCGCAGGGCCCATGAGGGCAGGCCCCGCAGGCCCCGCAGGCCCCGCAGGCGCAGGCCCCGGATGCTCGGAGGTGGGACCAACAGCTCCCCCCGGGAGCCTCCCAGCGGCCTCCGCCACTCCCCACCCTCCAAGAGCCCAAGATGAATCGGAAAGCCTGCCTACTCCAGGAAGCCACCTTGATCACCCCAGCCCCAACAGGTCTTCCTCCTGCCCCTGACACAGTCATTCGTTCGTTCGTTCGTTCGTTCATTCATTCATTCACTCCAAAAGTATTTCCTGGCCGTGTGCCAGGCACTGGGGTACAGAAGTGAATAAGCCGCAGCCTTGCCCTCAGGAGGCTCCTGGTTCCTGAAGGATAATTAGCACCCAGGGTCTGCATGGAGGGTGATGGGAGTTGAGGAGGAAGCGGAGGAGGAGGAAGCGGAGACACCACCCAGGAGAGACCCAGGATTAAAAGTTTGCTGTGAGAGGAGAAGGGCCGCCGCGGCGGGGGCGGGGCCGCAGCGGGGGCGGGGCCGGGGCCGCAGCGGGGGCGGGGCCGCGGGCTTACCACGCCATCCTCCTCGCGCACCACGTACTGCGCCACCTTGAAGGAGCTCAGGTATTCGTTCATGTTCTGCAGCTCCGTGTCGTCCGTGGCGTCCTGGTTTCTGTCCAGCAGCTTGGAGATGGCCGCATCGTCATAGTGGATCACACTGCTGTCCTCCACGTCCTTGTTGTCGCCTGGGAGCAGACAGGGTGCAGAGTGAAGGGACAAGATGGGGTGCCCAGGTCCAAGTGTGGGGACCCCACAGGAACAGACTCCCGACCATGGCCCTTCCCAGCCTCCAGCAGGGGCGGCAGCAGAGGGGCATGGTGATCAGAGAGCGGAACCTGCACCGTATCAGCGCGGCTGCCTGCTTACCGGACAGTCCGCGGGCACCCAAGTGAGGGGCCAGTGGGGGCGAACACGGGAACCCGACAAAACACAGAAAGGGGTGGCGGGGCGAAACCCGTCCTCTCCGGGGACACCCCTCGAAACACAAGAGGAGCTGGGAGCTAGGCTGACTTCGCCCCTACCTGGCGGGGTACTGCCATGCTTTTTCTTGGCGCTGGCAGCCAGGGCTCCCCCTTTAGAGGACTGGACATCCGGGATGGGCGTGACAGGCCTCTGGCCCTGAGACATCATGCCTGTAGGACAGAGTCAGAGGGGTTGCAGGGCTGGGGGGCAACCCCTAGCCCCAGTGCCTAGAGACGCCGCCCTGAACCTACCCTCCGTGGCCAAGAGACGGGGGCAGAGGAGAAAGGCTGTGGGCCCCGGGGACGGATGGAGCGTCACCCCCACCCACTAGCCGCCCTAGACGCCCACCCTCCACGTCGTCCTTGAAGAGCTCCTCGGTGCCGAACTTGAGGATGTCGTCCAGCTCCTGCTTGGTCATGGAGCCAGACTTGGAACCGAGGCCAGGCCGCACCACCAGGTGGGTGAGCATCATCTTGCGCTTGGCCACCTGCGTGATGCGCTCCTCCACCGAGGCCCGAGTCACAAAGCGGTAGATCATTACCTTCTTGTTCTGTCCGATGCGGTGGGCGCGGCTGAAGGCCTGGGGGCAAGCCGGCAGCTCAGTGCTGGGGGTTCAGCCAAGGGCGGGGTGGGGGGGGGGGTGGCGCAGGGCCGGGCACCGCAAGGTGGGAGGGGCGTGCACGCGTGCTCAGGGGCATGTTCTGCATGGGGCTGTGCTGGCTTCCTGACCGTGGGTGGTCTCGGGTGGGCCTGGGCGCCCCCATAGGTGGAACTAGGCAAAACTGCAGGTGGGCAGGGGTGTGTGCAGGGGCGGGGGAGCCAGTGTGTGCCCCTGAGAAAGCCACACGGGGCTCTGACGGCAGTCCTGGGGAGGTGGGGTGGCACCTCCCTTGAAGCGAGCCGCTCGTGACCGCAGGAGCTCCTGTTGGAGACACTCGGCCACCCTGGGAGGGCAGCAAGGCCAGCAAGCTGCCCAGTGGTATGAGGACGTGCCCGAGGCTCTGTGCATCAGGCGTCTGCGTGAGGCGACCCTAGCGTGACTATCTGTGTGGGTGACTCTGCGTGGGCGCACACACGTGTGCGTGAGACATGAGTTTGTGTGTGCCCCTAACAGTATGTACTCAGTGTGTCCATCCCTGCCCCAGGTGGCCAGGGACAAGAGCGTGTGTCTTAGTTCCCACACCCCTACCTTCAGCCCTTCCATCCTTCCTCACCAACCCCGCTTGCCCCTCCTCCATCTCTTCTCCCACAGGCTTGTCCCCCCAGTATTTCCTTGGTTTCCCCCCCAAATTGCCCCCCGTCTGGGTCCCAGGACTCCCTCCTTTTGACTCCCCCCATGGGCTTGATCCTAAGAGTGATGGGACAGACGAAGGGTTATCAGCCACACAGACTGCTGTGTGTCCTTGGGCACATTGCCTGCCCTCTCTGGGCATTTCCTCTTTTGTACAGTGAGGAAGCTGGAGGGGCAGGGCATAGCCTCCACTCACCTCCCAGGTCCCCTCTTGGGGCTGGGATTCCATGAGGGTGGCCCAGGGGGAGGTGACACCCAGACACACAGTCTGAGGGGGAGGGGTGGAAAGCCCACAGAACCAGTGGTGGCAAGGGGGCTCTCTGACAGGGTTACGGTGTCAGGGCCACAGACCTGGATGTCATTGTGTGGATTCCAGTCCGAGTCGTAGATGATGACCGTGTCTGCTGTAGCCAGGTTGATGCCCAGGCCACCCGCCCGGGTCGAGAGGAGGAAGCAGAACTGCTGGGCCCCGGGGGCTGAGGAAGAGAGGCAGGTGCCCAGTGGGGCCAGTGAGGGGCTGCCCAGAGAGGTGAGGGTGGGCACAGGTGGACAGCAGATAGGAGGGCTGGAGAGGACAGGAGAGGGGGAGGGGGGTGCTGGGACACCGTGGCCCCATCACAGATGACATCAGCCGCAGCTGTGTTCAGGGTAAGCCTGAGGAGGCCCAGGGCCCAGGGTGGGGACAGAGCAGCCCCCTTGAGCCCCACTCAGCCCCCAGCTGTGCTCTGAGTCCTGACTCCACAGGAGGGAGCCAGAGAGAGAAGGAAGTTATGTTCAAAGCCTAGATGAGCAAAGACCAAACTACAGGGCCCCGGCCACCCCACCGGGCAGCTCCCACTGTCGCAGGACAGCTGGTTCTCAGGCCCACCTGAGCCCTTCATAAGTGACGGGGTCTGACCTGTGCGCCCGAGAGAGCTGCAAACAGGTTCCCGATCCTCCCGGGGCCTCGGCCACTCCCACCTCGGTCTAGATCTTGCAACTCTGGACTCGCTTCACCTCAAACACGAGTGGACAACAGGAACCCCTCCCCTGGGCGATCGGGCAGTGGGGCCCCAGCCCTGTTCTGAGGGTGGAGGCCAGCAGAAAGCCACAAGCCCCAGGGAAACAGCTCATCATCACTGCTGCAAACCTTGCCACTATAAAGGGGCACTGGGTCACCTGACCTCTCCCCCACTCCGGAGGTCTCCTTCACTGCCCAGCAAGCTCCGGTCTCTCCTTCCCGGGCCAGGAAGAGAGTACATTGAGTTTGGATGCGTAGGGCTCTGCTTCTTCCTCTCTGTCACTAGGAAGCAGCCTGCAGGGAGCAGGCGCTCAGCTCCACCCCTCCCGCGGTCTGTTTTAGGGTGGCAGCTTCTGTCCCACACTGCTGGTAACCGGTGGCTTATCTGGGGTATCAGAAGCCCACAGGTGCCGGCCAGACCCTCAGCCCCAGCTTCATTTAGTAACAGAGGTGGTAATTTCCTCTTTCTCCTGGTCTGGGTCTCAGTTCCAAGCAGGTGTTCCCTACTGGGCCCTCAGCACCCCAGGCAGCCCCCAGAGGTTCCGTGGAATTCATTCCTTTTAGCATTTAAAAGGGACAGCTGTTAGGACTTAGACACCAATCTGCAAACTAATCTGAACATCAGTTGGGTGGCCTGGCTGAGACCCCAGCCTGGGAGGAAGGGCAGATATAGGGTCCCAGTCAAGAATGCATGGGTAAGGCAGGGTACCGTTGAATCTGTCGATCGCCTCTTGTCGGAGGCCCCCAGTGATGCCACCATCAATCCGCTCATACTTGTAGCCCTCATACTCCAGGAAGTCCTCCAGAAGGTCCAACATCTTCGTCATCTGCAGGGGACATGATATGCCTGAGGGGCTGCCCCAGAGCAAGGAATCCCATGGGGCCACGGGCATGGTCCCCATGAGTTTGGGGAAGACAGAGCTGCCTGTTGAGTGGGGAGAGAGGTGGGACCCAGGCAGACCCGACTCGGGGCTCCCTGGAGAAGAATGCAGCCTCCAGCCTTGACCCCCAGAGTCACTGCATCACCCACACCAGCCCCACAGCCATCTGTCTAAAGCACAGCTCTGAGCAGCCCTGCCCTTACCTCACAGCACAAAATCCCAGCTCCTCACCCTGGCATTCTATATGGGCTTCATGTCTCAATGCTTCCATCATACCCTCAGCTACCCCAAATGACCTGGCCTCTCCTCCTGGAAAGCCCACCCCCTTACTGCCTAGGGAACTCAAACAGCACCTCTTCTGTGAGGTTTTCCCTGATTTCACTGCTCCCTATAAGAAGAGAATAGCAGTCCCTTCTGGGCTCCCATTACCCCGTGTATCTCCCTTCATTCTTGAGAGATAGTTGAGCTGGATATAAAATGATCCATTCCCACAGGATACTGAAGATTTTACGACTGCCTCCTGCCACCTGTTGTTGCCGATGAGAAGCCTAAGGACAGTCTGATCATCATTCCTTTGTAGGTACTAGGTCTGAAGTGCTGTGATTTCCCTGTAAGGTGCCTAGGGATTCGTTTCTTTATATTTATCCTGCTTGGTACTCCAGAGTACGTTTCAGATCTGAGACCTCACGTCTTCCCCCAGGTCTGCAAACTCTCACGGATTCCAGCTTCTTCGCCATTTTCTCTATTTCTTCCTCTGCAACTCCTGTTAGATGATTATTGGAGCCTCTCAAGGTGTCCTTCGTGCACTTTCTCCTTTCTGATCTTTGTGTCTCTCTGCTCCATTCTGGGGAGATTCTCAGCACCAGGTCCCATTCATCAGCATTGCCCTCACCAGTGCTGAGAGTTTATCCAAGGTGTTGAAATGTTTTATTTTAGTTCCATGCAGACCCTTTTCCTATCCAATTATTCTTGTTCATTTCTTCCTGCTTGTGCTTAACTGATTTCTTCTTGATTTATGGGTTGTTACTCCATTAATTTTGGGGATCCTAAACATGCTTGTCTGAAGTCTTTTTCAGGCTTTTCTATTATTCTTTTCGTTTGGAATGTACGTACTGTTTTGTGGGATGTCCTAATATCCGGTTTTGTCATGAGGTTTGGAAGTGGGGTTTGTGGGCCCGTTTTAGGTGCTCTGTCTCCGTCCCTTTCCCTCTGTGCCCATTTCTAGGAGTTGCGCAGTCCCTTCTCTTTGGTCCCAGAATCATATCTTATGTTGGCAGGGGGTTGGGGGCATTGTGGGTCCAGTCTCCAAGCCAGTCCACAGTGCCAGGCTTGGTCAGATTTCCCCAACGTCTCTGGGCCTCCTGCGGGCCCATGGTGGGGTCGGGGCTGCAGGCAGGAGCCGCGGTCACCAGCTGACTTCAGTACACAGAAGAGCCACATCCTCCTCTCTGGCTTTGAGCAAGGGGCCTGGCTCCGTCCCAGAATACAGGAGCATTTTTAGCACCAGGACCCGCAGGACCATTGCTGACTCCCATCACAGAGACGACCCCGGAACTAAATGTCTCTTTACGTCCGTCACCCACATCCGTCTCCCACACTAGACTGGGCGTGTCTCAAGGACAGGGACTGGCCCCGTGCCTCCCACAGAGCCTGACAGATGCAACCAGAGGGGTGAGGGAACAAGGGGTGCACAGACCAGAAGACCCCCGAGGCTGCACGGCCTGCCTCTGACCAGCCAAGAGGCAGTGGTACGCGTGCCATTTCAGGAGGAGCTGCCCCCGCACAGGCTCTGCCCAAACCAGCCTCAGGGCCCGCCTGTGACAAGTCAGGCTGCAGGGGTGAGGGCCAGGGGCTGTCGTCCCAGCCTGGACACCGGGGAAGGCTCTGCTGCTTCGGGGGGGGGGGGGGGGGGCAGGCCAGAAGGGGCAGGTGGTGAGGAAGACGCTGGGCTTTATGGCCAACATGCCCTGAGCTCCTGGAGCTTGGCACCCAGCCAGCTTTCTGGGCTGTGCCCGGCCAGGGTGCACACGAACAACCTCTGACGTGCAGTCCACCGGGAAAGAGCACCAGGCCTGGAGGGCCACCGGCAGGCGGCGCCCTCAGCTGGCAGGGGTGCCCTCTGCAGGATGTGGAGTGGAGGCTGCGGGGGGGGGGGGGGGGGGGAAGCAGGGAGGTCAGCTCACCTGGGAGAAAATGAGCACGCGGTGCCCTTCATCCCTCAGTTTCTTGAGCATCTTCTGTAGCAGCATGAGCTTGCCCGAGGACTTGACCAGGGAGCTGCCGTCATAGGAGCCATTGGGCAAGACGGGGGCCTCCTGTAGACACAGCAGAAGGTGGGGCATTGGGGGGCTTCCCGGGTCGGACCGGGCAGACAGGCCACTCATCCCACGGGGGCCCTCCGGGCACACGGCACTCCCAGGCAGAGCCCTCCGTCTCCCCCTGCTGGCACTCCACCAGGACACCAGGGACATCAGCCAACAGGCAATGACAGGGTCTTAAGCTCAGCCGGCCTTCCCAGAAGGAATTATGCCTGGTCTCTGTGGTCACGGTAGGGCGCATCCTGGCAAGGCCAAGCCCTGAACCCCAGCTGGGCAGGACGTCAGCCCAAGGGCCCTGCTGTGCCAGGGAGGTGAGAGAGATCTGGGGGGCAGATCACCCACAGCACGGCCCCCCACGGCTCCCTCTGCACGTGTCTGGCTGTCTGGGGGCAGGAGGCAGACACCGCGGAGGGTTTCAGCAAGAACCAGAACAGTAGTGACGGTGACAAGAACGGCCGTGCCGGGCTCTCTCTGAGGGCACTTTCTCACCCGGCCCTCACCCTTTCAGGCAGATGCTGTTACTGTCCCATTTTATAGAAGATAAAGCTGAGGCTCGGGGCAGGACCACTGGCTTTCCTGAGACCACAGGGTTGGAGCTGGTGCCTGACCCGGGTCCAGTCTCTCACTTCAGGACTACCTGGGGCCCCACGCAGGCCTTCCGGACTCCCCCGGTGACCGAGCACAGCCAGATCAGCCTGGGGTGCCCTGATGCCCCCCACTGCTTTGTGGGCACAAGGAGGGGTCAAGGGAAGGAGAGGGCCTGCCTGAGCAACGGACGGAGGTAAGTTTTCAGAAACTGGGTGTAACGGGGCCACATCACCTGTAAGTCCACACGTGCGGGGAAGGCTGGGGGGCTGAGGGTGCCACGGCAGCCACGGACAGGCACCACGACGGGCAAAGGGAACCTACCGCGGCAGCCTTGGGCCCTTACCGTGACGGTCACGGGCACCCACTACAGTGGCCACAGGGCGGCCATGGGGACCTACCACGGCAGCCACGGGGAAGAGGTAGGGGTGGTTGCAACACTTCTTCAGGTCCATCATGATGTTGAGCAGCGACACCTGGTTCCCGCCCCCCTTGGAGTTCAGTGCCTCGAAGTTCCGCGTGAGGATGAACTTGTAGTACTTCCTGCAGCAGGGCGAGGAGGAAAGGCAGGCTGGACGCCAGGGCCGCCCCGACCTCTGAGAGGACACTCTCTGCTCTGCAGGGAGAGGGGCTGCCGGCCGAGCACCACTTACAGAGACCAGAGGGGCCCTGCCGGGTGAAGCCCCAGGCCCCGACTCACCCAGCAAGTTACTGAGGACACTGAAAAGCCTCAGGCAGCCCCAACCCAGGCCGGTGAAAGAGGTCAAAGAAGGAAGCGTGTGCAAAAGGTGAGTCAAGGGGTCGGCGGGGGAGGGGAGGGAGCAGGGTGTGGGGCGCAGAGCCTTCCCATCACCCGGGGAAGCGTTGCTGGAAGGCTCAGTCAGACCTTCTGGGAGAAGGCAAGCCCAGGGGGCGTGAGGCAGGCCGCTCTGTGGCGGGGCCCCAGCGGGGGCGGAGCGTCCACTCACTTCTGCATCTGGCTCAGCTCCACGCGAACGATCAGCTCGGTCTTGGCCGGCATGTTCTTGAACACATCGGCCTTGAGCCGCCTCAGCATGTGCGGCCCCAGCAGGTCATGGAGCTTTTTGATCTGGTCTTCCTTGGAGATATCAGCAAACTCCTCCAGGAAGCCCTCCAGATTGCTGCGAGAGAGAACCAGGATCAGAGCCAGGAGCAGGGGACTGGAACAGGCCAAAGCCCTCTGCAGAGGAAGTCAGGATTGGGGTGGGGGACCAGAGGGTCAAGGGCAGGCCGGTTAGCTGGTGGGCCTGGGAGCCTTCGCCCTGCCCTAAGTGTCCCTTCAGTGTCCACCTAAGCCCGTGTCCCCACCCCTCCAGTATAGCTCGGCCACATAGGATAACTTCCTCTCCTCAAAGCTGTCCTGGAAACAAAGTCTCTAGGACTTTTACCCCTGTTACAGGAAAGGAAACTGAGGCTGATGGGGGCCCAAGGTTGTATGGTGCGGCCTGCCCTCCAATCTGTATCTCCTGATTCTGAAGTCAGCACCCTCCACCCTGAACCCCCCATTCTGAGCCGGAGAATGGGGTAGGTGAAGGCAAGGAGGCCGGGGCCCCCCACTGGCAGGGGCTCCGTGTTCACCCCATATCCACCACCACCCCCAGCCTTCTGCCCTCATCACTGTCACCCAGGTGGTCACTTAGGTGTTAGTGGAGGAGAAGGAATGAGACAGGGCATGGGGGGCAAGGACAGCAGCCCCAGAGGACGCCCCGGGGGTCTCCTGGGACAGAGCCGAGGATCAGTCACAGTATTCAGGGCAGCTCACGTCCACTGAGCCCCCTGCACACGCCAGGGCCGCGGCCCCTCCCGCACAGGTCATTTGGGGCAGGCTGCTGCTAATGCTCCCATTTTACTGACAAGGAAGCTGAGCTCCAGCTCCCACTGAACTGGTCTTCCCTGGCTGCCCGCCAGCCTGCCTCCCCGGCCACAACCCCTCCCCGGCCACACCCCCTGGCTCACTTGAACCTCTCTGGAGTCAGGAAGTTGAGGAGGTGGAAAAGCTCCTCCAGGTTGTTCTGAAGCGGGGTCCCCGTCAGCAGCAGCTTGTAATCGATCTTGTAGCTGTTCAAGACTCTGAAGAACTTCGGGGAGGAGGTGGCCAGTTAGGGGGAGCGGGGTGGCCAGCCGGCACCCCTCCCCACCCCACCCCTCCACCGGGGTGGAAGGGGTGGCTCCAGGGGCCAGCAGCCAGCACCGCCTACCTTGGACTGGTTGTTCTTGAGCCGGTGGGCCTCGTCCACCACAAGGCAGGCCCACTCGATGGAGCCCAGGATGGCCTGGTCGATGGTGATGAGCTCGTAGGAGGTGAGCAGGACGTGGAATTTGATCTGCACTTCTTTCTGGAGGGGAAGAGGAGCATCTGGGAGGGGAGCAGGTAGGGTCTCCAGAGATAAGGAGACGTGGAGGAGGGGTGGACAGGACTCCGGAGGGCCCAGGGAGGCTCTGGGACTGACAGGAAGGGCCGCGGGGGCAAGCCCCCTCATCCTCACAAGCCGCCCCCCCCACGCTGTCATTGTCCCCATTTACAGCTCACAGGATCTCAGGCTGGTCCCCAAGACCAATGGATGGCAGAACCAGGATTCGCACAGGGAAGCGATCCCTGCACGTGTGGTTAAATGCTCTGCCGTCGCTGATTTGAGATTCTTTTTTGTCTTTTAAGTTTTATTTTATTTTTGAGAAACAGAGTGGGGGGAGGGCAGAGAGAGAGGGGGGCCAGGAGGATCCGAAGCGGGCTCTACACGGACAAGCAGCCAACCCGACGCGGGGCTCAAACTGTCAAACCGAGAAACCATGACCTGAGCTGAAGTTCAACCGACTGAGCCACCCAGGTGCCCCCACGGACTTGAAATTCTTGATAATCACGTTGTTGAATTTGTGTTTTGTAAGAGGATATCTATGGAATGACGGAGCCCCCAGCTTCCCTGTCCCCACCCAGCAAACACCAATGCCTCACACCCTTGTGGGGGCCAGGCCCGGGCATGGGGGGCATTCACCCTGAGAGTAGCCCTGTGCTGAGGAAACAGGACATTAAATAGCCAATAAAAACCACCACCCAGGGACACCTGGGTGGCGCAGTCGGTTAAGCGTCCGACTTCAGCCAGGTCATGATCTCGCGGTCCGTGAGTTCGAGCCCCGCGTCAGGCTTTGGGCTGATGGCTCGGAGCCTGGAGCCTGTTTCCGATTCTGTGTCTCCCTCTCTCTCTGCCCCTCCCCCGTTCATGCTCTGTCTCTCTCTGTCCCAAAAATAAATAAACGTTGAAAAAAAAAATTTTTTTTAAAAAAACCACCACCCAGAGGTCGAGAGAGAGACTACTAAAAAAAGGAAAACGCTGTTTCTTGCATTTGAACCAGGGGCCCTGCGTCTTCAGTCTCCACTGGGCCCCGCAAAGGAGTCCTGGCCAATCCAAGCCCGGATCTCCCAGCGACCGACGTCCCTTGTGAAGGGGCCAGAGAGGGGCAGAGGGGCGTCTCATTGCACGGGCTCTGCCTGCAGGTGGCCCCTGGGTTTGCACCCGGCCCTACCCTTTCCAGCTAGACCCAAGTCAAGCTATTAGCCTCCTGAGCCTCAGTATCCCCTTTGGTAAAAAAAAAAAAAAAAAAAAAAAAAAGGAGAGATCCTGTCTGCGTGAGGAACGCCATGAGAATCCAGCGGGCAAAAGCTGTCCCTTAAAATAATTAAACGCACATGGGATCACTACAGGATCCAAGTATTCCGCTTCTGGATACAGACCCAAAGGCCCAACAGAAGGGAAGCAGGGACTCGGAGTAAATGTCAGCACATCCATGTTCATAGCATTTTCACAAGAGCCAAAAGGTGGAAACCACCCAAGGGTCTGGATGGGTGAATGAAAAAGGAAATGCAGTTCGCCAATGGAGTGCTATTCGGTCTAAGAAGAGAGGACACTCCGGGGGTGCCTGGGTGGCTCAGTCACTTTAGTGTCCGACCCTTGATCTTGCCTCAGACCATGATCTCACAGTTCATGGAATTAAGCCCCGAATTGGGCTCTTCGCTGACAGTGCAGAGCCTGCTTGGGATTCTCTCCCTCTCTCTCTCTGCCCCTCCCCTGCTCACACACACGCGCTCTCTCTCTCTCTCTCTCTCTCTCTCTCTCTCTGTCTCAAAATAAATAAATAAACACTAAAAAAAAGAAGAAGAAGAAGAAGGGAGAACATTCTGACCCATGTTACGACAAGGGTGAGATTGAGGGCACTTTGCTAAGTGAGATAAGCCAGTCACAAAAAAGCATACACTGTGCCATTCTACTCAAATGAGGCACTGATCGGTAATCACGGGGCGGGTGCCGGGGGCTGGCGGAGTTACTGCTTGATGGGGACCGAGTTTTGGTTCTGCAAGAGGAGAAAGTTCTGGAGACGAATAATGGGGGATGGCTGCCCGATGGTGGAGGGTACTCGGTGCCCCTGAACCGCACGCTTCAAAATGGTCACAACGGTAAATTTTATGTCTGTGTATTTTAGCACAATTTGTTTTAAGCAGGCTCCGTGCCCGGCATGGAGCCCAATGTGGGGCTTAAACTCACAACCCTGAGATCAAGACCCGAGCTGAGATCAAGAGTCGGACGCTTAACCAACTGAGCCAGCCAGGCGCCCCCCACGATTTTAAAAACTAAAGTAAAGGAGGTGAGTCTATAGAGTGCCCAGCACGGCACAGGACCCCAGTGTGAGCTCAGGAGAAGTTTTCTGTGACTAATTGGCCCACAGGTCCATCATCTGAGTCATCCCCTCATTCAGCAAATAGTTACTGGGCATCCCCTGGGGCCACAGAGGCTCCAAGATGCTGCAGCAAGCTGGGGTAAGAACCGCCCCCCCAGGATCCTGGGAGGGGAGCCCCAGCCCCCAGCGTAAGTGCTGAGATTCATTGAGGGCCTCCCATGCACCAGGCACTGTTCTGAGTGCTCTGGGGGAGTCTGGGGACCAGAGGCACCCACACCTCCTGGGACTTCGTCAGAAATGCGGAGTCTCAGGCCCCACCCCAGAGCTGCTGGATCAGAACCTGCCCTTCAGCAAGAGCCCTGGTGACCCGTGGGCACAATCAAGTGGGACAGACCCTGCCTGGCTCACTCGGTCGCCCCTCCATGACCCTGTGGGGTCTGTGAGCTCATTCTGCTGAGAAGAATCTGAGGCACAGAGAGGTCGCCCAGCTGGTGTACTCGGGGGAATTGTGTTCCCCCCAAAATCCGTGTCCACCCAGCACCTCGGAATGTGGCCCTTCCAGGAACTAGGGTCTTTGCAGGTGTGATTAGTTGTGAGCCAAGCTGTGAACCAAGGAACGCCAACAGCCGCCAGAAGCCAGAGGAGGCAGGAAGGACCCTCCCCTGGTGCCCTCAGAGGCACGTGGCCCTGCTGACACCTCGACCCCAGATTCCGAGCCTCCGGAACCAGGAGAAAGTAAGTCTGTTGTCAGCCGCCCGGCTTGTGGTGCTTTGTGACAGCAGCCGCAAGACGCGGGTAACTCTCCCTGCAGAGAAGCCCTTTGCTGGCCACAGGCCTCCAAAGGAGCTGAGGGACCCCCGCCAGAACGCAGGGCCCCTGCGGCCCCAGCGACAGACCCGGAGCCTCTCCGGGGTCCTCCCCGCGGATGAGGGGCACTCACCTTCATGCGGAACACCTTCTTTCCGCTCCGAATGGCGTTGTCCTCGAAAGAAAACTCGTTCTCCCGGATCACGGAGCGGCTCTCCTTGTCCCCCGTGTAGGTGACCACATAGAAGTCGGGCGCCCACATCTCAAACTCCCGCTCCCAGTTGATGATGGTGGACAGGGGCGCGCTGACCAGGTAGGGCCCCTTGGAGTGCCCCTGGGGACGGAGGGAGACAGAAGCAGTGAGGCTGCCCACCCCACCCCGGCCAGCACCGGCCACCGCTCCCGGGCCCCTGCCCCGGCCCGCGCACCTCCTTGTACAGGGAGTAGAGGAAGACGATGGTCTGCACAGTCTTGCCCAGGCCCATCTCGTCGGCCAGGATGGTGTCCGTGCCCTGGGCCCAGGAGAAGCGCAGCCAGTTGAGGCCCTCCAGCTGGTACGGGTGCAGTGTGCCACCCGTGGAGTCAATGTACCAAGGCTGCTTGTCAAACTTGACCGTGGGCTGCAGGGGAGGCAGAGGTTCAGATACACCCTGAATCCTGGGCACCGGAGCCCACCCCAGGGCCTTTGCACACACCATTCCTTCTGCCTGGAATACCCTCCCCACTCTCTCATCCCTGCTAACTTATTTATCCTTCATGTTTTGGCTGGAACGCCTCTTCCTTCAAGAAGCCCTCCCTGACTCCCACTCTGGCTCAGGTGTTCCCCTGTCCTCCTGCAGCAGCCCTGTACTTCTGCTATCGGGGCAGTTTCCTGATGGCTGGATTCTCTGACTTTGAGCCCAGGTTGTGGTCGCCACACTCCTCCTGTACACCATTGCTTCCTCTGAGCCCCACACAGTACCTGGGCTGCGGTGGGCACTCAGTCAACATGTGTTTGGTGCGTGCCTGAGGTGCTCCATCCACTCGATCCTAAACATCACCCTCTGTCTCCTTTATCCTACAGCTCAGAGCCGCCTCCCCCATGAAGTCCTCCAGATGGACCAGGCCCGTTTGCCTTTCCCTGGCATCCCACCGTCCCAGGTCGAACCCCTATGTTCTGTGTGTTCACGCCACAGGCCCCTGGGAGATGGGCACTTTTTGAAATGGGGCCAGAGTCCTTGTTCCCACAGGGCCAGCAGCTGGCAGACACCCCAGGGAAGTTTTGCTAAAGGAATAAAGGTCCACCCTTCCCCTCCCTGATGGGCTCAAAGCTGGGGGTGGGGCAAGTTGGGGGTCTCCTCTCCCTGAACAGGTAAGAAAGGTGGGGCGCCTGGGTGGCGCAGTCGGTTAAGCGTCCGACTTCAGCCAGGTCACGATCTCGCGGTCCGTGAGTTTGAGCCCCGCGTCGGGCTCTGGGCTGATGGCTCAGAGCCTGGAGCCTGTTTCCCATTCTGTGTCTCCCTCTCTGTCTGCCCCTCCCCCGTTCATGCTCTGTCTCTCTCTGTCCCAAAAATTAAAAAAAAAAAAAAAAAAGGTGTATAATTACCATGTCAGCTTAAAGTTGACTTAAATGCTTGGAATTAGCTCACCTAAAGTAATGTAAATTTGTGTGCTGAGCAGGGACTATTTGCCCCCCACTCCCCCCCAGTTGTGCACAGATAACCCACGGTGCAAATCTCACAGGAAGCCGTCTCTGTCCCGGGGGGGCGGGGGGGGGCTGCACAGGCTGGGGGACCTGGGCGGTCCTGGGTCTTGATCACCTTGTCCCGCCTCTGCAGGACGGGCCATCCTCTGTGGCCACGCCCGGGGTGGCGGGCCTTGGCAACCCCACCCGTCACCCGCCTCCCTGCTCACATCCACGATGGGTGTGTCTGGCGGCTTCTGTTTATCCTCCTTTGGCTTCTTGCCCTTCTTGACCAGCCTCTTGGGCAGCCTGGCATCCTCACCCAGCATCAGCTCCCTGCGGAAGAGGGGGGTGCAGATGGGCAAAGCTCCAGCCCGCCGGAGGCCACAGCCCGGGCGGGGACAGCCCGGCGGCCAGCCCACCTGTGACCCCAATAGGCCTGCTTCAGGTTGTCGTAGTAGGGGATGTCGATGTCGTCGATCTCCCAGGTGCATTGGTCATAGGGCAGGTCTTTCCACTTGATCAGGTAGTGCACGTCCCCCTTCTTGTCGAAGCTGCAACACAGCACACAAGTGGTGGGGGAGGGGCGGGCCACCGGGCCCGTGGCCTCGGGAGAGTCCAGGAGGGCTCTCTCAGGATGCAGACCCCACCGCGCCCGCGCCCGCAGTCCCCTGACATCCTGGGCCCAGCAGGGAGGGCAGAGCACCAGGGCTGTGACTCCAGAGAGGTGAAGCGGCTTGCCTGAGGCCACACGGCTGGTGACAGGGAGGAGGGCGCGGGCTGAGTGGCAGAGCCGGAGAGGGAGAGGTGGGAGGGCACGCTCACGGAGGAGCAAAGAGCCAGCCACATTTCCATCCTCCCGTCACAGTGACGAATCCCATCCGGGCCGGGGGTGTGGACACCGGAATTCGGCATTTCTTTTTTTTTTATTTTTTTTTTTTAAAATTTTTTTTTTTCAACGTTTTTATTTATTTTGGGGACAGAGAGAGACAGAGCATGAACGGGGGAGGGGCAGAGAGAGAGGGAGACACAGAATCGGAAACAGGCTCCAGGCTCTGAGCCATCAGCCCAGAGCCCGACGCGGGGCTCGAACTCACGGACCGCGAGATCGTGACCTGGCTGAAGTCGGACGCTCAACCGACTGCGCCACCCAGGCGCCCCTGGAATTCGGCATTTCTGAGTTGGGCAGTCCTCTCCCCTGACCACAGGCCTTTGTTTTCTAACTTAAAAAAAAAACTTCAAAGGACCAGAGCCATGCCCATCCTGGTCCCATCTCTGCAAAGTAAACAAGGGCTGATTCCCGCGGGTGCAAGTGGGATGACCTCTTCCGAAGACCCCTGGGGACGCAGGGACCTGGTGACCAAGCCAGCAGCACAGAAGGGCTGTGCCAGGGAAGCACCTTACACCAGCTTGACTCCGGCTGCTGGGAGGGTCCTAGAGGCCTGCCACCCAACTGAGCTGAGCGGGCAGCCAGGCTTGGGGAGTGCAGCGGGGTGGGGGAGTCTCAGCCCCCCAAAAAGGCTGTGGCTGCAACTAGCCTGGGAACCATTAAGAGAAAGTCCAGTCCCCGGGCACCATGGAAACTGATATTTTTGAAAATAAATAATTAGCTGTTACTCAGGCGTGGGGTAATAAATGTGGGGAAAAGTCATCAGCCCTGCCTTGGAGACAGGGGGGCAAGATTGTCATTTATGCTTTTAAAATGCAATTTAAGGGGCGCCTGGGTGGCTCAGTCGGTTGAGCGACCGACTTGATTTCGGCTTGGTTCATGATCTCAAGGTCATGGGATCGAGCCCCGCGTCTGTTTGGGATTCTCTCTCTCCCCCTCTCTCTGCCCCTCTTCCCCTCAAAATAAGTAAATAAACTTTAAAAAATAAATGAATAAAATGCAATTTAATAAAGGCAAAAAACCGTGGGTCAGTTCAGTGGGGGGCTCAGGTTCGCATAGTAACTAACCCCCTCTTTAAGAGCTGTTCTCAGTGAGGGCTGGGGATGGGAAGAGGCGGGCGGCTTCTCCAGGCAGGGCTTCCCCCTCTCACTGAAGGCTGCACTCGCAGCCCTGGCATGCTCGTCCGGCCCTCACAACAGCCCTGCGGGGTAATCTCCAGATCCTACTTCACATGAGA